>NC_047041.1:26378321-26718023 GCF_011762595.2 Tursiops truncatus
CATTTTTGGATTGGGTTGTTTGTTTTTTCGTTATTGAGCTGTATGAGCTGCTTGTAAATTCTGGATATTAATCCTTTGTTGGTTGCTTCATTTGCAAATATTTTCTCCCATTCTGAGGGCTGTCTTTTGGTCTTGTTTATGGTTTCCTTTGCTGTGCAAAAGCTTTGAAGTTTCATTAGGTCCCATTTGTTTATTTTTATTTCCATTTCTCTAGAAGGTGGGTCAAAAAGGATCTTGCTGTGATTTATGTCAGAGTGTTCTGCCTATGTTTTCCTCTAAGAGTTTGATAGTTTCTGACCTTACATTTAGGTCTTTAATCCATTTTGAGCTTATTTCTGTGCATGGTGTTAGAGAGTGTTCTAATCTCATACTTTCACATGTACCTGTCCAGTTTTCCCAGCACCACTTATTGAAGAGGCTGTCCTTTCTCCACTGTATATTCCTGCCTCCTTTATCAAATAAAGGTGACCATATGCATATGGGTTTATCTCTGGGCTTTCTATCCTGTTCCATTGATCTATATTTTTGTTTTTGTGCCAGTACCATACTGTCTTGATTACTGTAGCTTTCAGTATAGTCTGAAGTCAGGGAGCCTGATTCCTCCAGCTCCGTTTTTCATTCTCAAGATTGCTTTGGCTATTCGGGGTCTTTTGTGTTTCCACACAAATTGTGAAATTTTTGGTTCTAGTTCTGTGAAAAATGCCAGTGGTAGTTTGATAGGGATTGCATCGAATCTGTAGATTGCTTTGGGTAGTAGAGTCATTTTCACAATGTTGATTCTTCCAATCCAAGAACATGGTATATCTCTCCATCTATTTGTATCATCTTTAACTTCTTTCATCAGTGTCTTATAATTTTCTGCATACAGGTCTTTCGTCTCCTTAGGTAGGTTTATTCCTAGATATTTTATTCTTTTTGTTGCAATGGAAAATGGGAGTGTTTTCTTGATTTCACTTTCAGATTTTTCATCATTAGTGTATAGGAATGCAAGAGATTTCTGTGCATTAAATTTGTATCCTGCTACTTTACCAAATTCATTGATTAGCTCTAGTAGTTTTCTGGTAGCATCTTTAGGATTCTCTATGTATAGGATCATGTTATCTGCAAACAGTCACAGCTTTACATCTTCTTTTCCAATTTGGATTCCTTTTATTTCCTTTTCTTCTCTGACTGCTCTGGCTAAAATTTCCAAAATGATGTTGAATAAGAGTGGTGAGAGTGGGCAACCTTGTCTTGTTCCTGATCTTAGAAGAAATGCTTTCAGTTTTTCACCATTGAGGATGATGTTGGCTGTGGGTTTGTCATATATGGCCTTTATTATGTTGAGGAAAGTTCCCTCTATGCCTACTTTCTGCAGGGTTTTTATCATCAATGGGTGCTGAATTTTGTCGAAAGCTTTCTCTGCATCTATTGAGATGACCATATGGTTTTCCTTCAATTTGTTAATATGGTGTATCACATTGATTGATTTGCATATATTGAAGAATCCTTGCATTCCTGGAATAAACCCCAACTGATCATGGTGTATGATCCTCTTAATGTGCTGCTGGATTCTGTTTGCCAGTATTTTGTTGAGGATTTTTGCATCTATGATCATCAGTGGTATTGGCCTGTAGTTTTCTTTCTTTGTGACATCCTTGTCTGGTTTAGGTATCAGGGTGATGGTGGCCTTGTAGAATGAGTTTGGGAGTGTTCCTCCCTCTGCTGTATTTTGGAAGAGTTTGAGAAGGATAGGTGTTAGCTCTTCTCTAAATGTTTGATAGAATTCGCCTGTGAAGCCATCTGGTCCTGGGCTTTTGTTTGTTGGAAGATTTTTAATCACAGTTTCAATTTCAGTGCTTGTGATTGGTCTGTTCATATTTTCCATTTCTTCCTGATTCAGTGTTGGCAGGTTGTGCATTTCTAAGAATGTCCATTTCTTCCAGGTTGTCCATTTTATTGGCATAGAGTTGCTTGTGGTAATCCTTCATGATCTTTTGTATTTCTGCAGTGTCAGTTGTTACTTCTCCTTTTCATTTCTAATTCTATTGATTTGGGTCTTCTCCCTTTTTTTCTTGATGAGTCTGGCTAATGGTTTATCAATTTTGTTTATCTTCTCAAAGAACCAGCTTTTAGTTTTATTGATCTTTGCTATCGTTTCCTTCATTTCTTTTTCATTTATATCTGATCTGATCTTTGTGATTTCTTTCCTTCTGCTAACATTGGGATTTTTTTGTTCTTCTTTCTCTAATTGCTTTAGGTGCAAGGTTAGGTTGTTTATTCGAGATGTTTCCTGTTTCTTAAGGTAGGATTGTATTGCTATAAACTTCCCTCTCAGAAATGCTTTTGCTGCATCCCATAGGTTTTGGGTAGTTGTGTCTCCATTGTCATTTGTTTCTAGGTATTTTTTTAATTTCCTCTTTGATTTCAGTGATCACTTCGTTATTAAGTAGTGTTTTGTGTAGCCTCCATGTGTTTGTATTTTTTACAGCTCTTTTCCTGAAATTTATATCTAGTCTCAGAGCACTGTGGTCGGAAAAGGTACTTGATACAATTTCAATTTTCTTAAATTTACCAACATTTGATTTGTGACCCAAGATATGATCTATCCTGGAGAATGTTCCATGAGCACTTGAGAAAAATGTGTATTCTGTTGTTTTTGGATGGAATGTCCTATAAGTATCAATTAAGTCCATCTTGTTTAATGTATCATTTAAAGCTTGTGGTTTCCTTATTTATTTTCATTTTGGATGATCTGTCCATTGGTGAAAGTGGGGTGTTAAAATCCCCTACTATGAATGTGTTACTGTCAATTTCCCCTTTTATGGCTGTTAGTATTTGCCTTAGGTATTGTGGTGCTCCTATGTTGGGTGCATAAATATTTACAATTGTTATATCTTCTTCTTGGATCGATCCCTTGATCATTATGTAGTGTCCTTCTTTGCGTCTTCTATTAGTCTTTATGTTCAAGTCTATTTTGTCTGATATGAGTATTGCTACTCCAGCTTTCTTTTGATTTCCATTTGCATAGAATATCTTTTTCCATCCCCTCACTTTCAGTCTGTATGTATCTCTAGGTCTGAAGTGGGTCTCTTGTAGACAGCATATATATGGGTCTTGTTTTTGTATCCATTCAGCCAGTCTGTGTCTTTTGGTGGGAGCATTTAATCCATTTACATTTAAGGTAATTATCGATATGTATGTTCCTATTCCCATTTTCTTAATTGTTTTGGGTTTGTTATTGTAGGTCTTTTCCTTCTCTTGTGTTTCTTGCCTAGAGAAGGTCCTTTAGGATTTGTTGTAAAGGTGGTTTGGTGGTGCTCAACTCTCTCAGCTTTTGCTTGTCTGTAAAGGTGTTAATTTCTCCATTATATCTGAATGAGATCCTTGCTGGGTAGAGTAATCTTGGCTGCAGGTTTTTCTCCTTCATCACTTTAAATATGTCCTGCCAGTCCCTTCTGGCTTGCAGAGTTTCTGCTGAAAGATCAGCTGTTAACCTTATGGGGATTCCCTTGTGTGTTATTTGTTGTTTTTCCCTTGCTGCTTTTAATATGTCTTCTTTGTATTTAATTTTTGACAGTTTGATTAATGTGTCTTGGTGTGTTTCTCCTTGGATTTACCCTGTATGGAACTCTCTGTGCTTCCTGGACTTAACTATTTCCTTTCCCATATTAGGGAAGTTTTCAACTATAATCTCTTCAAATATTTTCTCAGTCCCTTTCTTTTTCTCTTCTTCTTCTGGAACCCCTATAATTCGAATGTTGGTGCGTTTAATGTTGTCCCAGAGGTCTCTGAGACTGTCCTCAGTTCTTTTCATTCTTTTTCTTTATTCTGCTCTGCAGTAGTTATTTCCACTATTTTATCTTCCAGGTCACTTATCCGTTCTTCTGCCTCAGTTATTCTGCTATTGATCCCTTCTAGAGTATTTTTAATTTCATTTATTGTGTTGGTCATCGTTGCTTGTTTCATCTTTAATTCTTCTATGTCCTTGTTAAATGTTTCTTGCATTTTCTCTATTCTATTTCCAAGATTTTGGATCATCTTTACTATCATTATTCTGAATTATTTGTCAGGTAGACTGGCTATTTCCTCTTCATTTGTTAGGTCTGGTGGGCTTTTATCTTGCTCCTTCATCTGCCGTGTGTTTTTCTGTTTTCTCATTTTGCTTATCTTACTGTGTTTGGGGTCTCCTTTTTGCAGGCTGCAGGTTCGTAGTTCCCATTGTTTTTGGTGTCTGTCCCCAGTGGCTAAGGTTGGTTCAGTGGGTTGTGTAGGCTTCCTGGTGGAGGGGACTTGTGCCTGTGTTCTGGTGGATGAGGCTGGATCTTGTCTTTCTGGTGGGCAGGTCCACAGCTGGCAGCATGTTTTGGGGTGTTTGTGGACTTATTATGATTTTAGTCAGCCTCTCTGCTAATGGGTGGGGCTGCGTTCCTGTCCTGCTAGTTGTCTGGCATAGGGTTTCCAGCACTGTAGCTTGCTGGTCATTGAGTGAAGCTGGGTGTTGGTGTTGAGATGGAGATCCCTGGGAGATTTTCGCCGTTTGATATTACGTGGAGCTGGGAGATCTGTTGTGGACCAGTGTCCTGAAGTTGGCTCTTCCACCTCAGAGGCACAGCACTGACTCCTGGCTGCAGCACCGAGAGCCTTTCATCCACACGGCTTTTTTATGAGAAGAAATTCTGCAGAATCATTTCAGAAACTGAGGGAGGAAAGTGAATGAAGACAAAAAAGGCCCTTTTCCTGCAATCCCTGGCCTCCTGGTATGAAGACACTAGGACAACATTCAATATTTCTACTTTTTAAAGCACTTCCTTTCAAAAGCAAAGAATTTCTGTTTCATCTAATTTCATCATTTGAAACTTTTTGTTGGTAAATTTAACTTTCCTAAGAGAAACCAGTTACGAAAATTGAGAGCCTATGAAATCATGAGATTCCTCTTGGCATAAGAATTCATATTTCTTCTAGAGTATTAATTTTCCAGGTGTGAGATACAATACTCAGGTAAGTGGAAAATCCTTTGGAGGATTTGTTGTAATAAATAATGGATTCTTGATGATGTCCACGCTAGCATTTTAGGTCTACAACAGATACAATGCTAAGTAAGATACTGCCCCTGCCTTCAGGGAGCCCTGGGAAAGTAAAGCAAGTAGAGAAGTACAAAGATTATGAGGCAAAATGTGGTATGTTGTAAGAAAGAAAAAAAAAGCTTGGTCTTAAATGAAATAAAGAAAAGGCTCCTGAAATGGATTTAAATTGTTCAAGGAGAAGGCAAGGTGGAGATTGCGGCAGGGTGGATGGGTGGGTGGTGGTGAGAACACAGAAGAATTGAAACAAATATAAATACAAGAGGGTTGGAGATATTTAAAGAATATCAGATAGCAGGTTGTGATTTGGCTGCAATGTGGAGTGTATATAGGGAAACGACGGCCAAAAATGAAGAAGGATGAAGCAAAATAATGGAAGAGGAACCCAGTTAGGAGGCTACTGCATTAGTCTAAGTTGGATGTAAACAGTGCCCACACTAAGCGTTTTCAGAGGGGAGCATGTCACTGTTAATTAGAGGGTTTGGTATAACAAACAAGGGGAGGAGGAGGGGAACTTAAAATGGGTCTGGGCTTTCTTAATCCTGGATGACTGGATGGTGGTACCATCAAAAAAAGTAAAGTTAGAAAAAGAAAATAACTTGAAGGGCAATTATTATTTTGACTTATCTGCAGAATTTGTGGTGTCTGTGTAGTGTTCAAGGAGAAGTACATAGCAGTGAGAAATAGGAGTCTGAAGAGTGAAAGAAACTGAGTTAAAGGTTTGGTAGTCATACGCAGAAAGGTAGTGTGCTTGAAACTGCTAATTGTGAGAGTGGATTCATGAAAACAGTAGATGCCTGGGAAAATGTCTATAATTAGAAGGTAGCAATGAAATGTACTTCTTAAATATAAGAGTTTTAGGGTTCAGTCTGTTGTCTTCTTTTCTATATACTTCTAGATGGTTTCACAGACTACCTTCCACTAACAGCTCTCGTTTAATGACAAGCCTATTCTTTCCTTAAAGCTCTCAGCTTCTATTTCATAGCTAAACTCTCATCTTGAATGTTATTCAAAACACTAAGCAGATTTTTTAAAAAATACTCATTTGCTTTATAATTTTCATTTCATATTCTTCTTTTGAGTCTCCAAGTAAATAAACACTCCTTTTTCTCCCAGGATGCAGAATTTTACCATATGTCCTATGATGGCACTGTCCTTTAGTTCTGCTTAAATGAGGATAGTATCCTTAGCCTTCTGCACCATTAATTTGTGTGCCAATAGATACCACATATCCACACGTGCAGTCTAGACCCTATTTCTGGTATCCTGCAGGCATTCTTTTAATGCTGCCTGCAGGAACAGGGCTATTTTTTCCACTTAGCTTATCAATTCTCACACTAGGAAGAGAATCTATGAGTCTGAAGTAGTTCAGTTATTCACTGGCTATATGCATTAATTAATGAAAACTACAGTCTCTGACATGTACTATTTCTAGGTATTTGTCCCACCTCCAACCCAGGTAACAGTACTTTCTAAAATACCTTTAAAGGTACTTTCTAAAATACCCTGTGTGCTTACATTTAGTCATCAAATACGTATTTCTCCCATCTCCAACCCAGGTAACAGTACTTTCTAAAATACCTTTAAAGGTACTTTCTAAAATACCCTGTGTGCTTACATTTAGTCATCAAATACTTATGGAGAAAAAACCAAGCCATGGGGCTAATCATGTTTGGCTATGACTCTGTTTCAAGAAGTTGTGTCTACACAGTACAGAAAGGAGAGAAGAGCAAGATGGCTACAAAGTTGTCCTGTGCAGAGGTTTCATTTGGAGTTACCCATGAAAAGTAGGGAAGGGTTGAAACTTCTTCCTACCTTGTTTTCAGTTTACTAAAGCAGCTGGACTCTACAGAGTAGGAACAGAAGGCAACTTATTCTCTCTCACCATTTCCCTTTAAACAAGTTCTGACAATTCATTTTTCTGTTTCCCTGGATGAAATCTTGATCAGATCTCATAAATGACATTTCTGGTCATTCTCAGTATCGAATTTTCTCTGAAAAATGTTTGATCCAAATTAAATTTTATTCTAATTTCATAAGAAATTCTTCCTCCCACTATCCTAGCTCAAACCTAATTCAGGGTTGGAAGTCTCCAATAGGGAAAGGAAGTGATTTCCTCTCTTCCTAACTGCAGATGCTCCCTCATTCACTATGCTGCCACCTCTAGTTCTTCTAGTGTGGGTGAATTTAGTGTGTATGAGTGAGAAAGGAAAAGACTGAATAAAAGGGAGGAAAGGACAGTGAAGATCATTCACGCCACGGTTGTACACTGAAATCATAGCCCTTCCTCAGCTGCATACCTAAAGACTGGTTCTTTATCTTGTGGGGGTACTTGGAGATGCCCAGACAGGAACCTCCCGTCTGTTTCTTGACTCTAGGTATGCCTCCCCTGGCTCTACGTTCATCATTCTCCCCTCAAACCCTGGCTTCTGGCTATCCATACCACCAGATTCATTCTGTTAAGTTCACTCTCCCCTTCCAGGCCTGTTTATAGTATAAAAATAATCCACACTTAAATATATGCATCTAACATATATTATTTTTATATTTTTCTAACTGGTACACTGAATGGGTAAAACACCCAGGTACATTCAGTAAAGAATTTAATTTTTCTTCCATAGATGTCTTCAAATATGCCCTGCTGGATCTCCCTTCCCACCTTCTGAACAAGCCCTTAGACAAACCCCATAGCTCTTCAGTCACTTTCAGCTTAAAAAAAAAATCCCATTTCAATTCTTAGAACACATTCTTCTCCTTGGCCTCACCTTGCTCTTCTGCTCTGGTTTCCTTAAGGTAAGGTGGCAGAGAGGAAAGGGATGGAGGAAACAGGCAAAGTAATGATCAATGATGTTGTAATCTAGTTTTTAGAACTCTGGGTCATATCAAGTATCCAAATGCTGGCTTAGTGAGCATCTGAGGAATTTTCAGAGAACTACTTCCAGTTCCTTTGTCCCGTACCACTGCCTGGAACTAGCAGTGCATTTAACGGCTGACTTCTTGTAATTCTTACCCTCATCAATTAATACACAGTAGAATGCACAATGCCTCCTTTTGGAATTCCTCTTGGGTAGGGTCCTTTCAAGACACTTCAGGCCCATTTTCCACAGCATCTATTTTGGTCCACAGGAACTCAGACATCTTTGTCACCCAAAACGTTTAAGCACAGCTGGCCCAATCACTGACTCTTCCCTCCTCACCCTGCTACTAGGCCTACTCCATCTGGCACCACAAAGGATTTCCCCATGAATGAAATGGCTGACGTTTGCCCCTTTCAGTATGAATTATTTTTTTAAACAAATGTATTAAAAAATACAGTATCCTAATATAATATAATTTACTTTTTAATTCATAGAATCCCTACCTTACATGGTATGTTAGCAGTTTTGACACAACTCTCTTTCTCAAGATACTTTCTGCCCTTGGATCCTCCTAACAGTACTTTCGTATTTTACTTCTTACCATTTTGGTCATTCTTTCTTATTCTCCTCCCCACTCCACCTTTAAAAAGTATTCTCAGGACTCTGTCCTTGGTCTTTCTCAATTCTACCTTAGGTAATCTCATTGCCGCAACTGTAAATCCCATGGCTTCAACTACCATCCACGTGTTAATGATTATGATTTTTTCCCTTTAGCCCAGCCTTTCATTCTATTTGCCTGCTTGACAACTTCACTTAGATGTTTTTATGGTATCTCAAACTTAAATCCCGCTTGTTCTCTAGTATTCAGTATCTCAACAGATGGTCATATAAGTCACAGAATTGATCATGACATCTTTATCACCTCACTTCCTTAACCTCCATATACCATCATAGACGGAACATGGTTTTAAAATACAATTCTGATCTTACCACTCTCTATTTAAACCTTGTTAAATTCCCTTGAGAAAATTAGTAAACACCTTCTATTTTATCCATTCATCATGAATTCTTTATTCTGGATACTGACTTTCTCTGTACACAATTCTGATGACTATGGGAACAACCACATTATAATACAATCCATTTGCTGGGCTCTGGACACTTGATACAAGTTGTAACACACTTCCTTGGCTACAATGATTGGTCAAGAGATAAGCACCTAACACCCAACCTAAGCCTTTCTCCAGGGCTTATAGGGCTTGAACAGAAAGGGAGTTCACCAATCTCTTAGGGTTTTTAAACTACAAACTGTTACACATAAGAGTGGTAGGCAGTCATGTTTCCTGCCACACAGACCAGATAAAGTTAAGAAAGCTGGTGTACAGAATAAGAAATGTGGGTGGGAGAAAACTAAAGCCAGGAAGGCAAAAGTAAAAGATAAAATGAGTTCTGAGTTTTCCAGTCCCTAATTCTAGCCAATTCTGAAACCTGGTTATATGAATTACTCTAGTAACCTACAATAATGTCTTTTTGGCTAAAATGAATTTGTGTTAGGTTTTTCTCACTAGCAACCAAGAATTCCTAGTGACAAAAACCAAATAAAGAAAGAGACCAAAATATTAACCAACCCATAATGCCCTACATGATATCATCAGCCTAACATAGCATCTCTCTCAAATCCCCTCAACACAGTACACTGGCAAAATGGCATCCTTTAGTTGTTCATACACACAAAGCTGTTTTATTCCAGGGCCTCTTTTCCCCTCTCTTTTACTTAATGCAATATGACTTATCTTTCAAGTATCAGCTTAAATGTTATTGTGCTCAGAGTATCCCTGACTTTACCTTCAGAGCACACAGACTGGATTCCAAATGTGTCTAGTTTCAATGACTAGCCTCCCCAAGTTAAGCGTATGCTCACATGCACAAAATAAGAAAATGCTTATAGTTATAGCAATTCTGATAAATCTCTTACCTCAAATGCCCATTCTTTTTCTTCTTCCCCATCCAGAAACAAACGTGTTTCTTTATAAACTTGGCCTATATCCAGGTTTAATGGGGATATATCAAATTCAAGCCGCTGCAATTCAAATCCTAATCCAACACCTATTGCTTTTATGAAGCTTTCTTTCAGTGCCTAAGATACAGACAGACATTTTCTCTTAGAGCTTTAGTAAATTGTTCATAAAATCTACTGTCCCCAAAACATATGGATTTTTAATTCTTTACTACTTTACAGCTATAAGCTATTTATTTTTACCCTTATAGTAGCATGGAAACAAACCAGTTGTGAGAACTTAAGACAAATCATTTAAGCTCCCTTTGCCTCCATTCCCTCATGTATAACATGTAATAATAGTAGTACCTTACTAGTGGGGTTGTTATGATAATTAACTAACTTATGAAGGGCTTACAATAATGTTTTCTGGCACATAATAAATATTATATGCTAAATAAGGTCTCATGTGTATGAGATCCTTTAAGACAGAAAACCTTATTTATAAATACTGATAAACTGTCTTGTTTTTAGCTTTAAGAGTATCTTCTAGTTGAGCATTAAATATATGTTAAATTTTCTTAAATGTCATTGGAATATAATAATGTGTACATAAAAATCATGAAGTTCCCAAGTAATGACTTATTTACTTCAAACACTGTATGAACTACAGGTTTACCACAGGACTTTTGCTCCTGTTTTTAGCAAAGATAATGGAATCAACACAGGGGCTTACTCTCAAAACTAGAAAGAAATTATACCCAATTCCTATAAAACATATCCAGCTGAGTCCATTCATCCTTAAAGCTTCTGATTGTTTCCCATTCTTTGTTGGTAAACTTTCTTTTCATAATATGAAAAAATTCTGGAATTGAACCACGACCTGTCAATTGAGGAAACAGAGAATTACCAAAATTATTAGACAGCGCATAAAAGAAAACTATAGTCCAACTTTACTTTTAAATACAGTCACAATAACCCTAAACAAAATATCAGCAAATCAAAATAAGCTGAGAGAAGGGTAGCTTAATAGAACAGTGAAATTCTGTGAATTATTAAATAATTAAGGAGAAAAAAACATATGGTTCTATATAGATGCTCACCAAAAATTTGATAAAATTTAGCAGCCAAGCTATTATAAATCTTAAATAACTAGGGGAAATTTCCTATATATGAGAGAATATCAGAAATCCAAAACAAGTACTCTTAAAATAGAGCAATAGTATGCTGGGGTTTAAAATTTTGCTTTGCCATTTCACAGGAAAATCAGGGAACAATTTCTTTACTATAATTTTGGGGGAACTGGTAGAAAGCTAAGGAGTGTTCTTTTATCCTAAGTTATTAACATGACTGGAAAGTTAATATACACTTACTTCCTTCACAATAACTGTTTTTAAACATGTTTTCTAATATGACTTTTCCAAACAAAAACAGATTTTAATTTCTGTTCTATTGGCTCATTTTTTAAAAAATCTCAAGTATATCCTTAGCTCCACTGTTCCATAGACAATAAAATTTTACATAGCATCCTAAAAATGAATAGAACTCAAAGGATCTGACTCCCAGAACTAAGACACAAATTAAAATATATGGTATGTCTTTCATATATTTTTTCAAAATATTATAATTATGTGTTTGTCTATCTTTACTACTAAACAGAAACCTTCTATCATCATTCATTTACTTATTGTACAAGTATGTAGAATGTGTACAAATACTATACCAATATGAATTGACCTAATGGTTAAAAACAAATCAGTCATGGTTCTTAGCCTCACACAATTACAGCCTAATTGGTCAATCAGAAAGTCTGGCAACAAGGTAGGTGAATCACAAATGTTTACTATATGAATAAATGTACATTAACTATTATGTGGTAAATTACTCCTAAATGCTCTATTGCCCTGTATCCTTAGTTCATGATTGCATTACTTCCAGTAAGCCTCTTGAAAGTAGTCCCTCTGCAGATTCTGTTAACATAGCTTGTCTACTCCGCAACTCCCATTTCTAAAATACTCAACTCCAAAATCTGACATTCCCAACTGGCTGCAACCATAGCATGTCTGGAAAGAAGAAATATGTCAATTCCCCTACTTAATGCTTTACTGGCATTTAACAACTAACTAACCCCATGAGAATTCAACATTTAGAACGACAACTATATCATTCACTCTAAAAATACCCAAGTGCTCGATGCCAGGAATATCATGATAATCAAAACAGACATGGGTCCTTATGTTCATAGAGAGTTTAAAGTTTCTCCTACAGTAACCAAGTACCTTTTCCATAGTTACCTCAAGGGTAGAAAATATTAAAAACGAGCTCTCCCACAAAATCGTCTACAATTCCCCCACTATCCCTACTTCAAAATGGTCAAAACAGTCTCCTCTTGTTTACCTAGGAAATATTTCTAATGACATTCCAGTGATATGTGGTTCTTCACTTCACTTCTTCACTTCCTTGTTTGTTTTCAAGTTCAACAGACTCATTTAATTAATCTGTCTACTCTTTAGTCCTCTACTATTCGTAAGAAAGATAACTTTACAATCCATTTTTATTAATCGACTAATGTTTATTGTTTGTATCTGTTCATATTAATGTTAAAAGGCTATTATTTCCTAAAAGCCCTGCAAAGCTGTAAAGTCATTTCACGCAACAGCACTGAAATATTAAACTGGGACCTTAGGAGTTCCAGGGCAGGGCAGGAGATTCTTACCCTTTTGGGTCTATGAACCCCCTTTGATAGTCTGGTGCTTATTCCTCAAGCCCCTTAAATAAAGACTGTCTTATTAAAATGCAATGCATCACTAGTACATACTGGCTTGACAGATAAAACACTAAAGAAAGTAAAGAAAGCAAGCTTGCAAAAGTTATAAAAGTAAATCTGGAGATTTTAAACACTGGGAGCACTATACCTACATAAATTGTAAACTGTTTCCTCTTGAATAGATTCGGGTACAAATAGTGTAAATAAGAACAATGAGAAGAACAGCTACCTTGGATTTTGGAAGACAGCATTATATATTTTGAGTGGAATTGTAGTTTTAACAGAATACTATCCAAAAAGCCTAAAATTTAAAAAGATATGCCTGTTGTCATCTATAGTGTCATTATGTTCGTTGGTTTCTTCAAGTTATAATTCCATAACCTTCAAGAAACCCCCTGATTTTTACATAAATATGATGGGGCAATCGAAGAAAAAATTTAAATATTCACACTAATAAAAAAAAAACTCATTTAACATAAAAAGCAATCTAGCACAACCACTGGAAAAGAATCGTAACTGATCATGTACAGCTTAAAAATATCCGATATGAGTGTGTTTTCATATACTTTTGAGAGCATCATATCCCACAAAATAAGAGATTGACAGCAACAGAAAAAGATGACTTTGTAAATATTCAGCCAAAGACAACAGCGCCACATTGTGGCATTATGGTGAAAATACACAGTGAATGAGTACTCTGTTAAGGACTTAGTTTATCTAGGAAATTGGAATTTAAAAAAAATCAGTAGGAAATACCAGAATAGTACGTTTGCCCCTCAAACTAGCTGAGACAGCACAATTATTAGACACATAAGTTGGCAAAGCCTCCTAATAATACCAACACATATTCATGTCTATTACAATATTTGATTTAATAGACATATAAGAACTTAAGTTAAAAAAAGATAAAGATAAAATAACTGAGAAACTTACATAGAACCACTAACCAGGTTTAGAAAAGCCAGATCCCTCATCTTATAGCTTAATCTTTAGGGAAAGCAGCACTAGATATTAACTAAGTGTTCTGCAATGATCAACTAACCAAGGTCACAGAGCAACTAGAAAGTTTATTAAACAGAGTAGTAACCTACAACAAAATAATTTATAGAGTTGAGCCTTGAACAAGGCGGGTTTGAACTGTGAGGGTCCATGTCTTCCAAAACTCATGCCCACACAGAAACTAAAAATGTGACCTTATTTGGAAATACAGTCTTTGCAGGTGCAATCAAATTAGGATGGATTAAGGTGGGTCCTATATCCAATGACTGGTGTCCTTATAAGGAGAAACATTTAGACACGAAGAGAGAATACAGGGAAAAAGGCAACATAACAATGAAGGTAGAAAGTAAACTGATATAGCTACAACTCAAGGAATGCCAAAGATTGCCAGGACACTAGGAAGAAGCAAAGAAGAATTCTTTCCTGGAATCTACAGAGGTAACATGGCCCTGTCAACACTTTGACTTCTGGCCTTCAGAACTGTCAGAGAATAAATTTCTGTTTTTTTAAGACACCAAGTTTTTGGTACTTTGTTAGGAGCCCTAGGAAACTAATACATTCATGCACACAATTTAATTCATTTATACAGACACACTCATATACTCTTAGCTTTAGTGTTATACCCCTGGAGTCAAATGTTCAAATCCTGGCTCTAACACTTCTTTACTATTATTTATTTAACTTCACTATGGCTGTTTCTTAAGCTATAAAATAGGGAAAAAGAGCTGCATAGTTTAAGAAATAAACATATAAAGGGCCTGGAGCTATTAAGTACCAAATAAATGTTAGCTCTAAGGCTATTGTGGTAGTTGTTTTATATATATATCCTCTTTTGTGAAATGTTTTATCAAGTCTTTGTCCATTCATTACGTAAGTCTTTCTTTTTTTAATGTATTTTTTTTTTTTTTTTTTTTGCGGTACGTGGGCCTCTCACTGTTGTGGCTTCTCCCGTTGCTGAGCACAGGCTCCGGACGCGCAGGCTCGGCAGCCTTGGCTCACGGGCCCAGCCGCTCCACGGCATGTGGGATCTTCCCGGACCGGGGCACGAACCCGTGTCCCCTCCATCGGCAGGCGGACTCTCAACCACTGCGCCACCAGGGAAGCCCTAATGTATTTTTTAAAAATTAATTTATTATTTATTTTTGGCTGTGTTGGGTCTTCGTTGCTACGTGCCGGCTTTCTCTAGTTGATGTGCGCGGGCTTCTCATTGCAGTGGCTTCTCTTGTTGCGGAGCACGGGCTTCAGTAGTTGTGGCATGTGGGCTCTAGAGCACAGGCTCGGTAGTTGTGGCGCACGGGCTTAGTTGCTCCGCGGCATGTGGGATCTTCCTGGACCAGGGCTCGAACCCATGTCCCCTGCATTGGCAGGCGGATTTTTAACCACTGTGCCCATTAGGTAAGTCTTAAGTGACTTTTCTATCAATACTTACAAGTATTTTAAATATTAACAATATTAACCTCTGTCTGTCTTATTTGCCCCAGTTTGCGAGAAGAGATTTAATATAAAATCAATTACATATGCTAACTTTGCCCGTTCTTCTTATCTTTGTAAGTTTAAAAGGCATCCTTCTTTCAGAAATCTGGCCAAATATACAATTCTATTGTGTTCTAGTAATTGTTATTAAAATTTAATTCTAATTAATTCTGTTGTACACTGTGTAACAAGGATCTAATGGCTTTCAGACAATTTTACTCATGAAAAAAAAAGTTGATGGGTTACAATCTTTCTTTTTGTTGGCTCTATAAATTACATCTAATATAGTGTTTCCCAAACGCTAATAGGTCTAACAATCACCTGAGAAATTGTCTGAATATAGAATCCTTGGTTGTATCTAAGAAATTCTAGTTGAAGAGGTCTGGGAGGGTTTCAATGAACCTGCATTTTTTTCAAGGAACCTGCATTTTTAACAGGCATCCTGGCTGATTTTAATATCCTGGCCACCATTTCAGAAACACCATTCTATACATATAACAGTAATAACTATCACAACCACCTTAGAGCTAACATTTACTTATTAAGTACTTAATAATTCCAGGCACTTTACATGTTTATTCCCAATCTAGCCAATGCTAGTGGTGGTATGACTGTTGAGCCATCAGTATGTAAAACATATACACACAAGTTTTAGGGGAATTAAAGATTTAAATGTTAAAAAAAAAAAAGTGCAATTTTAGAACAAAATCTAGGAGACTCTATAACCTACAGTTGGAGTAAATCTTTTACCAACTTATTTTTTTTTTAAATGAGACAGAGTTCAGAATTTATCAAGGAAAAGTTAGATATATTAATTAAATAAAAGACAAAATTCATATGGCAAAAAATACAACCAAATTCAAAAGATAAACAAATAATAGAGTGGGAAAATAGTTGTAACAGATTTGGTCAATGAAGTGTCAATATCCATAATACATAAAGAGCTTTTATACATGGATTAGAAAAGATTAATAAGTAGTTCACAGAAGAGCAAATTCAAGTAGCTAACAAGCTACCCTAGTGATTAGTGTAATGCACCATTTAATAAATAATCTTTAACCGCTGAATTGAAATATTATGTATAAATACTGGGCACTAACCTTTAACCCTCCTAGCTGTCTATTCTTTTGCTAACACCACACTCTTTTGTTTACAATGCCTAATATAAAAAATTGTTAAGGCAAGTTCCCTCTCACTAAACTTCGTATACTCTTCTTAGATATCAGTTCCTTCACAAAAACTTTAAATTCATTTAACCCAGTTCCATGGAATTTTTCAGATTTTGTACTTGCAAATCCTTAAACAGGTATCAATAAAATCTAGTATTGAGAGGTCATATATTATAGAATGCAGTGTCTAAAAATATAGGCTTTGAGGTATGGGTTCAAATCCATGATATGCTACTTTTCAGCTTGGTTGCCTTGGGCAAATGTCTTAACCTACTCCATAAAATAACAATAACTTATAACTTAGGCTTAAGAGGGTGAAATAAGATAATGCATAGAAGGCATTTAACACAGAGAAGTTGTTCAATAAATACTAGTTCTATGTTGTGATCCCACTCAAATCCTCTGCACAGTGGAAAAGACCCATCCTGTAACTTGGAAAGGGGGAAAACTACCTGCCAGTAAAGACCTGGTTTTCCAGCAAGTTCAGAGCACAAAGAGAAGTGTGACTTATTTAAGCTGCTTGCTGGCTGTAAATCTCCAAGTTAAAAAAAAACAAAAAACAAAAAACAACATTTTGCACATCCTGCAAAATGCAGATCCAAAAAGAATGTAGATCAGCTTAGAATGTAGATCACAAACAATAGTGGAATACAGATCTTCCTTGACTTACGATAAGGTTACGTCCTGATAAACGCATTACTAAGTTGAAAATAGTTTAGGTCAAAAATGCATTTAATACCCCTAACCTATGGAACATCACAGCTTAGGCTAGCTTACTTTAAATGTGCTCAGAGCACTTACATTAGCCTACAGGTGGGCAAAATCATCTAACACAAAGACTATTTTATAATAAAGTGTTGAATACCTCATGAAATGTACTGAATACTGTACTGAAAGTGAAAAACAGAATGGTTGTACTAGTTGTTTTACCCTCGTGATTGTGTGGCTGACTGGGAGCTATGGCTCACTGCTGCTGCCCAGCATTATGAGTATGGAATGGCATATGGCTAGCACAGGAAAATGTCAAAATTCAAAATTCAAAGTATGGCTTCTACTGAATTGCTTTTAAACCATCATAAAGTTGAAAAATTTTAAGTTGGACACTATAGACTGTAGCAGCAACAAAGTTGGAAACCGAATCTGATGGATGCAAATGCAGGAGAGAAGAAGCTAGGGAGATAAATGCAGGGTGAGGAAGAAGACTCGAAGGAAGAACTATTTTAAATCACAACTCACTGATGAGAACAGTTTATATTCCAACTAGAATCTGATATGAATATCATTTTTCACTGTAGTTGCATAACCACTTTTTAATTTTTCAACAAATTTTAGGAATATTTTGTGTGAAACTGAGAACTCCTATTATTTGTACATTCAATAAATATTTACTGAGCACCTGCTATGTGCTAGACATGCTGCTAAGTACTAGGTATACTGTGGCAAAAACAAAACAAGCATAGCTCCTGAACTTATTTAATGAAGGAGAACAGATAATAATCAAATAGCTAAGTTATAATTACAAATGAGAAAGGCCATGAAGGAAAACAAGATCAGGTGGTCAGGAAAGTCCTTTCTGAGGAGGTACTGGTACTGGCTACTTCTCATCCTTCATGTCTAAGGTACTCACGAAAGAGTGGGGAGAAGAACAGGCAGAGCGATCAGCTTTTCTGAAATGACCTGAACAGGAAAAAGTCTACTACATTCAAGGTAATAAAAGATGAGTATGGACAGAAAATAGTGAGCAGAGAGCAGCTAAAAATGCAAATGGAGAGATAAATGAGAATAAGACGATAAAATCATGTTAAAGGGACTGAATTTTATTATGAACCAACCTAAAAGTTTTAAGAAAATTGCTTTAAGGAAATTTTTAAAGACCACTCTAACTCTGTACCAAGAATGTACTGAGAGAGAACAGAAGTGAAGAGGGGGAACCAAACAGGAAGCTATTAAAATAGTGCTATAAATAGTATGGTGGAAAGAGACAACAAATAGGCTCTACCATAGCTACCATATAATATCACCACTTACTTTATACTTACTGTACGTAATTTACATAACAACTGTTCAAGAGGAGTAGTTCTATGATACAGTCATTTCAAAGTTATTAAATTAGTATTAAATCTCAAAATATTGAGTCATTTTGTCCTGCCAATTAATATCCAGCAAAGTTTATAACAAAAATGTGAACTTGAAAGTATAAACCTGTGGGGAAAAATATTTTCAGTCTTTTCCCAAATTTTAATAATTTTTATACTGTATCTCTTATCTTGCCTTGTAAACATGGGAACCAAACTGAACAATTCATACTTTTATACTTTATACAATCCTTACTTTTATACTTCTAACTGCAAAAGCCTTTAGTGGTAGATAAAAATTAGAAAATGAAGGAAAAACAACCAATATTTCTCAATTGGGTACAGCAAATTATAAAGATGACCCACAAAACACCTCACCCCACTCCTGACCACAGGGTTGGGATTGTATTGCACTGGCAATTTATCTATACTAGGGCCCCCAATATCTTATAATCCCTCTTCTCTGGATATCCATTAAACAATTATTTACTGAGTGCCAAGTATGCACCAGTTACTTCTGTATAAGTTTCCTCTCTCCATTAAGTAGAGAATAACGTGGTGGTTACAATAGGGTCCTTCTAGCATCTGGCTAGAAGGGAGAAACCCAAAACTTCTTACATCCATCAATATATTCTCTCCTGCCCTGCCATAGCAGCAATGGGAGAACTGGGAGATGGCGGGAAATGATCTGCACCTAGCAGAAATGTCTAATGTGATAAGGAAAGACTCCACAAGTTCCTACATGATGTTGACCTGCAGACAAAATGGGAGTAATAGAACTGAGTCTTACAATATACTCACGATGCCCCCAAAGTCTAACTCCATCTTGAGAGTTGATAATCTAATAACAATGCCCGAAACAAAGTACAATACTTCCCTTGCTCCTATACTGTTTTACCCTCCACCATTTAGCAACTCTTGGAAACTTTCCCTGCTCAATTTCCTCACTTACTCTGATAAGCAGAGCATTTCAAATGAATCGCCAGTGAAGTAAACCAGTGTCTACTTTCCTGAGAAATGATGCTGTGTCCATTAATCTTTCAGACACTAGTGACACAGTAACAATACTAATGGCAACTGGAAAACAGCTCTTCCCCAATGCATTACTGGATATATCAATAGCTTTTTGGCAATGAAAGAGCCAAATAGGAAAAGGCCTGGATACTGTGATTAGTTAAACAAGAGCAATGAAAAAAGATGGTGGATAAAAAAAGTCTAATAAAATATAATTAACAGAATCTTCACTTTTTGCTCAATTACCTTCCTATCATTTATTAAGTTTCAATTAGTACTTACTTGTTTATCTGGTATTGACCATAAGCCAACATTGCCCATTAAGCCAACTGTAATTAAATCTGTGTCTCACAGGCATAATTTCTAAGCAGATATCAACCTGATGAGCCAACCATTACTGTGTAATTGTACTGACTGCATTCTAAGGAGCAATGGTCTCTCCAATAATTTCTGATTTTTAGGGAAAGGTCACATAAGGACCACAGAAAGCTATGAAGTTTATGGGCTCATTTGCATGCTCACTCTGAATCCTCTGTAACAGTGGTTCGTTGATAAGGTTCACAATAAGCCTTCTATGACCCTGCAAAAAACCAGATCCTCTCTCAGAAAAATGTACCTGTGCATACAAAATGTAGCAAACAATTTCAGGAGGTTAAAAAAAAATGACTTGATGCTTATCCAGGGTCAAGAACCCCTGCTATCATTAGTATAGCCTCCTTCTGAACAAAGTTAAGAATAGAGGTTTAATAGATTTATGAGCAGGTCAGAGAAAAAGCTGTTGGTGGGAAAATTCAAAGCAAAGACACTGACAATAAAGATGAGAGAGGAGATTCACAGCAATACCCTGAGGCCTAACTACTGCAGCACAAAGTGCTTATTCATTCATTTGACAAATATTTATTGCACATTATTTTGAACTAGGTAGGGTGCCAGACGTGATAGCAGATATAGCTACTATCAGAAGTAGCTAACATAGTTCCTGCTCTCATACAGCTTGTAAGGACCAGTGGGAAGAAAATCAACATCCTGAAAAATAATTATAAAATGAAATATATAATTGGAATGAAGGAAATATACTTTATGAGAGCCTAGAACAAAAGAACCTGGCTTAGATTGAAGGTCCACAAAGGCTTCCCTAAAGTAAGACTAAAGTGAAAGCTAACCAGTAAATAAGTTACCTATGCAGAAATGGGGGTGGGGGTAAAGTTATTACAAATATTCCAGTCCAAGGGAAACATAAGCAAAGATCCTGTGGTAGACACAGTGTGGAGATTAGGGAACTGCACTATGAAATTAGGAAAATGTTGGTTCTCTTATTTTAACAGCTTTCTTCTTATCCTGTTACTTATCTTCTGATAAAAATGATAGTATGCTGTGTCCCACCCACCCCATAATATACGTAAGGCACTTAGGAAAATGCCATGGCACACAGTAAGTGCACACTAATGTTAGTGATGATGAAAGTTATAGAGTAGTTGAGAGAACTTGTGTTCTAGTAAAATTACCTAGGTATAGTCAACACCACAATAAATGTTAGCAGTTCCTACAGCCACCAATTACAAATTTCTAAGGCAAAATATAAACAACTTAAAATATTTTAATAATTGCTTGCTCTTCATTTCCATTTATATAAATGTGCTACAAAGAGCTATATTTAGATACAGTACAAATACATGTTATCTCTACTTAAGGACTACAATATACTTTACCACTGAGATTATTCTTTTTTAAACAAACCAACAACTAATTGGTTAATTCTGGGAAAGACTTAAATGAAACCAAGTTCTTACAATACATATAATTACTATTTTTTTAATAGAATGATACTCAAAATTGACTCCCTGTTGAGTTCAATTTGATTGAACATCTACTACTTAAATAAAAAATATTGAGCTATGGAAAAACTGTTCTTTAGAAAATTTAACAGTCTTTGAGAATAGTTTCAAATTTAGTCTTACTTAACAAGCTGAGGTATAATTCAAAAAGAAAACCTTTGTTTTCACTTTGCCTCTAGGCAAAGTATTATACGAATCCCCAGTAACGAAGAATCTATCTTTTATGTAGAAGTCTGTTAACATTCAAGAAAATATATAGTAAACAAAGGATGTTGGGGCCCTCAAGCCAACAGCCACCCCCAACTGTGCACCCTGAGGGGATTCAGGATGGAGAAAAGCAGGATACTGGCCCTAGACAGTTAAGGTGCATATCAAAGGAATAATTTCAGTAAGCCCAAACTCTTGCATCTTCTCATACATAGAAAAGTGCTAAATTCATTAATGAAATGTTTGGTTTTCTTTAATTAACAGTAATCTTTTTATGTTCTGACTACCGGGTTTTTGTTGCAAAAAACTCCTATATATCCTGGTTCCTCCCTTATCTCTTTGGAGCAGTCTCTCAGAGCTATTTGAGAGGCTGCTTCCTGGACTTGAGTCCTCAGAAAGTCTGCAGAATAATTCTCAAGTTTTGGGTTGTGCATTTTTTTCAGTCGACAATACCCTGCTCTCTCAGATATACTACCCTTGAGTACGAGCACATTTTTCCTAAACTTAAATATCTACATCTCCTTGTCTGATATTATTCAACAGGTAAGAACTAAGAGAAAACACTTAATAACTCTTGTACTACAAAAATGCAACATTACCTGGAAAACTAGTCTTCATTATATCAATTCCAACTTGTAGCTCAGACTCCGCAGCAAGTACAGCATAGTCTCCTTGATGAGAGATGTTAAAGTTGAAATTGGGGTAAGGATTCAATGAGTCTTTCGCAAGGATTGGTTTTCCTTTTGCAGTTCTTTGCAAACGAATATTATTCCAAGGTATATTCAATTTCTCTGCAACTAATTTCCTCATCATCAGACGACCAGCCTGTTAATAAAACATTTGTTAAGTATTGATGTCTGTACTAAAGATTTAGGTAACACTGCCTATAACATACAAAGTCTATTTTTGTGGTTTCTAAAATATTCATTTCTTAAAGTTTTTAAAAAGTACCTAAGTATTAAATACCTGCTTTAAGATTTAAGAAATGCTTATGAAGACAGACAACTTAAAGTCCCTCTTTAGCAATTCCCTCCCTCCCCTTAACAAGTAACCAACCAATGTTATCAAGTATTCATCCCTTCAGTCTTTTCTCTAAGTACCCAAAATATGTTCATTTGCTTTTACTATCTATCCATTTATATGAAATCCTACTATATGTACTATTCTACCATGTATAATCTTTTAAATTTCTAAGTGTTGGGGATTATTTTATGTTTGTATATAACCATCTGGCCTGTGCATTTCATACTATCAAGGTACCACAACTTGACTATCCCCTATTGTTGGATATTTTAGGCTGGCTCTAGTTTTACTATTATAAAAAAAATTCCCCATTGAGCAACCTTGTTGTACTTACATCTCTGTGCATATGTGCATGTATTTCTAGATCATATATACTTATCACTGGGCTCAACAATTAGCAATGCATGACCTATCTTTTTTCACATATACCCCATCCACTCTCTCCCTCCATTAATTATTAAGAAAGAAATGGGGCTTCCCTGGTGGCACAGTGGTTGAGAATCTACCTGCCAACGCAGAGGACACGGGTTCGAGCCCTGGTCTGGGAAGATCCCACAAGCCACAGAGTAACTAAGCCTGTGTGCCACAAATACTGAGCCAGCGCTTTAGAGCCCACGAGCCACTACTACTGAACCCACGTGCCACAACTACTGAAGCCCGCGCACCTAGAGCCTGTGCTCTGCACCAACAGAAGCCACTGCAATGAGAAGCCCGCACACGGCAATGAAGAGTAGCCCCCCACCCCACCCCCCGCCGCAACTAGAGAAAGCCCGTGTGCAGCAACGAAGACCCAACGCGGACAAAAAGAAATAAATTAAATAAATTTTAAAAATATATGTATATTTTAAAAAAGAAATGACTAAAATCACACAAAAATACCTAAGGGTATAACAAGGGATATAATATTTTGAAAAATCTTCCAAGTTTTTTTCCCTTCAGTTCTAAACAATGACTTTTAAATACTGCACGAGTTTGAATTTGACAATTTCTTACAAATTACAGAAAGTATAAAAATATTCACCAATATGCCTTCAAAAATCAATCAGCCCATATTTCAAAAGAAAAAGTGCTTTGACAGAGGAACATTTTCAAGGTAACAGTCTTTGATGGTAATTAGAAGCTGTTTCAAACTGCGCTATATACACAGAAGTTGTTTTGAAACCCGTTTCCATTTGTTGCTAAAAATACGTAAGTAAAATAAACAATTATATCTAAAGTACTGTTTCCCAAGCTATTTAGTCAGAAAGGTATGCCTAGGACTGCATCCTTCCTTGACTTAAGTTTCCCTGGTAAAAGGAGGCTGGACTCTTCCAGTTCCACGGCGTGCAAGGCTAAAGTAAGTCATAACTGTCAATATTTCTTAGGGCCTATCACGTGCAGAAGAATGGTAGGATACTTAACAGGCTAAGAATGTGCTATGGGCCCAAGCAAGGAAAAATACATTTTGATAACTTAAAAATAAGAAAAAAAAAATTGTGGGTAAAAAGAACTACTTTGTAGGCCTTCTCAACACCTATTTTAGGGTTTAGCACGATCTCTATTTTCAATTACAACGGGGGAGGGGCTAATATTTACAGCGGACGAGGCCTCCGAGGAGACTACAAAGACGGTGGAGACCAGGCCGCGCGCACACACGGTAGAGTCAGCAGCACCTACCACTCTCGCCCTGGGGCGGCCACAAACTGGCGCCGACGCTAGCGTGGGAGGGGGGAGTCTCTACAGCCCGGCCCACCATCCCCAACATCTGCTTCCTCGGCCCTCAATACGAAAGACCTGTAGTACCAAAGCTGCCTTAGCGTCGCGTGCAAAGACGAACTGGCCAATGCGCTCCTTCTCCTCGGGCTGGATCGATCGCACCGCGAGCAGCCATTCGGCTCGGCTCGGCAGCCAAGCGCCACAGGAAAAGGCCCAGCGCACGCCCTCCATTGCTGGCACCAAGCAGAATCGCTTAGCGGGGAAAACCATACACTGAAAACCTCACCGCCACCTCGGGCTTGATGGCGCGGACGCTAAAAGTGCCCCACCCACTTCCTCCTGGCGCTCGGGCGGAGGGGGCGGAGCGTCGCGCTACGTCAACTGCACGTTGCTCACCGAGAGCCCTCACTTCCACGCCGCCTACTCTGCCACCTCCTCCCTCGGGAGCGGAAGTGGAGACCCTCCTCTGCGCTTTGCGGCAACGCGTGACCGTCACGTGGGGCGGGGCTTCGGAGGCGAGCGAAGGGAGGGACAAAGGCCAAGAGCGTATAGAACGCCACTCACACTTGGAGAAGAGATAACGGGACAGAGGTGCAAGCCAATCGCAATCAGGCCTGTGGAGGCAGAGACTGGGGTGGAGACTTCGGAGACTGCAGTTCCAGGTGGGTGATTTCTGAGCTGTGAGAGAGGAGTGGGATGGTAGCGTCTTATTCCTGGGGACCAGGATCGGCCCCTATTATCCACAGAGAAGAGAATTTTCTTGGCTTAGGCTACCAGTGCCGCTCCTTCGTGTTCCAGGGCGGGAGAGGTTTCTGTGGCAGGAAGGGGACTGCATGGTGCCCCCAAGAGTTGTGTTTCCCGCGGCCCTGAGTTGCCTTCCTCCCCTGTCCCCTTAGGCCGAAACTCATCTAGACACTCCAACCCTAGCAGCCCTCCCTGAAACCTGCCTTCTAAGGCTGGGGCAAAGACTCTGCATTGCCTCCAGTGTAGGGCGCGGACCCTGCCTGAATCCAAGGCTGCTACCAAGCAGCTAACTGTGTTGAGGCCATAAAGTGACCCAGGTGCGGTTTTTGTGGCTGCCAAGCCTGGGCCAGAGCCCTAGGGAGAAAACTGAGGATTCTGTTGTTGAGGCACCGGTGGGTGGTCCCATTGTTATCAGAGGTCTTTGCTCTGAAAGCAACAGAACCAAGTTGCATAATTTCAGGAGCCCTTCATAATTAACTCTGTGCCTTTGCTCAGTTATTTGCTTGTGATCAAAGATCCTTGCGGTTTTGGTCCAGGGAAAAGTTGATCTGTGTAGATGAATTTAAATGCCTAACTTTGTGGTAGATTAAATGCGACACTGGGATTCAGCCGACTCCCTTCTTCCTTTGGCTGCCAGGGAATGTCAACTAAAAGCCAGCAGTAGTAATTAACAGTTACTTGCGGCTTATTTCCATCCTCTTTAAGATAGGTTTTATTCTGTTTTCATCTATATTTGTTTCTGTTAACTTTTCGTGATATCATCATTCCCCTCCAATCATTTGCAAGTAAATGAGATCTTGAACATACACAAACACAAATCCTCAAAGGGCTGTAAAATGAAGTACTGGCTTCATACATCAGTTTAGCTAATACTATGTGTCAGGTGCTATATCTGCTTACAATCTGGCAAAGAAGATAAGACATGTACAAAAAGCTACAGTAAGAGAAAATGTAAAGATATGTAAAGTATAAAGTACTGTTACCCATACCAGCAATGATTTTAAGTCATTTGTCCACTTTTAACTTTATGTATCTAAGCACCATATTAACACTTTTCCATTCTTGTCTTTTTGAACTGACTATTACAATTTTGGTATATTTACTTTTCTATTTCTAAAAACACTTCTATGTCCATTATATCCCATGCTCGTCTATGCAGTAATTTTTACCGTTGGAGAAACAGATGAGAAAGAGAATTTGTGGAATTATTTAAACTCAGGTTTAGGAACGTATGGTCCACTCTTTTACCTTTCAGCTAAGCTTTGTGTATTCAATCTATAGAGCCTAATAAATGTAGGTAATGTAGTGGTTTTTTGTACTTGTTTTCTCAGAATGTTCTCTTCTCCTCCCATCAGCACATTCCTTGTTCCTCTTTGTCATTCAGGACTCAGCTCAAATGTCATACGAAAGAGAATGTCTCCACAGACACGTATAAAAAGCTCACTCTTCCCACTCCCTATCCCCCAGCCCTGAGCCTAGTACCCTAGTGGACACTCTTTATAGGTTTGTTTAATCCCCTTCCCTATCTACTTTTTAAATTCTTACTTGTCCATCAGGGCTTAGCTCAAGCCTTACTTTTCCTAAAGGACTACTACAGAGTACTTAAAAAAATATATATATTGTCTATATAATTAATTTGGCAATTAATCTAGTACTGCCTTATTGGCCTGAATTATTTATATGTGTGTTATCTTGCAAATTAGAATGTAACTGCCCGAGGGGAAGTTCATGTGTACCTTGCCTTTTACAAATAGTATACTTCAGCAAATGTTTTTGATGAACTTTTAGAATAGATTTTACTCTTCATGAGCTAATACTGATATTTATATTCTGTCTACTTCATTCCCTTTTTTCTTAAGGCAGTATAAAGTGTGCAGTTAATAGCTTGCCTAACTATATTCAGTAAACCCAAAAATGTATTATAGTATTTTTTATTGCATTGGTTAGGGGGAAAAAGGACTAAAGTGATAGCTCAGCAAGCTTGTAGTAGTCATCTTACCAGATCCTGATCTGTGGCTTCTTAGGATTCTGAGAGACTTGTGTTCCAGTTTCAGTTCTATCACCAATTATCTATGTGACTTTGGGTAAATCACATAACCTCTCCCAGGTATCAGTTTCAATGGAAAAGCATCAAATGAGATCATCTCTAAGATTTGGTGATTTTTTTAGGTAATGTTCATTAGCTTTTTATTCTATTGCAAAACCTTGATTTCCCCTTTTCCTTTAATTCCTGTATCTGTTCTATCGCAAAGTTTTATTGGTTCTACTACTAAAATAGAGCTAAAATCTATTTCCCTCCATCTCCAGTCTCTAGTCTAAACCACCATATTTCTCACCTGAAATACTGATTAGTTTTCTATCTTGCTCAAGAAAGGGAAACATTCTCTTGCTATGTCTGTCCTCCATGCCATAAGCACTCCTGAAACAACCTGTCTTCAGAGCTAAGTCTAGAGGTCCATGCTCTTAATCACAGTGCTATAGGCCTCCTTAATTAGACTGAGAAGGAGATAAGAAACTTGAAAAGTGTTGTGGCACAGAAAAGAATGGGGAACTAGTTAACAGTGTGAATACTTCTGAGAGGTTAATAAGATGAGGGGAGTGAAGTTAGCATTTGACTACAAGATGGTAGTGTGGTGACATTGATATGAGCAATTTTATTTATTTTATTTTCATTTTTCTTTGATTATTTTATTCATTTATTTTATTGAAGTATAGTTGATTTATAAAGTTTCAGGTGTACAGCAAAGTGATTCAGTTTTATATATATTATATATATAATATAATATAATATATATAATATATATATAATATATATAAAATATAAAAATATATACTATATATGTTATATAAATATATATAAATATATGTGTATATATAATATATAAATTATATAAAGTACATAAATTATATATAAATTGTATATATAATATATATGAATATAATAAATATATATAATAAATAATATATTTATATAAATATACAAATAAATATATATAAATTTTATATAATATATATAATATATGTTATATAAAATATATATATATTCTTTTCCAAACAAGACATTGAATACAACTCCCTGTGCTATATGGTAAATCCTTGTTGTTTATTGTATATATAGCAGTATGTATATTTTAATCCCAAATTATCAATTTATCTCTCCCCCCTTTCCCTTTTGGTAACCATCAGTTTGTTTTCCATGTCTGTGAGCCTATTTCTGTTTTTTAAATAAGTTCATTTGTATCATTTTTTAGATTCCACATATAAGTGATATCATATGATATTTATCTTTCTGTGTCTGACTTACTTTACTTAGATGATAATCTCTAGGTCCATCCATGTTGCTGCAAATGGCATTATTTCATTCTTTTTTATGGCTGAGTAATATTCCATTATATATACATACACACACACACACACACACACACACACACACACACTACATCTTCTTTATCCATTTGTCTGCCAATGGACAGTTAGGTTGCTTCCATGTCTTGGCTATTGTAAATAGTGCTGCTGTGAACATAAGGGTGCATGTATCTCTTCTTTTTTTTTTTTTTTTTTTTGCGGTACACAGGCCTCTCACTGCTGTGGCCTCTCCCATTGCAGAGCACAGGCTCTGGACGCGCAGGCTCAGCAGCCATGGCTTGCGGGCCTAGCCGCTCTGCAGCATGTGGGATCCTCCCAGACCGGGGCATGAACCCGTGTACCCTGCATCGGCAGGTGGACTCTCAACCACTGAGCCACCAGGGAAACCCCTGTATCTCTTCTAATTAGAGTTTTTGTCTTTCCTGGATATATGCCCAGGAGTGGGATCATATGGTGATTCTATTTTTAGTGTTTTAAGGAACCTTCACACTGTTCTCCATAGTGGCTGCACCAGTTTAGGTTGCCACCAACAGTATAGAAGGATTCCCTTTTCTCCACATCCTCTCTAGCATTTATTATTTGTAGATTTTTTGATGATGGCCATTCTGACAGGTGTTTTGATTTGCATTTCTCTAATAACTAGCAATGTTGAACATCTTTTCATGTGCCTATTGGCTATCTATATGTCTTCCTTGGGGAAATGTCTATTTAGGTTTTCTGCCCATCTTATGTTTGTTTTTTTTTTTTGATATTGTGTTGTATAAGCTGTTTGTATATTTTGGAAATTAAGCCCTTGTTTGTTTGCATCATTTACAAATATTTTCTCCCATTCTGTAGGTTGTCTTTTTGGTTTTTTTTAATGGTTTCTTTTGCTGTGCAAAAGCTTTTAAGTTTAATTAGATCCCATTTGTTTATTTTTGCTTCTGTTTCCATTACTCTATGGGAGAGATCCAAGAAAATATTTCTGTGAATTATGTCAAAGAGTGTTCTGCCTATGTTTTCCTCTAGGAGTTTTACATTTAGGTATCTGGTTTTACATTTAGGTCTTTAATCCATTTTGAGTTTATTTTTGCATATCGTGTTAGAGAATGTTCTAATTTTATTCTTTTACATGTAGCTGTACAGTTTTCTTAGCACCACTTATTGAAGAGACTGTCTTTTCTCCACTGTGTATTCTTGCCTCCTTCATCGTAGATTGATTGACTGTAAGTGTATGGGTTTATTTCTGGGCTTTCTAACCTGTCTCATTTATCTATGTGTCTGTTTTTGTGCCAGTACAATACTGTTTTGATTACTGTAGCTTTGTAATAGAGTCTGAAGTCAGGGAGCGTGATTCCTCCAGCCCTGTTCTTCTTTCTCAAGATTGTTTTGGCTATTTGGGGTCTTTTGTATTCCATGCAAATTAAAAAAAATTTTGTTCCAGTGATATGAGCAACTTGAATAGAGTGAAAAAGAGGAACTTGATTGTAGTGGGTTGCGATGATAACTGGTGGCAAAGTTACTGCAGACAGTTCTTTAAAGAAGTTTTTCTGGGAGTAAAGAAATAGGATGGTAGCTAGAGGAGGGTAAAAGATCAAAGGATAGATTTTTGTTTGATATTTGTTTAAAGATGGGAGATACTAAAATTTGTACATTGATCGAAAATGTTCAATAGAGTGATAGAAATTGTGGATATAGGAGTTTGTGTGTTCACCACTCTAAAGTGTACTCCAGAGTGGAGGACCTTGTCTCTATTGTTTTTGACTGTATGCCCAATATCTGGAATAGTGCTTACTACAATAATAGTTACTTCATAAATTTTCTATTATTTGTTGAATAAATGAATGACTTGGACTCTATTTATCTTACCTTCTCTCAATTCATCATTCACACATCAGCCAGAAAAAAATAAATCAAATCATGTCGCTGTCTAGTTCAGTCTTCCATAATTCCAGTTGCACTTAGAACAAAATTCCAGTTCCTTGTGGCCTATAGGATCCTGCATGAGGTAGCACCAGCCTTCTGTAACCCTATCTCCCCAACATTCTTGCTCTCATTAACTATACTCCAGCAATGCTGGCCTTCGTTCATATCCTAAAACTGAAGGACCCTTTCCCATTCTAGGGCTTTATACATGATTTCTCTCACCAACCCCTTACCTTGTCATTATTCGGGTGTCAGCTTAAATGACACCTTCTCAGAAAGGCTCTTCCTAATATTGTAGTGGATGAGAGCATGGGCTCTGGAGCCAGAGTGCCTGGGTTTACATCCCATCTCCTTGCTTACTTGCTATCTATTATTATCTTTAGGGTTTTGTTCCAAGATACTGAAAACCCATTCTTCACATTTTAATTCACATACACATGTAATGACAAATATGTCATGATTGCTGCCTGTCAAAAGTGATTGTAAGGTATCTATTTATCAATTTCAGATATCTTAAGCCTCATTTTCCCTGTATATAAAATAGGGACAATAGTATTATCTATTTTATAGTAGTTGTTTTGAAAATTAAAGAGTGTGTAAAGCATGTGGTACAGAGCCTGGCACAGAGTAAGCACTACGTAAGTGTTCACTGTTAACATTGTCATTATCTGAAGTTGAATACCACCCGCTGTTCATTTTTATATCTATTTCCCAGTTGTTTCTTCACAGTATTTATTGCAGTTTACAATTTGACAGTCTTCTTTTCTAGATACTAAACATCAGGAAAGGAGGGATCATGTCTGCCTTTATTCTCCATGCTCTCTCTAGTGCTTAATACAGTACCTGGTATATAGTTAGCACTCTGTAATAAGTATTGAATAGAATAGGCCAGCAAAATGCTCTATATTGAAACATCAGTGACCAAACTAATATCAGTGGAAGACCCAATGAAATCAAAGCCCACATCAGTCACAGCACAACTTTAGTTTAATATTCCACTTCTATCAAGTTGCATATGCTCTTTTTCTTCTTTTTTTTTTGTTTTTGCGGTACGCGGGCCTCTCACTGTTGTGGCCTCTCCCGTTGCGGAGCACAGGCTCTGGACGCGCAGGCTCAGTGGCCATGGCTCACGGGCCCAGCCGCTCCGCGGCATGTGGGAACTTCCCGGACCGGGGCACAAACCCGTGTCCCCTGCATTGGCAGGTAGACTCTCAACCACTGCGCCACTAGGGAAGCCCTGCATATGCTCTTCTGTCGTTACTTAATATCAAAGGCTTGGTTCTTAGACTTGATTCTTGTACTTTTATTGAATAATTTTTTAAATCAAATTTTAATGGAACACATTAAAAGTAAAAACAAGAGAATAGTTTTGAAAATTGATTCAATGTTTTCGGCAGGAAGGTATTTCGTTGAAGCTGAGATGCATTCTTATAAAATACAAGACTGTTTTTTGTGCTACTAAGAAAGAAGAAAAGTGCCATTTAAACTATGACACAGCTTTCCATGACTTGGAATTTTTCGTACTTATGGAAAGCCCTTTTAAAAAAAATCATATCAACCTTGTACACACATTAAAAAAAAGTAAGCAAAATCAATTAGCTGAGATGCTCACATTCAGAATCTAACTCTTCTAATTCACCTTCGCCTCAGCATCTCAGTGTCCATGTTTTTCTACATAATGTTGTTCTCTGTTATCAGGAGCATTGATGATGTATCATTTCTTAAATGAGTGTCCATTTTTATCTTTAGGGTTTTCTTCAAAGACACTGATACACATCCTTCATATTTTGATGCACATACATATGTAATGACAAATATGAGTGTTATTTAACTAAAGTGATTATAAGATACCTATCTGTCAATTTCAGATATGTTAAGTGTGAAAGAATGTCTTAAAATTAGTGAAATATAATGTTGAATTTACAGAATATTTTGGAGGAAAAAAATTGCCTTACAGATATTTTACCAAGATTTAAGAATTGTTTAACAATTAATAATGTTATTGTCAAAGTATATGTTATTACTGATTTTAAACATTAATATTTTATATACCATTTGACAACGTTAGTTTAACATCAGTATCATTTAAGCATCACAACAGTACAATGTAATTGGCGTGTCCACTTTGCAGATGAGGAAGCCAAAGCCTTAAAGAGCCTCAATAGGGGTCACTACTAAGTGATGGATCATGTAAGACCCTGTTCCGTCAGCTCTCAATCCCAGGTTCTTTGCCATTTGCAAAATATATAAGTACAGACTTACTCAAACCTAATTTAAGAAATGAAAGCTTCAGCTTCTTGGATTTGTCATTCTGTGTAGAGTATACATGGCAGGCTTTATCTTTTAACAACATTTATAAAAGTGAATAGCTGTGTATGATCCTAATATATTTGAGAATACTTGAAAATTTCTAGTAAAGTTTGCTTTTTGTGACTATCTTTGTAGAAGTAAGAATTTCTTTATACTTATATCATTGTGTTTAATTCTTATTCATGAACAGTGAGACTGAATAATTGACTTAATTCAACACAGATCCAAATTACATTCATATTTTTAATGACAATGAACTTAATATAAAAAATTTGTGGTTGAGTTTTTTAAGTTGATGTTCTCAAGACCTATGCCACTATGAAGAAATATAGTTTTTATCCTTTTGAAAGTCTCAGGTTTGGATACCTTTTAGCTGTTTTGTTTTACATTCAACTTATTTTTAAAAACTGAGGAACCACCAAAAATAAAAGGAAATTTTCTTTGAATGTTCTAAGTGTTTTGAACAAGAACAAAACTGTAATGTCAAAGTAGTTTCTGATTTGAATTTATATATCATTGTCTTTTTCTTTTAATTTTTATTTTGAAATAATTACAGATATACAGGAAGTTACAAAAATAGTACAGAGAGATCACATGTATCCTTCACCCAATGTCCCCAGTGGTTATATCTTACATAATTATTGTCCAAATTCAAAACCAGGAATTTAACATTGATACAGTGTGTGTATAGTTCCATGTCATTTTATCACCTGTGTAGAGTACTGTAACTGTTGCCATAGTCAAGTCTCCTTTGTGCATATCCACCTCCCCCAACCCCCCACAACAAAGTCCTTAATCCCTGGAAACCACTACTTGCTTTTTCATGCCTATAATTTTGTCATTTCAAGAATATTATAGAAATGGAATCAAACAATATGTGACCTTTTGAGATTGAGTTTTTTCACTCATGATAATGTCCTTGTAATCCATCCAAGCTGTTGTGTATATAGTAGTTTGTTCCTTTTTAATGGTGAGTTATACTTCATGGTAAGAATGTTCCACAGTCTGTATACTCATTCATTTATTGAGCAACATTTTGGCTGTTTCCAGTTTTTGACTATATAAATAAAGCTGCTATGAAAAGTTATGTACAGGTTTTTAAGCCCACATAAGTTTTTGTTTCTCTAGGATAAATACCCAGGTCTATGATTATTGGGTAGTATGTTATATGTTTAGCTCCCCACCCTCCAGTTTTTTTGAGATATAATTGATATATAACATTGTATTTTTGGTGTACATGACTTGATATATGTATGTATTGCTGAATGATTACCACAATAAGTTTAGTTAACATCCATCACCTACAGTTACAGTTTTTTCTGATTTGAACTTGTAAGGTCTACTCTCTTAGCAGCTTTCAAATATTCAATACAATATTGTTAACTATAGTCATCATGCTGAATGTTACATTTACAGAACTTATTTATCTTATAACTGGAAATTTGTACATTTTGACCCCATTTACCCAGTTCTCCCTCCACACACACACCCCCACCTCTGGCTAACACCAATTTGTTCTATGTTTCTATGACTTTGGGTTTTTAGATCCCACATATAAGTTAACATCTTACAGTATTTGTCTTTCTGTCTGACTTAACATAATGCCCTCAAGGTCAATACATGTTGTCACAACTGGCAAGATTCCTTATTTTTTATGACTAAATAATTTTCCTCTGTGTGTGTGTGTTGTGTGTATCATATTTTCTTTATCCATTCATTTACCCATGGACGTTTAAGTTGTTTCCATGTCTTGGCTATTGTAAGTAATGCTGCAGTGAAATGGGGGTACAGATAATCTGTTCAGGACAGTGATTTGATTTCTGTTGGATGTATACCCAGAAGTTGAATTGCTGGATCATATGGTACTTCTACCTTTAAGTTTTTGAGGAACCTGCGTACTATTTTCTATATTGTCTATACCAGTTTACATTCACAACAAATGTATACAAAGGTTTCTTTTCTCCACATCCCCAACAGCACTTGTTATTGCTTGTCTTTTTGATAGTAGCCATGCTGACAATTGTGAGGTGATATATTGGGGTTTTGATTAGCATTTCCCTGTTGATTAGTGGTGTTGAGTACTTTTTCATGTACCAGTTGGCCATTTGAATATTTCTTTTGAAAATATGTCTGTTTGAGTCCTTTGCCCACTTTTAATTGTGTTATTTGGAGTTTTTTTGCTATTGAGTTGTATGAGTTTGTTATACATTTTGGAAATTGGTACTTTATCAGATGAGTGGTTTCAGAGTATTTTCTCCCATTCTATAGGTTGCCTTTTCATTTTGTTGATTGTTTCATTTACTGTACAGAAGCTTATTAGTTTGCTGTAATCCCACTTATTTTTGTTTTTGTTGCTTATGTTTTAGGTGTCATATCCAAAACAATCATTGCTATACCAATGTCAAGGAGCTTATTCTCTATTTTTCTTTTGGGAGTTTTATGGTATCAGGTTTTACATTTAAGTCTTTAATCAATTTTGAGTTAATTTTTGTGGATATTGTGAAATAGGGATCTAGTTTCATTCTTTTGCACGTGAATATACATTTCTGCAAACACCATTTATTGAAGAAACTGTCTTTTTACCATTGAGTTTGTGGCTTCCTTGTCAAACATTAGTTGAACATATATGTGTGTGAGTCTACTTTTGGGCTCTTGTTTCTTTCCCACTAGTCTGTGTCTGTTTTTGTACCAGTACAAAACTGTTTTGATTACTATAGCTTTGTAATAGAGTTTAAAATCAGGAAGCTTTGCTCTTTCACAGGATTGTTTTGACTATTTGGCATCTATGGTAGTTCCATATGAATTGTAGGATTTTTTTTTCTATTTTTGTGAGAAATGCCTTGGGAATCTTGATAGGGATTGTATTGAATCTATAGATGGCTTTGTGTAGAACAGACATTTTAATAATATTAATTCTTCCAATCCACAAACGTGGGATGTCTTTCCATTTATTTGTGTCTTCAATTTCTTTCATTAGTGTCTCGTAGTTTTTAGTGTGTAAGTTTTTCACCTACTTGGTTAAATTGACTCCAAAGTATTTTATTGTTATTGATGCTACTGTAAATGGGTTGTTTTCTTTATTTACTTCTTAGTTAATTTGTTGTTAGCATGTAGAAATCTGATTTTTGTATGTTGATGTTGTGTCCTGTAACTTTACTGAATTAATTAGTGCTAACATTTCTTGGTGGAGTCTTTAGAATTTTCTATATATAAAATCATGTCATCTGCAAACAAAGACAATTTTACTTCTTCCTTTCTGAATCTGATGCCTTTTATTTGTTTTTCTTGCCTGATTACTCTGGCTAGAACTTCCAGTACTATGTGAGAGTGGGTATCCTTATCCTGGTAGTGACATTAGAGGAAAAGCTTTTCAGCCTTTCACCACTGAGTATACTGTTAGCTGTGGGCTTGTCATATATGGCCTTTATTATGTTGAGGTACTTTTCTTCTATGCCCAGTTCATTGAGAATATTTATTGTGAATGGGTGCTAATTTTTCAAATGCGTTTTCTGTATCTGCTGAGATGATCATATGATTTTTATCTGACTGTTAATGTGATGAATCACATTTATAGATTTGCATATGTTGAACCGTTCTTGCATCCCAGGGATGAATCATGGGATATGATCTTTTTATTGTGCTGTTGAATTTGGTTTGCTAGTATTTTGTTGAGAATTTTTGCATCTGTATTCATCAGGGATGTTGGTCTATAGTTTTTTTGGGTTTTTTTGTAGTGGTCTTATTTGGCTTTGTTACCACAGTCATCTTGGTCTCGTAAAATGTGTTCAGGAGTATTCCCTCCTGTTCACTTTTTTTGGAAGAGTTTGAGAAGAATTGGCTTTAATTCTTCTTCAAGTGTTTGGTAACTTTCACCAGTGAATCCATCTGGTTCTGGACTTTTCTTCATTGGGGATTTTCTTTTGATTACTGATTTATTCTTAGAGAAATTGGACTATTCAGATTTTCTGTTTTTTCATGATTCAGACTTGGTAGGTGAATGTTTCCAGGAATTTATCCATTTCTTCTGGGTTGTCCAGTTAGTTGGCATATAATTATTAATGGTAATTTCTTATGATCCTTTGTATTTCTGTGGTATCAGTTGTAATGTCTCCTCTTTTACTTATACTTTTATTTATTTAGGTTCTCAATCTCTTTGTCTCTTTCTGTCTCTGTCTCTCCCTCTGTCTCTCCCCTCCCCCTGGATTAGTCAAGGTAAAGTCTTGGCAATTTTGTATTTTTTTTTCAAAGAACCAACTCTTAGTTTTGTCATCCTGTTTTCTATTTATTCATTTCTGTTATGTTTATTATTTCCTTACTTCTGCTAACTTTGGGCTTATTTTATTTTTCTAGTTCCTTGAAATGTAAAATTAGGTTGTTTATTTGAAGTCTTTCTTTTTTCTTGATATATGTATATATTGCTGTAAACTTCCCTCTTAGAACTGTTTTTGCTCCACCCCATAAGGTTTGGTACGTTGTATTTCCATTTTCACTTGTCTCAAGATACTTTTTAAATTTTCTTTTTAATTTTTTCTCTGATACATTGGTTGTTCAGGAGTGTGTTGTTTAATTTCCATATATTTTTCCATATATATTATATACATATAATATATATAATATATCCATATATATAAATTCCATATATATTTCCATATATTTGTGTTGTTTAATATTCCATATATTATCAAGGTTTTCTCCTGATACTGATTTATAGTTTCATATGATTGTAGCCAGGAAACATAGTTGGTGTGATTTCAGTCTTCTTAAATTTGCTGAGACTTATTTTGTGGTCTAAAATATATTCTAGCCTAGAAGATGTTCTGTGTGAACTTGGTAAGAATGAGTATTCTGCTGTTGCTGGATGGAGTGTTTGTATATGTCTATTAGGTTCATTTGGTCTATAATGTTGTTCAAATATGCTGTTTCCTTATTGATTTTCTGGGTGATGTGTCCATTGTTGAGTGTGGGTGTTAAAGTCCCCAACTATTACTGTATTCCTATTTATTTCTCCTGTTAGTTCTGTTAGTATTTTTTTAAATATATATTTAGATACTCTGATGTTGGTTGCATAAATATTTACAACTGTTATATCTTCTTGATGGATTGACCCCAATTTCATTATATAATGCCCTTTGTCTCTTTTGATCATTTTTAGCTGAACATCTCTTTTGTCTGATACAAATATAGCTACCCCTGCTTTCTTTTGATTACCACTTGCTTAAAATAGCTTTACCCGTTCCTTCACTCTCAGTTTATGTGTGTCTTTAAAACTAAAGTGAATCTTTTGTAGTCAGCTTATGGTTGGATTTTTGTTTTTTAAATCCATTCATTCATTCTGTGTCTTTTGATTGATGAATTTAATCCATTCACATTTAAAGTAATTACTAATAGTAAAGACTTTTATTGGCATTTTGATTAACAAAATGTGTTCTGACTTCGTTTTTTACCTTTCTGTTAATACTGTTAGCTGTGGGCTTGTCATATATGGCCTTTATTAACAGTATTAACACACATCACATTAACAGTATTAACAAAATGTGTTCTGACTTCGTTTTTTACCTTTCTGTCTTCTTTGTGACTTGATGACTTTTTGTAGTGGTATTCTTTGACTCCTTTATCATAATTGTGTGTATAACTGCTATAGTTTTTTTTCTTTCTGGTTGCCATGAGGCTTACATAAAATTTCTCATGTTTTTAACATCCTATTTTAATCTGATAACATCATTTTGATAGCATACATAAACTTTACATTTTTACTTCTCCCCCTTTTCCATTTTAAGTTATTGATGTTTTAGTTAATATATTTTATATTGTGCATCAAATACATTATTGTAGTTATTACTTCTTTATGTTTTAACTTTTTTTTTTTTTTTGCGGTACGCGGGCCTCTCACTGTTGCGATCTCTCCCATTGTGGAGCATAGGCTCCGGACGCACAGGCTTAGTGGCCATGGCTCACGGGCCTAGCCGATCCGCGGCATATGGGATCTTCCTGGACCAGGGCACAAACCCGTGTCCCCTGCATTGGCAGGTGGACTCTCAACCACTGAGACGCCAGGGAAGCCCTATTTTTTAACTTTTAGAGTTATAAGTGAATTATGTACCATCATTACAGTATTAGAGAATGTCACTGTATATTTACCATTGCTAGTTAGCTTTACACTTACATTCGTCTTTTTTTATGATGTGAATTAGCATCCTTTCATTTATGCTTGAAGAACTCCGTTTAGTATTTCATTTAAGGCAGATCTAGTGGTGATGAACTCCCTCAGTTTTTGTTGGGGAAAGTCTTTATCTCATTCATTTCTGAAAGACTGCTTTGCCAGTTACAGTATTCTTAATTGACAGGCTTTTTTTCTTTCAATATTTTGAATACATCACCCCATTCTCTCCAGGGCTACAAAGTTTCTGTTGAGAAATCTGCCTGTAGTCTATGGGGGTGGTCCTTTGTATATGATGTGTTGCTCTTCTGCTCCTGTTTAAATTCTTTCTTGTCTGACTTTTGACAATGTAATTACAATGTGTCTCTGTAGCTCTTTTGGGGTACAATCTGTTTGGTCTCCTTTCGGTCTCGTAACTGTGGATGTCCATTTCTCTCCCCAGGTTTGTACAGTTTTCAGCCATTCTTGCTTTAAAAATATTTTCTGTCCTTTTCTCTTTTCTTCTAGGATTCTCATAATGCAAATATTATTCTTTTGATGGTGTCCTGTGGCTCTCATAAGCTTTTTTCACTCTTTTGCATTTTTTTCTCCTCCGACTAGATAATTTTAAATGCCTTATTTTCTAGTTCATTGATTCCTTCTTCTTCTTGACCAAGTCTGATATTAAGGCTCTCCATTGAATTCTTCAGATCAGTCACTGTGTTCTTCAACTCTAGGATTTCTGGGTTTTCTTTAATAGCATTTATGTTTTGGTTGAACTTCTTATTTTGCTCATGCACTATTTCTCTCATTTTGTTTAATTGTCTGTAAAGCTCACTAAACTTCTTTGAAGGGATTATTCTGAAATCTTTGCACACAATTCAGAGATCTCCATTACTTTAGGGTCAGTTATTGGAGCTTTATTACTTTCCTTTGATGGTGCCATGTTGGCTCAGCTCTCTGCTCCATTGCTGTTGTAAGCAAGGCAGTAGGTTGGGCTGCGCAGTGTCCTGAGAGTTCTGATTAGTTTTTCTGGTTGGGCAGGCATGGAAGCTGTATTCAGCCCTAGGCCAGGCTTTCAGTTTGCTTCCCAACTTGGGGGCTGTGTAACAGAATTCACAGCTGGTATGGCTTGCTGGCCAAGGACCTGAATCAGGCAAAACTGTGCACAAAGTTCCTTGGTCAGACAGGTTCACTAGCTGGGCTCTGCAGATGAACAGAGTCACTGGCTTGGTGCTCTGCAAGTGCTGCTGAACTGCTCTGTTTCCTGGATGCTCTGGCCAGGTTTCCAAGTAAGTGGGGCTGGGATTGTGCTCAGTAATAGGTAGAGCTAGGAATTAGCTTCCCTGCTTGGGCCAGCAGCAGCAGCAAAGCGGGCATCAAAGCCAGCAAGGTGGAGATTTAAGGTGGCAGAGGAGTAGGTGGACCTGGAGTTCATCTCTTTCCACAGGATGCATCAGGAATACATCTATAGGTGCAACAATTCTCAGAACACTGGCTGAAAACTAGCAGAAGACCTTGGACACCAGAAATGACTATAAAGATTCCTGCATAACTGTGTAGGATGGAAAAAAAGTAGAGAGAAGGAGGAGGAGAGGAAGCAGACGGGACCTGAACCCTGGGGTGGGGGAGCTGAAGCAGAGGAGAGAGTCCTGAATTTGGGGAAACCCTCTCTCCAACGGAGAAGTTGATTGGGACGGAAGGGAAGCATTTGAGGCTGTTGGAAGAGGGTGAAGCAGCCAGTCTGTGGCAGACGGGACAGAGTGAGAAATACACAGGTGGTCCGAACCTCAGCCCTACATGCCCCGGACTGGAACATGTGTTCACAGGTGTGCAAGGGGGCTGGGAGCTGCTGCGTGGGGATTGGATAACAGGCCCAGAGTGAGAACTGCTGTTGTCTGTGGGGAGATGGACTGAGGGAATGAGAGAGGGGAAATCTGCAGCAGGGAATGCCTGTGGAAGAAGACTGAACTGCCATGGAAGCAGGGCGCTATTGCTGAGTCATACGCAGGGGAAGGAGCCACTATTGTAACCTCTCTCTCCCCACATGCTGATGCCTGCCAACGGACAATAAAAGAAGCGTGTTTAAGGCTGCCTCTTGTTTGCCGGCTGCCAAGCAATAAAAAAAAAACCCCTTAGAGCTGGCCCTCAGGCGCCGGCTGCAGGACAATAATAAAAAGCCTTCTCAGGGCTGGCCATCGCATGCCTGCTGCCAGGTGCCAGAAAAACCCTGGCCAGGGCTGGCCCCCATGTGCCTTACGCCAGGTGCCAGAAAAGACCCTCAGTAGGGCCATATCTCTTGCACCCTTGGCCGCCAGCTTCCCTGTGCATTTGGTCCTGCTGGGGCTCCTGCAATCCAAGCAGTCATACCACCTCTACACCTGGTCCTCACAGGGGCAGACCCAAGAGTTCCAAGGCAGCCTCAGGACCAGACTCCTGTGGGTGGACCACATGCTGAGGTGGGGATAAAACCAAAGCTGAACCCCAGGGACGGGGTGACTAAGGAAGAATATCGAAAATCTTTCTATTGGCTGTATAAGCTACAGATTAAATCCCTAGGATCAACTATGTAGACCTTGCATCTATGGAATATCTAAGTAGACAATGAGTGTTCCCACAAATGAAAACGGTCTAGCTCTGGCAGCTGTGGATTCTGGGGGCAAGCACACGCAGGAATTGGGCCAGATCAGAGTCTGAGTGGTCCCCACAGGGCCTTCAGCAGGTCCAGAGACCAGCCCAGAAGCAGGGGGAGCCTCTTGGGGAGGCAGAGGTGGGCTGTGGCTCACGGTGTGTGCAAGGACACTTACACTGGAGACCCCAGGGAAACATAATTATTACTATTAACTTTATTATGTCTTGATTCATTCTGTTGTTGGTTTTAGCTTTTTTTTTTTGGTTTCCTTTTCTTTTTTTTGTTTTAGTTTTTTTAGTCTTTTGGGATCTCTGTGTTCTATAACATATCTTTATATATTTTTTTATACATTTTTGTTTTTACTTTTCTCTTCTGTGTTCTTTTCCTTTATTTTCTCTTTCTCTTTTTCTTTAATATATATTTTTAACATTTCCATTTATACTTTGTCTTTCTGTTGTCCTGGGTTGTTTCCCTTTTTTAAAATTTTATTTTATTATTATTATTTTAAATCATATTTATCAGTTCTGTTTCCTTGCTTTATTCTTCACTTGGCACACTGCTTTGGTTTTGTTTTTCGGTTATGTGGTTTTGTTAGTTTCAGTCCTAATTGTTTGATTCCATTTTTGATTTCTTCTATTTGTTTCATTGTTCTCTTGCTTTTTGTTTGATTTGGCTCTGTTTTTGTTTCTTTTACATGTTTTTTTCCTTGTTTCTGTTTTTACCATTTCTTTGGAGTTTTCTGTGTCTTTTTTTTTTCTTTAATATATTTTCTATTTTTTAAATATATTTCTGTTTCTACATTGCTTTTTTGTTGTTCTGTTGTCTTTCTCTTTTTTTTAAATACTGTTTTGGTCAGTTTGTATTGTTTTCTGCTTCATTCTTCAGTTGGCACTCTGTTTTGGTTTTGATTTTTGGATTTGGGTTTTTGTCAGCTTTCTTCTTAATTGTTTGATTTCGTTCTTGGGTTCTTTTGTTTGTCTGGTTGTTCTCTTGCTATTTGATTCATTTGGTTCTGTTTTTGTTTCTTTTCTGTGTGTGTGTGTTTCCTTGTTTCTGTTTCTGCTTCTTTTATTTTCTACCATTTGTCTGGGGTTTTGTTCGTTTTTTTTTTTAATCCAGTTTATTGCTGGGATGAGCCACTTGCGGGGTCTTGATCCCTTGACCAGAAGTCGGACCTGAGGCTCTGGAGTGGGAGCACCAACTCCAGGATGCTGGACCACTAGAGAATTCCCAGCCCCAGGGAAGATTCAACACCGAGAGCTCTCACAAAGGCCTCTATCTGAATCCAAGACCCAGCTCCACCCAACTGCCAGCAGCTCCCAGTCCTGGATGCCTCATACCAAACAACAAACAAGACAGGAACACAAACCCACCCATCAGCACACAGATGACCCAAAGTCATACTAAGTTCACAGACACCCCAAAACACACCAACATGGCCCTACTCATCAGAGGGAAAAGACTCAGCTCCACCCACCAGAATGCAGGCATCAGTCCCTCCCATCAGAAACCCTACACAAGAAAGTGGACCAACCCTACCATGGGTGCAGAGAACAGAAGCAAGAGGAATTATGACCCTGCAGCCTAGGGAAAGGAGACTTCAAATACTGTAAATTAAACAAAATGAGAAGACAGAAATATAGGCAAAAGAGCAAGGTAAAAACCCACAAGACCAAATAAATGAAGAGGAAATAGGCAGATTACCTGAAAAAGAAATCAGAGTAATGATAGTGAAGATATCTGAAAACTTGGAAATAGAATAGAGAAAATACAAGAAATGTTCAACAAGGACCTAGAAGAACTCAATAACTGAAATGAAAAATACTCTAGAAGGAATCAATAGCAGAATGAGGCAGAAGAGTGGATAAGACAGCTGGAAGATAGAATGGTGGAAATAACTGCCACAGAGCAGAATAAAGAAAAAAGAATGAAGAGAATGGAGGACAGTCTCAGAGACGTCTGGGACAACATTAAGTGCACCAGCATTCGAATTATAGGCGTCCCAAAAGAAAATGAAAAAACGAAAGGGTCTGAGAAAATATTTGAAGAGATTATAGTTGAAAACTTCCCCAACATGAGAAAGGAAATAGTAAAGTCCAGGAAGTGCAGAGAGTCCCATACAAGATAAACCCGAGGAGGAACATGCCAAGACACATATTAATCAAACTAACAAAAACACAAAGAAAAAGTATTAAAAGCAGCAAGGGAAAACCATCAAATAACATACAATGGAATCCCCATAAGGTTAACAGCTGATCTTTCAGCGGAAACTGCAGGTCAGAAGGGAGTGGCAAGATATAAAGTGATGAAAGGGAAAAACCTACAACCAAGATTACTCTACCCATCAAGGATCTCATTCAGATTCGATGGAGAAATCAAAAGCTTTACAGACAAGCAAAACTTAAGAGAATTCAGCACCATCAAACCAGCTTTACAACAATTGATAAAGGAACTTCTCTAGGCGGGAAACAAAGAGAAGGAAAGGACTTACAAAAACAAACCCAAAAGAATTAAAATGTTAATAGGAACATACATATTTATAATTACCCTGAATGTAAATGGATTAAATGCTGCAACCAAAAGACACAGACTGGCTGAATCAATACAAAAACAAGACCTGTATATATGCTTTCTACAAGAGACCCACTTCAGACCTAGGGACACATACAGACTGAAAGTAAGGGGATGGAAAAAGATATTCCATGCAAATGGAAATCAACAGAAAGCTGAAGTAAAAACACCCATGTCAGACAAACAGACTTTAAAATACTTTTACAAGAGACAAGGAAGGACATTATGTAATGATCAAGGGATCAATCCAAGAAGAAGATGTAACAATTATAAACATTTATGTACCTAACATAGGTGCACCTCAATACATAAGACAAATGCTAACGGTCATAAAAGGGGAAATTGACAGTAACACAATAATAGTAGGGGACTTTAACTACCCCACTTACACCAATGGACAGATCATCCAAACAGAAAATAAATAAGGAAACACAAGCTTTAAAAGACACATTAGACCAGATGGACTTAAATGATATTTATAAGACATTCCATCCAAAAACAACAGAATACACGTTCTTCTCAAGTGCACACAGAACATTCTCTAGGATAGATCACATCGTGGGTCACAAATCAAACCTTGGTAAATTTGAGAAAATTGAAATCGTATCAAGCATTGAGAAAACTGAAATTGTATCAAGCATCGTTTCCGACCACATTGCTATGAGACTAGATATCGATTAAAGGAAAGTAATGTAAAAAGTACAGACACATGGAGGCTAAACAATATGCTACTAAACAACCAAGAGATCACTGAAGAAATCAAAGAGGAAATCAAAAAATACCTAGGAACAAATGACAATGAAAACACAATAACCCAAAACCTATATGGTGCAGCAAAAGCAGTTCTAAGAGGGAAGTTTATAGCAATACAATCCTACCTCAAGAAACCAGAAAAATCTCAAATAAACAACCTAACCTTAAACCTACAGCAATTAGAGAAAGAAGAATAAGAAAAACCCAAAGTTAGCAGAGGAAAGGAATCGTAAAGATCAGGTAAGAAATAAATGAAAAAGGAAGGAAACAATAGCAAAGATCCATAAAACTAAAAGCTGGTTCTTTGAGAAGATAAACAAAATTGATAAACCTTTAGCCAGACTCATCAGGAAAAAAGGGAGAAGACATATCAACAGAATTAGAAATGAAAAAGGAGAAGTAACAACTGACACCACAGAAATACAGAGGATCATGAGAGACTACTACAAGCAACTATATGCCAATAAAGTGGGCAACCTGGAAGAAATGGACAAATTCTTTGACAGGTACAACCTTCCAAGACTGAACAAGGAAGAAATAGAAAACATGAACAGACCAATCACAAGCACTGAAATTGAAACTGTGATAAAAAAATCTACCAACAACAAAAACGCCCAGGGGCAGAGGCTTCACAGGTGAATTCTATCAGACATTTAGAGAAGAGCTAACACCCATCCTTCTCAAACTCTTCCAAAATACAACAGAGGGAGGAACACTCCCAAACTCATTCTATGAGGCCACCCTCACCCTGATACCAAAACCAGACAAAGATGTTCAGAAAAAAAGAAAATTACAGACCAATATCACTAATGAACGTAGATGCAAAAATCCTCAACAAAATACTAGCAAACAGAATCCAACAGCATATTAAAAGGATCATACACCATGATCAAGTGAGGTTTACCCCAGGAATGGAAGGATTCTTCAGTATATGCAAATCAATCAATGTGATACACCATATTAACGAACTAAAGGATAAAAACCATATGATACTCTCAATAGATGCAGAAAAAGCTTCTGACAAAATTCAACACCCATTTATGATTAAAACTCTCCAGAAAGTGGGCATAGAGGGAACATACCTCAACATAATAAAAGCCATATATGACAAAACTCACAACCAAGGTCATTCTCAATGGTGAAAAACTGAAAGCATTTCCACTAAGATCAGGAACAAGACAAGGGTGCCCACTCTTACCACTATTATTCAACATAGTTTTGGAAGTTTTAGCCATGGCAATCAGAGAAGAAAAAGAAATAAAAGGAATCCAAATTGGAAAAGAAGAAGTAAAACTGTCACTGTTTGCAGATGACATGATATTATACATAGGAAATCCTAAAGATGCTACCAGAAAACTACTAGAGCTAATCAATGAATTTGGTAAAGTAGCAGGATACAAAATTCACGCACAGAAATTTCTTGCATTCCTATACACTAACAACAAAAATTCAGAAAGAGAAGTCAAGGAAACACTCCCATTTACCACTGCAACAAAAAGAATAGTATACCTAGGAATAAACCTACCTAAGGAGGCAAAAGACCTATATGCAGAAAACTATAAAACACTGATGAAAGAAATCAAAAATGATATACCATGTTCCTAGATTGGCAGAATCAACATTGTGAAAATGACTATACTACCCAAAGCAATCTACAGATTCAATGCAATCCCTATCAAATTACCAATGGCATTTTTCACAAAACCAGAACAAAAAACTGTACAATTTGTATGGAAACACAAAAGACCCTGAATAGCCAAAACAATCTTGAGAAAGAAAAACGGAGCTGGAGGACTCAGGATCCCTGACTTCAGACCATACTAGAAAGCTACAGTAATCAAGACAGTATGGTACTGGCACAAAAACAAATATAGATCAATGGAACAGGATAGAAAGCCCAGCAATAAACTCACACACATATGGTCACCTTATCTTTGACAAAGGAGGCAAGAACAGACAATGGAGAAAAGACAGCCTCTTCAGTAAGTGGAGCTGGAAAACTGGAAAGCTACATGTAAAAGAATGAAATTAGAACACTTCTTATCACTATACACAAAAATAAACTCAAAATGGGTTAAAGATCTAAATGTAAGGCCAGACACTATAAAACTCTTAGAGGAAAGCATAGGCAGAACACTCTTTGACATAAATCACAGCAAGATCTATTTTGACCCACTTCCTACAGTATTGAAAATAAAAAATAAAAAAAACAAATGGGACTTAATGAAACTTAAAAGCTTTTTCACAGCAAAGGAAGCCATAAACAAAATGAAAAGACAGCCCTCAGAATGGGAGAAAATATTTGCAAACACAGCAACTGACAAAGGATTAATGTCCAAAATATACAAGCAGCTCATGCAGCTCAATATCAAGAAAACAAACAACCCAATCCAAAAATGGGCAGAAGACCTAAATAGCCATTTCTCCAAAGAAGACATACAGATGGCCAACAAACTCATGAAAGCTGCTCAACATCACTAATTATTAGAGAAATGCAAATCAAAACTACAATAGAGGTATCACCTCACACCGGTTAGAATGGGCATCATCAGAAAATCTACAAACAATAAATGCTGGACAGGGTGTGGAGAAAAGGGAACCATCTTGCACTGTTGGTGGGAATGTAAATTGATAAAGCCACTGTGGAGAAGAGTGTGAGGCTTCCTTAGAAAGCTAAAAAAATAGAACTACCACATGACCCAGCAATCCCACTACTGGGCATATACCCTGAGAAAACCTTAATTCGGAAAGATACATGTACCAGAATGTTCATTGTAGCACTATTTACAGTAGCCAGGACATGGAAGCAGCCTAAATGTCCATCAACAGATGAATGGATAAAGAAGATGTGGCACATGTATACAATGGGATATTACTCAGCCATGAAAAAGAAGGATATTGAGTTATTTGTAATGAGGTGGATGGACCTAGAGACTGTCATACAGAGTGAAGTAAGTCATAAAGAGAGAAGCAGATACCATATGCTAACGCACATATGTGGAACCTAAAAATATGGTACTGATGAACCTAGTGACATGGCAGGAATAAAGACGCAGACGTAGAGAACGGACTTGAGGACACAGAGGGGTGAAGGGGAAGCTGGGACAAAGTGAGATAGTAGCTTTGACATATATACACTACCAAATGTAGAATGGAAGGCTAGTGGGAAGCTGCTTTATAGCACAGGGAGATCAGCTTGATGCTTTGTGATGACCTAGAGAGGTAGGACGGGGAGGATGGGAGGGAGCCCCAGAGGGAGGGGTGATGGGAATATATGTATACTTATAGCTGATTCACTTTGTTGTACAACAGAAACTAGCACAACCTTGTAAAACAATTGTACTCCAATAAAGATATTAAAAAAAAAAGCCAGCAAGCTCATGGTTTGGGCCTCACATCAGGCAGAATTGCACATTGAGTTCCCTGGCCAAATGAGATCACTGTCTTGAAAACACAAACTAAACAGCTTTTTAAGAAACTGCCAAATAATTTCCACTAGCAATGTATGAATGGTCCAGTGTCTTTGAATCCTTTCAAGCTTTTGGTGTGATTATTTTTAATATTATATTAGCAATTCTAATAGTAATAGTTCCCTGTGGACTTAATTTTACATTTTCATAGTGGAATCCTCGGAGATATAGGGGGTTTGGTCCAGACCTCTGCAATGAAGCAAATATTGCAGTACAGCAAGTTATATGGAGTTTTTGTTTTTCCAGTGCATATAAAAGTTATGTTTATACTGTATTATTGTCTATTAAATATGCAATAGCACTATGTCTAAAAAAACAATGTACATACCTTAATTTTAAAATACTTTATTTCTAAAAAATACTAACAGCCATCTGACATCACAGGGTTGCCACAAATCATCAAAAGTACAATATCTGTGAGGTGCAATAAAATGAAGTATGCCTTTAATGACTAATGATATTGAACATCTCTTAATGTGCTTATTTGCCATCTGTATGTTCTCATTGGTGAAATATTTCTTCATGCCCTTTTCCTATTTCTTAATTGATTGTTTGGGTTTTTGTACTGTTGAGTTTTGAGAGTTCTTTATATATTCTAGATATGAATCTTTTATCAGATTTCATTTACAGATATTTTCTCCCAGCCCATATCTTGTCTTTTCATTATCTTAACATGGTCTTTCACAAAGGAAAAGTTTTTAGTTTTGGTAAAATTCAACCTACCAATTTTTTTCTCTATTCCATGGATTATACTTTTCCTGTCATATCTAAGAACTCATTGACTGACTCCTAGTCACAAAGATTTTCTCCTATAATTTCTTCCTTCTAAAAGTTTTATAGTTTTACATTTTATATTTAAATTTATGATGTATTTTGAGTTAATTTTTTTATGAAGTGTGATCATTAGATCAAGGTTCTTTTTTCATTTTTTTTGCCTGTGGATGTCCATTTGCTTCAATATCATTTGCTTTAGTACTATTCATTGAATTGCTTTGAACTTTGGTCAAAAATCAGTTGACTTTACTTGAGTGGGGCTACTTCTTAGTTATATTCTCTGTTCCACAGATCTATGTATTAGTCTTTTCACCAGTATCAGGCAGTCTTGATTACTGTAGCTATGTAAACCTTTAAGTCAGGTAGACTGATTCTTCTCACATTATTATTATTTTTCAAAATTGCGTCAGCTATTCTGTTTTCCTTATCATCCCATATATGTTTTAGAGTAAACATCTCTATCTCAAAACAATTTTTTATGGACTTTTCATAGGAATTGTATTAAACTACTATAATCAATATGGGGAGAATTGACATACTTACTATGTTGATTTTTCTAATTCATGAATGTAGCATATCTCTCCATGTATTTAGGTTTCTTTTATTTCTTATATCAGCATTTTGTAGTTTGCAGTGTACGAGTCCTGTACATTTTTGTCAGATTTATACCTGTGAATTTTTCTGTCTCTCTCTCTCTCCCTCCCTTGCTATTGTAAGTGGTATTATTGTTTAAATTGTGGTTTCCATGTGTTCGAGGCTATTTTATAGAAAAACAATTGATTTTTGTATGTTAATATTATATCCTGTGGCATTGTTGAACTTACTATATATATATATATATTTATGGATTATCTGGGATTTTTCATAGACAATTTTATAGCCTATAAATAGAGACAGTTTATTTCTTTCTTTCCAATATGTATGCTTTGTACAGGATTTTCTTGCCTTGGTGTGCTGGCTAGAGCTTCCAGTACTGTGATGAAAAGCAGTGGTAAGAGTGGATATCCTTGTCATTTTTCTCATCTTAGAGTGAAGGTATTCAGTCTCTTACCATTTAGTGTAGTGTTAGCAATAGGTTTTATTGTAGATGTTCCTTATCAAGTTGAGGAAGCTCTTCTCTATTCATTGTTGGCTGAGAGTTTTTCTTGTTAATACGTGTTGGATTTTTAAATGCTTTTTCTGTGTTTATGTGATCATATGATTTTTTCTTTCATAGCATCCTTCATGGTGGTTTATATTGATATTTGAATATTGAACTACTCTTACATCCCTGGATATGGTTGTAGTATATAATTTCTTTTATTTATTGCTGAACTATTTTTGATAATTTTTGAAATAATTTTTACATCATATTTGTCTTTTTTATTTTTGTAGTAGTGTCTTTGGGGTGCTACAGTAAAACTCACTTAATAAAATTAGTTGGGAAGTATTCCCTCCTGTTTTATATTGTGGATGAAATTGTATAGATTGATATTCATACTTTAAACATTTGGTAAATTTAATTTATTTAATAGTAACATGACTATTCAAATTTTATATTTTATCTTGAGTGAGTTGTGGTAATGTGTTTTTTGTGGAATTAGTCTATTTCATCTGAACTATCAAATTGTTATGTATAGAGTTGTTTATAGTATTCCTTTATCCTTTTGATGTTTTCAAGGTCTGTAGTAATTCTCTTGTTTCACTCCTGATATTAATAATTTGTGTTTTCTCTCTTTTATTCTTTCTTTGTCAGCCTTGCTAGAGGTTTGTCTACTTTATTGAACTTTTCAAAGAATAAGCTCTTTGTTTCATTGATTTTCTCTGCATTTTAAAAATTTTAATTTCATAGATAATTTGCTATGTATCATTTTCTCTCTCTTGACTACATTGAGTTTATTTTGCTCTTCTTTTTCTAGTTTTCTTGAGGCAGGAGCTTAGGTGATTGATTTGAGACCTTTATACTTGCATAATGTAATCATTTCCTGAGATAAAGTTTTCTCTCAGCATTGTTTTAGCTACATCCCACACATTTAAGTATGTTGTGTTTTCGTTTTCATTCAATTCAATGTATTTTTAAAAAATTTCCCTTGAGACTTTCTCCTTGCCTCATGAATTGTTAACAAATGTGTTACTTCATTTCCAGGTGCGTGGAGATTTTAATTTTTATTTATTTAAATTTTTTTTGGTTGGAGTATAATTGCTTTACAATGTTGTGTTAATTTCTGCTGTACAATAAAGTGAATCAGCTGTGTGTATATATATATCCCCTTCCTCTTGGACCCCCTCCCCATTCCCCAGTCCCACCTGTCTAGGTCATCACAGAGCACTAGGGTGAGCTCCCTGTACTATGCAGCAGGTTCCCACCAGCTATCTATTTTTCACATTGTAATGTTTTTATGTCACACCTAATCTCCCAGTTCATCCCACCCTCCCCTTCTCCCCCGTCCACATTTCCATTCTCTACGTCTGCATCTCTATTCCTGCCTTACAAATAGGTTCGTGTGTACCATTTTTCTAGATTCCATATATATATGCGTTAATATACGATACTTGTTTTACTCTGACTTACTTCACTCTGTATGACAGACTCTGGGTCCATCCACGTCTCTACAAATGGCCCAATTTCGTTCCTTTTTATGGCGGAGTAATATTCCATTACATATATATGTACCACATCTTCTTTATCCATTCATCTGTCGATTAACATTTAGGTTGTTTCCACATACTGGCTATTGTAAATACAGCTGCAGTGACCATTGGGGTACTTGTATCTTTTTGAATTATGGTTTTCTCAGGTTATATGCCCAGTAGTGGGATTGCTGGGTCATATGGTAGTTCTAGTTTTAGTTTTCTGAGGAACCTCCATACTGTTCTCCACAGTGACTGTATCAATTTTCATTCCCACCAGCAGTGCAAAAGGGTTCCCTTTTCTCCATATCCTCTCCAGCATTTATTGTTTGTAGATTTTTTGATGATGGCCATTCTGACTGGTCTGAGGTGATACTTCATTGTAGTTTTGTTCTGCATTTCTCTAATAATTAGTGATGTGGAGCAACTTTTCAGGTGTTTGTTGGCCATCTGTATGTCTTCTTTGGAAAAATGTCTATTTAGGTCTTCCTCTCATTTATTGATTGGGTTGTTTGTTATTCTGTTATTGAGCTGTTTGTATATTTTGGAGATTGATCCTTTGTCCGTTGCTTCCTTTGCAAATATTTTCTGACATTCTGAGGGTTGTCTTTTCATTTTGTTGATGGCTTCCTTTACTGTGCGAAAGCTTTTAAGTTCCATTAGGTCCCATTTGTTTATTTTTGTTATTATTTTCATTACTCCAGGAGGTGGGTCAGAAAAGATCTTGCTGTGATTTGTGTCAAAGAGTGTTTTTCCTATGTTTTCCTCTAAGAGTTTTATAGTGTCTGGTCTTACTTTTAAGTCTTTAATACATTTTGAGTTTATTTTTGTGTATGGTGTTAGGGAGTGTTCTAATTTCATTCTTTTACATGTAGCTGTACAGTTTCCCCAGCACCACTTATTGAACAGATTGTCTTTCTCCATTGTATATTCTTGCCTCCTTTGTCATAGATTAGGTGACCATAGGTGCGTGGGTTCATCTCTGGGATTTCTATCCTATACCTTTGATGCATATTTCTGTTTTTGTGCCAGTGCCATACTGTCTTGATTACTGTAGCTTTTAATATAGTCTGAAGTCCTCCAGCTCCACTTTTCTTTCTCGAGATTGCTTTGGCTGTTCAGAGTCATTTGTGTTTCCATACAAATTGTAAAATTTTTTGCTCTAATTCTGTGAAAAATACCATTGGTAATTGATAGGGATTGCATTGAATCTGTAGATTGCTTTGGGTAGTATAGTCATTTTCACAATATTGATTCTTCCAATCCAAGAACATGGTGTATCTCTCCATCTGTTTTTGTCATCTTTGATTGCTTTCATCAGTGTTTTATAGTTTTTTGAGTGCAGGTCTTTTGTCTCTTTAGGTAGGTTTATTCCTAGGTATTTTATTATTTTTGTTGCAGTGGTAAATGGGATTGTTTCTTTAATTTCTCTTTCTGATCTTTTGTTGTTAGTATATAGGAATGCAAGAGGTTTCTGTACATTAATTTTGTATCCTGCAACTTTACCAAATTCATTTATGAGTTCTAGTAGTTTTCTGGTGGCATCAGTATTGGTGTCAGAAAAGATGCTTGATACGATTTCAATTTTCTTAAATTTTCCAAAGCTTGATTTGTGACCCAGGATGTGATCTATCCTGGAAAATGTTCTGTGTGCACTTCAGAAGAAAGTGTATTCTGTTGCTTTCACCTGGAATGTCCTATAAGTATCAATTAAATCTATCTGGTCTATTGTGTCATTTAAAGCTTGTGTTTCCTTATTTTCTGTCTGGATGATCTGTCCATTGGTGTAAGTGGAGTGTTGAGGTCTCCCACTGTTATTGCATTACTGTCATTTTCCCCTTTTTTGGCTGTTAGTATTTGCCTTAGGTATTGAGGTGCTCCTATGTTGGGTGCATAAACATTTATAATTATTCCGTCTTCTTCTTGGATTGATCCCTTGATCATTACATAGTGTCCTTTCTTTTCTCTTGGAACATTCTTTACTTTTAAGCCTATTTTGTCTATATGAGTATTGCTCCTTTAGCTTTCTTTTGGTTTCCATTTGCATGGAATACCTTTTTTCCATCCCCTCACTTTCCATCTGTATGTGTCCGTAGGTCTGAAGTGGATCTCTTATAGACAGCATATATACAAGTCTTATTTTTGTATCCATTCAGCCAGTCTATGTCTTTTGGTTGGAGCATTTAATCCATTTTCATTCAAGGTAATTATAGATATATATGTTCCTATTACCTTTCTCTTTATTGTTTTGGGTTTGTTTTTGTAGGTCCTTTTCTTCTTTTTCTCTTGTGTTTCCTGCCTAGAGAAGTTCTTTTAGCATTTGTTGTAAAGCTGATTTGGTGGTGCTCAATTCTCTTAGCTTTTGCTTATCCCTAAAGCTTTCGATTTCTCCATCAAATCCAAATGAGATCCTTGATGGTTAGAGTAATCTTTGTTGTAGGTTTTTCTCTTTTATTACTTTAAAAATATCCTGACCCTCCCTTCTGGCCTGCAGAGTTTCTGCTGAAAAAACAGCTGATAACTTTATGGGGATTCCCTTTTACGTTATTTGTTGCTTTTCCCTTGCTACTTTTAATATTTTTTCTTTGTGTTTAATTTTTGTTAGTTTGATTAATATGTGTCTTGGTGGTTTCTCCTAGGGTTTATCTTGTATGGGACTCTCTGCAGTTTCTGCACTTTGGTGGCTATTTCCTTTCCCATGTTAGGGTAGTTTTCAACTATAATCTCTTCACATATTTTCTCAGATTCTTTCTCTTTTTCTTCTGGAACCCCTATAATTCGAATGTTGTGTGTTTAATGTTGTCCCAGAGGTCTCTGACACTGTCCTCAATTCTTTTCATTCTTTTTTCTTTATTCTGCTCCTCAGCAGTTATTTCCACCATTCTATCTTCCAGCTCATTATTTGTTCTTCTTTCTCATTCTGCTGTTGATTCCTTCTAGTGTATTTTTTTGCTTCAGTTATTGTGTTGTTCATCACAGTTTTATGTTCTTTAGTTCTTCTAGGTCTTTTTTAAACATTTCTTGTATTTTCTCAATCCATGCCTTCATTCTATTTCTGAGATTTTGTATCATCTTTATTAGTATCATTACTCTGAATTTCTTTTCAGGTAGGTTGCCTATTTTCTCTTCATTTATTTGGTGTTGTACGTTTTTACTTTGGTCCTTCATCTGTAACACATTTTTTTGTCAACTCATTTTTTTTAATGTGTGGGGCTTTGTTCCTGTCTTACTGGTTGTTTGGCCTGAGGTGTCCAGCACTGGAGTTTGCAGGCAGTTGGGTAGAGTGAGGTCTTGGTGCCGAAGTGAGGATCTCCGGGAGATCTCGCTCTGATTAATATTTCTTGGTGTCTGAGGTTCTCTGTTAGTCCAGCGGTTTGGACTTGTTATCCCCACCTCAGCAGCTCAGGCCCGACCCTCAGCCTGGGAAACAAGATTCTGCAAGCCGTGTGGCGTGGCAAAAAAAAGAAGAAAAAAAAAGTATGATATCGAAGAATAAAAAATAAAGTGAAAAATAAAAAATATATTGGAAAAACTAGAAATATAAGTGAAACAACAACAACAAGGTAAAACAGAACCAAAACAGGAAAAAAAAAAAAAGAGGCAGGGAAGAAACCAAAAGGAACAGAACAATCACAAAGAGTAAAAGATAAAATAAAATTAGAAAAATGAAAGACTTAATAGAAAAAATAAAAATATAAATGATACCACCACAAGGTAAACAGAACCACAACGTTTAAAAAAAAAAAAAAGAAAAAAATGAAGAAAAGAAAAAGGGGCTGGAAAAAGCCTTGGCTTGGGTCAAGGACCTTAGGTGGTGGTGGGGGTTTAAGGTGGGGGCGGGCCCCTAGGCTCAGGACCTGCACAGCCGGAAAGGACAACATGGCTGGAGGGGGCCTCAGAGCGTGGATTAGAGTGCAGGGGCAGGGTTTGGGCTCTGCACAGCCAGTGGTGGCCTTGGAGTGCAGAGGATCAGGCCCAAGACCTCAGCCGGCTCCGTATGGCCCAGGTGGGCGGGGGAAACACTGGCTTTGTTCCTTTCTGATCCTCCAATCTCCCAAGGGTCTCTCTGCATCCCCGTTGCTCTCCTCACTGTGGGTGGGCCACTCTAGGTGTGGGAACCCCTCCCCCAGCCGCCCCACAGGGGCATCCATCCCATCCTGCCTCCATTTCTTCTCCCCCACGCCACGTCCTGCCTGGTTACTTGGGGGTTCTTCCCATCCCCTTCGGTGTCCGTGGCCCCTCACAAGTGCCTGGTAGGTGCCCTAGTTGTAAGGAGATGTGAACTCTGTGTCCTCCTATTTTGCTATCTTGACTCTGCCCCCTCAGATTTTAGTGTTAACCTTTCTCTTAATTGATTTCTAGTCTCATTTCATTGTGGCCACATAACATAATCTGTGTGCCTTCAATTCTTTTAAATCATTTAAGGGTAGGTCAGGATATGGTCACTTTTGCTATATGTTTCATAGGCACTTGAAAATCATGTGTATTCTGTTGATTAGATTCTGTTGGTTGCTGGTGTTATTGAGTTCTTGTGTATCATTGCTGATTTATTGTGTTCTTGTTCTATTAATTTTAGAGAGGACATTCAGGTCTCTAGCATTATAGCTATAATAAATGCATTTGTCTGTTTTTCTTTTCAGGTCTATCAGTTTTTGCTTCCCATTACTGCACCTCTTTTGTTTGATATGTACACATTTAGGTTTGCTATGTCTTCTTGCTGGATTGACATTATGTGATATATCTCTTTGTCCCTGATACTTTTCTTTGTTGATGTCTACTTTACCTGATATTAATATAGCCACACCTGTTTTCTTTTAATTCATGCTTATATAGTATATCTTTATCTTTTGACTTCCAACCTACTTATATCATTCTGTTTGAAGTGAGTTACTTTTAAGAAGTATAAAGTTGGGGTTATTTTTTTTTTAAATCTATTCTGCTGATCTCTGTCTTTTAATTGGTACGTGTGTATGTATGTGTGTGTGTGTGTGTGTGTGTGTGTGTGTGTGTGTGTGTGTGTACCATTTACATTTAGTACAGTTATTGAATATGTTAGTACTGAAGTTTGCTTTTTGGTTGTTTGTTTTCTGTTTATTCTGGTTTTTTGTTTTTTGGGGGTTTTTTTGCGGTATGTGGGCCTCTCACTGCTGTGGCCTCTCCTGTTGCAGAGCACAGGCTCCAGACTCACAGGCTCAGCGGCCATGGCTCATGGGCCCAGCCGCTCCGTGGCATGTGGGATCTTCCCAGACCGGGGCACGAACCCGTGTCCCCTGCATTGGCAGGTGGACTCTCAACCACTGCGACACCAGGGAAGCCATGTTTATTCTGTTTTTAATTTCTCTTTTTTCTTTTTTCTGCCTCCTTTGGGTTACTTGAACCTTTTTTAGGATTCCATTTTCCGTTTTCATTCTGTTATAATGATTCTGGGTGTATCTCTTTGTATAGATGCTTTAGAGATTGTTCTAGGATTACATCACTTACATATGTACATGTATACATTCAGCCCTCCATATCTGTAGGTTCCACATCTGCACATTCAGAGGACTGAGCGTACTATGCCAGCCATTTAATATAAGGGAGTTAAGCATCTGAGGGGTTTGGTATTGGATGGGGAGGAGTGTCCTGGAACCGATCCCCTGTGGTTACCAAGGGACAACTGTATATAATATATATATGTGCATGTATATAATATATACTTTGTAATTGCTCACTGAGGTTTTTCTGTGATGGCTGCTTAAAATTCTTGGCACATAATTCTGACATCAGTGTCATCTCACTGTTGATGCCTGTTGATTGTTTTTTCTTATTTAATTTGATATATTCCTGGTTCTTAGCTCTATTGAGTATTATATAAGACTCTAGATCTTATTTAAATCTTGTATTTTAGTGGGGATTTTTTTTAACACTGCTCTTTTCGGTTTAGGTTACCACCTCATTGCTGCCAGGTTGAGAAGGAAGTCCAGACTTTCCACTATACCTCTGTTGATACCTAGGAGAGGAAGGGCTCCTTTCTACTGCTGGACAGAATTAGAAGTTTAGGCTCCTCTCTCTGCATCCTCTGATACCAATCTCAGCCTCAGATTATCCGCTGATAACAAGAGGCACCTTGTTATTGCTCCTCACGTGGTCTCCAGTGACATCATTGGGGATGGCCTTGTTGCTGCTAATCGGTAGTGGAAGTCCTGATTCTTTACTTGGCCTCTGACTCTACTCCAGCCAGGAGGGGGTGGAATGCCATGTTACTGCCAGGTGGGGGTAGAAGGTCAGGCTCCCCACATGCCACATGATTGCCACTGATTGGGGGGGTTGTTGGTGGCCACTTGTTACCACCCAGAAATGATTAATGTCCTGACTCCCCACTCAGCCTTCACCAACAGCATTCCTTTGGGGGAATGGGAGGAGGAGAGCTGAGGCACCTCATTACAGTCTGGCAAGGGTGGAATTCTTGGCTCTCCATTCCACTTTTGCTGACATTGGTGGTATAGAGCCCCAGTTTTTTTGTGGTGTTTGTCAAAACTTTTGTCTTGCTAGGTTGCTCTTTTTCCTGGTCCTTTGCCTAAAGAGATCATGTTTTTCTTGGATCTCTTTATGTGTGTGCCCATTGGTGTTCAGTGTTGTCAGCTTCTTCACTATCTATGATATATTAGGCAAAAATAAAACCCAAGGAACTCATCACTGTCTTGTTCCTTGGGTCTGAAGTTCACTAGCCAGCCTGCCTGTTTCTCTCCACTTCTCACAGGCTCTGTATGTTTGTGAGATATATTTTTATATATGTCCAGGGTTTTTAGTTGTGCTTAGCAGGAGATACAGGGAAAAGTATGTCTACTCTACTTTACTAAAGCAGAGGTCTCATTTTTTATAGGAGTAATATTTATAAGAATTAAATTAAATGCTGTGTGAGACCCATGGCCCAGTACCTAACACATGGTACTGGCTCTATAAATGTTAGCTCTTATTTTTGTCATATATGTCTTTCTTATTCAGAATGATCTTAAATTGTCATGGTAAGTTTTGACCAGTACATTTATGGTTGGATCTTTTGAGCACTAAAATTACTTTCTGAGCTTTCATTTGATATTAAAATCCAGGGTCAGAATAGTATTGAAAAGAGCATGGACTTTGAGTGAAACAAGCATGTTTCTGTTAGTTTTGTGTCTTACACCTTATTGTTTAATCTCAGCCTCAATTTCCCATTTTGAAAAAGTCATTATTAATACTAATCTTAAAGGATTATGAGCATTGAATGAAATAGCTGTATAAATTACTTATAAATTCTAATATTTTCAGGTTTGTTATATCACAGATAAACTATGAAAATTGAGTCTCTAACCATTCATTTGCTTATCAGTGTTTACCTGTTAACAGAAATGAAAGTTTTGCCATATAGTATTGTTCTCTGATTTGTTGCTTTAAAGGTCCAAAATGATTCGCTTTGATAGGGATGTAAGTGCTTAATTTAGATTGTTGTAATCATTATCAAAAATTTCCCTCCATATCTCCCCTTTTTTGTCAGTGTATTAACATGCTCAAATTTCTCCCATCTAAAGCAAAACAATATTTCTTAGAATTGCACCTCTAGTCCCAACCTCACTGAACTTAAAAGAAAAATTTATACAAATTTGTTCATTATTCCCTCTTAAAACCACTGTAATCTGGCCTCTCCCCACCCCACCCTCAAATCATCGGTGACTTCAGTCCTTACCTTACCTAATCTCTCTCAGCTTTTGATAATATGGGAACTGCTTCATTCTTGAAATTCTCTTCCTTTGGCTTCCACCATCTTTCCTAATTTTCTTGCATTTCTCTTCCTGTTCTTTGTGAGTTTTTTCTCAGCTGTAGAACTTTTTCACCTGTATCTACTACAGATGTATTTTCCATTATATTTTCAGTTTGTGTAGACCATCACCTGGTATGTAGCAGATGCTGCATAAATAATTCTTCAACTTAAATTGTCTATCCCTTAAGATTAGTTATCCTTGGTGTTCCATCCTTGGCCCTCTTCTCTGCTAATTCTACTTACTTTCCTTGATTGATTTTTATTAATTTCAATGGCTTTAGTTATCTTGTGGATCAGATCCCTCTTCCCCTTTCATATATTTTCCAGTGCCCTTTCTCTTTTTTTTTTTTTTAAGAAAGAAATGCAAAATTTTATTTGAGCCAAATTTGAGGATTATAACCTGGGAAGAGCATCTCAGAAAGGTCTGAGAACTGTTCCAACTGATTCACTTTGTTATAAAGCAGAAACTAACACGCCCTTTCTCTTTGATTGTGCTTATAATCGTTGATTAAGTAAAGTCTCCATGTAGAAATTCACTCAAGCCAAATTGACAAAATAGGACATTTCAGCTTCTCTGCTTGACCATTCTACATAGAGTAAACATGGAGGGCTTTAACTTTTAACCACTTTACAAAAGTGAATACCTGTGTGTAATGCTGATGTATTAGGTGATACTTGAAAATTTCAAATAAAGCCATTTTACTTACATTACTAGTTATAGAAATAAAAATTACAATGTACATTTATCGTTGGTTTCACTTCTTATCTGTGAACTATGAGCCTCAGTAACTGACTTAATCCAAGGTCCAAATTATTTATGTATGTATTATAACTTGGTATAAATAATTAGGTATAAATTATATATACACATACAGTGATATTTAAACGTATTGCAAACCATGTTGCTTTTATTCAACGTTGTACAGGAGGTCTTAGCTACTACTGTAGTACAAAAAAAGAAATAAAATTGGTAAAAAATAGGAAAGAAAAGCAACCTTAGTATTTACAAATATGTAATTTTTATGCAGAAAACACGAGAGAATCAACAGATAAATATTTAGATTAATAAATGTGTTTATTGAGTTGCTGGGATTAAAATTAATATTCATCAATTAAGATAATCCTATTTGTTGTAATAGCTACATCTCAGTGGCTTAACAAAATTAAATTTGTTTTTCATTAAGAAAAAGTGTTTGGATTTTTTAAAGTTGATATTCTCATTACCAGTGCCAGTGAACATGCATATCTGTCCCATTAGATAGTAAGCTCCATGAGGATAGGAGCCACATCTTTGTTACTCACTGCTATATTCTTAGCAGAATGATATTTCTAAACTGTAAATCCAGTGGTATAATGCCACTCCTTAAAAGTTTTCTAAATATTCCTCATTACCTATAGAATGAAACCCAAGCCCCCTTGCATGGTATGTAAGACTTTGCATGAGCCATTCCCTATTTACTACTTAAGCTTTTTTTACCCTATCCCCTGTCCTCAACTTTGTATTTCTCCAAAGGGGCCGTAATAACTCTTATCCATGCCTTTGCATTTATAAATTAATTTTTTCTCTTGGAAATGTCTTTCTCACCTTTGGTAACCATTTTCCTTTTTTTTCTTTTTTTTTTTTTAACAGCTCAAGTACTGTACTCATCAGGATGGCTTCCTCAATCCTCCTCCTCCCCTCTCTATTTTGTCCTTTCCACCCCTGAAAGCAAGTCTGAATGTTGTCCTTCCTCTATGCTTCCATAACACTGCTCATATCTCTATTATGACCCTTATACAGTTTACTTATTTCTTTCCCCACTAGCCTATAAACCTGTAAGAGCAGGGATTCTGTGCCTCATTTATCTTTATATTCCCAAATGTATGCACAGGTTTGAAACCCAGAAGATTTTAAATAAAAGTTTATAGAATAAGAAAGATCAGTGTTAAGGCTGTTGGGGCAATTCAAGTGAGAATGATGAGAGCTTAAACTAAAAGAATAGCAGTAGGGATGAAGAGAAGTGGTTTTAAAATGGATGTATATGGTTGGTGAAAGACGGCTTCCAAGTGTCTAGCTTGGGAAGTGTAGTGGCCGTTCATCTAGATGAGAAATAGAAAAATAATAGAGTTATGGCGGGGGAAAACCAACATGATATTACTTAAATTTTGGTAGTTTCCAGTGGTAATTATGACCACATTAAAGAATTGGAAAGTAGAGGTACCCTTAAATGTCCAATAAGAATGTATTTTAAAATTAAGTTGTAGAAAAAAATTTTATGTATACACACACATACGTAATCAATCACATACAGAATGAAAGTATTATGAAACAAGTATTCAGTATCTACCCAAATCGTTTCCTTCATCTCTCCCTGATTAGACGGCTTAGAAGTCAGGGTAGTAATTTCTGCTGTAGATTGTCCCCTGTGGATCAAAAATCCTTGTCAACACCTATAATCCTAAACTTTGAGGGAATTTTTAAAAACCCAGACGAATCTAGACTTATAGGAGATAAATTTGTTTTTCCATCTTCAGTATCTAACTTCCTCTAATAAAGAAGGATTTAAATACATATCTTTAAATGGATGAGAATTCGGAGCAGTTCCAATGGGTGTGTAGGTGATAAGGACTGAGTCTTTCAACCAATTCTGTGATTCTTTGAGGCAGGCCATGGAGAGACCCTATATTGCTGTTACAGATTATTGATGCTGTAGCCCATTGCTAGACTTGAGAAATAGACCAGGAGTAACACCCTGGCCTCATTGTGTTGTTGAGAAGATGCTTTGATCCTTTTCACAGCACTAACTCATGTCTATCTAGTGTATATCACGCTGGTTACCTGCTCTGTTATACTACCCCTTGTGTAGTATAAATACTCCCTGGCTAGTCCCTTTAAGTATTCCTTTCTATCATTATGGAGTCAGAAAGAGGAGGCTGGCTCAAGTCTCCACCAGTTGTCTCTTCTTTTCATTGATCCTGATACTCCATATAAAACTACTTTGCAATGATAGCTCTTATGTTCAGCTTTCCTCTTAAGCCCTAGGAATTATTAGAGAACTGTTTCTGCTGTCCCTCCCCCTACCACCTTTTAAATGTAAACATTTTGATTAATGTCATTTAAATGATTTCTTTGGCTTTTATGTTAACTTTCTAATAGAAAATAAGTACTAACTTTCATTTATTTAGCACATAGTAAATGCTAAACTATTTATTATTTTTAATCTTCTCAATAACACAACTAGATAGGTAAAGTTTATCCTTATTTTACAAATGAAGAAAATGAGAATCAAAGATCAGAAGTTACTTGCCTCAAATGTATCACAAGTATATTGCTGAGCCAGCATTGGAACTCAAGTCTTATCCTCTTCTAAAGCCCTACTCCTTCTTCTGTTTCATATTACATCATACCCCTGGGAAGATATATGATTTTATAGTTATTAGAAAAGGAGGAAAAACATGTAATTTTATAAACAGTTTTACAGGTGACTTAAGAAGTATGCCTTGTGAGGTGAGGAATTACTGGGATATTCCTTTTCATCCTAGGTCAGATGTTATCAACATTCTTTTGTTGTTGTTGTTGTTGTTTTGTTTGGCCGTGCCACACATCTTGCAGGATCTTAGTTCCCCTACCAGGAATCAAACCCAGGCCCCAGCAGTGAAAGTACAGAGTCCTAACCACTGGAGCACCAGGGAATTCCCTCAACATTCTTAAGTAAAGATTTGCACTGTTGTGATGATTATCTTTGTACCCCACTCTAACTTAGAGTATTCTTTTCATCCTAGATCAGATGTTATTAACATTCTTACGTAAGATTTGCACTGTTGTGATGACTAGGCCACAGGGTGCCCAGACATTTGGTCAAACATTTTTCTGGGTGTGTCTGTGAGGCTGTTTCTGGATGAGATTAACATTTGAGTAGATAGACTGAGTAAATTATTGCCCACTCTAATGTGGGTGGGTCTTATCCAATCAATTGAAGACCTGAAGAGAACAAAAAGGCTGAGTAAGAAGAAACTTCACCTACCTGACTGCTGGAGCTGGAACATTATCATTTTCCTGCCTTTGGACTTGAACTGAAAAATCATCTCTTCCTAGGTCTCCAGCCTGCCAGCTTTCAGACTAGAACTTATACCATCAGCTGTCCTGGTTCTCAGGCCTTTGGATTCAGACTGAAACTACATCTTTGGTTGTTCTGAGTCTTTGACTTGCCAGCCACGTATCTTGGGACCTCCATAATTTTGTGAGCCAATTATTTATATGTATATACATATATAATATATTTATATATGCACACATATACATACATACACACACACCACACACACATCACACATATACCAGTAGTTATATATATAACAAATAGGCTTATAGCCAAATATATAGCCTACTGGTTCATTGGTTCTGTTTCTCTAAAGAACTCTAATACAACTGTTTTCTGCCTTACTTTTCTTCACAAATGCTCCCAAGCCTCTCATTACCTTTTTTCCCTCCACGACACCCACTCTCATTCTTAATATGTCTGTTTGCTTACAGTTACTCAGAACACTGCTCACAAAATTACTGCAGGTAACTTATTTTTCCAATACTACTGTGAATTGCATCCTATTAATGGCCCCTGCGTGTGCATGCACACACTCTTATACAGGCACATTATTCTTCATATAGTACATCAGCTAGTCAGTAACTTTCTGTGATAATGAAAATATTCTATGTTTGTGGTATACAATATAATAGCCATTAGCCACATGTATTAGCATTCTCCAGAGAAACAGAGCCAATTGGAAGGAGAGATAGATAGATAGATAGATAGATACATAGACAGATAGATAGATAGGGAGATTGATTTACTGTGTGGAGTTGGCTTATGTTATTATGGAAGCTAAGCAGTCCTAAGATCCGCAGTCGGAAAACTGGTCCAGGAAAGCCAATAATAAAGTTGCAATCCAAATTTTAGTCCAAAGGCAGAAGTCTGATATTCCATCTCAAAGACAGTGGCAGAGAGAAAGAATTCTATCTTACTGGGCCTTTTGTTCTATTCAGGCCTTCAGTGGATTCAATGAGTCCCACTCACATTAAGGAAAACAATCTGCTTTCCTCAGTCTACTGATTCAAATGTTAAGCTCATCCAAAAAAACCATCACAGACACACCTAGAAATAATGTTTAGCCAAGTGTCTGGGTACCCTGTGGCCCAGCAAGTTGACACATAAAAGTAACCATCATATTACATATGGCTACTGACCGCTTAAAATATGGCTAGACCAACCAAGGAACTAAATTTCTAATTTTTATTTAATTTTAAGTAATTTAAATGTAAATAGGTATACATGGCTCACAGTTACTATTTTGTTTTTTTGTTTTGTTTTGTTTTGTTTTGTTTTTTTATATATGTTCCCATATCTCTTCCCGCTTGCGTCTCCCTCCCTCCCACCCTCCCTATCCCACCCCTCCAGGCTGTCACAAAGCACCGAGCCAATATCCCTGTGCTATGCGGCTGCTTCCCACTAGCTATCTACCTTACGTTTGGTAGTGTATATATGTCCATGCCTCTCTCTCGCTTTGTCACCATTTACCCTTCCCCCTCCCCATAGCCTCAAGTCCATTCTCTAGTAAGTCTGTGTCTTTATTCCTGTTTCACCCCTAGGTTTTTCATGACATTTTTTTCCTTAAATACCATATATATGTGTTAGCATACGGTATTTTTCTCTCTCTTTCTGACTTACTTCACTCTGTATGACAGACTCTAGGTCTATCCACCTCATTACAAATAGCTCAATTTCGTTTCTTTTTATGGCTGAGTAATATTCCATTGTATATATGTGCCACATCTTCTTTATCCATTCATCCGATGATGGACACTTAGGTTGTTTCCATCTCTGGGCTATTGTAAAAAGAGCTGCAATGAACATTTTGGTACATGACTCTTTTTGAATTATGGTTTTCTCAGGGTATATGCCCAGTAGTGGGATTGCTGGGTCACATGGTAGTTCTATTTGTAGTTTTTTAAGGAACCTCCATACTGTTCTCCACAGTGGCTGTATCAATTTACATTCCCACCAACAGTGTAAGAGGGTTCCCTTTTCTCCACACCCTCTCCAGCATTTATTGTTTCTAGATTTTTTGATGATGGCCATTCTGACTGGTGTGAGATGATATCTCATTCGCAGTTACTATTTTGGACAACACAGTGGTAGATTGTCTCAGTCCTAGAATGAAGCTTTGACTGATGCTGCAGGACCATTCAGACTACTTCTCCAGTATCTGGCTTCCACCTGGGCTTGAAACACCTCCTCTGGGAGAACACAGCCACCATGTAAAAAGTCCAACTACCCTGAGACTGCCATGCTATGAGGAAGTATTAAGCTAGTCACATGGAGAGAGTATATCAAGAGAGGGAGAGAAAGCCCTATCTGTTCTAGCCATCCATCCCATTTGAAGGAAATGTGAATGAAGAAACTGTATTGGACCTCTAACCCAATCAGGCCTTCAGGTGACTTCAGCCAGAGCTGCCACCTGACTCAATGAAAACTCACAAGCAAGAAGTTCCATCTAAACCTGCAGAACCATGAGAGATAATAAATTGTTGTCTTAAGCCACTCAGTTTTGGGGTGATTTGCAAGGCAATAAATAACCAGAACAGAAGTATGCTAAGGAATCAAGGCTTCCTATTTTTCTGGCTCCCCTAGATCCCAATCTTCTTTTCTTTCTGTTTTCTACTTTCTGCTTTTTGTGGTATAAACTTTTATGCTTAGAACTAAATTAGCAGTTTGGGAAAGTCACAGTTATCTGGCCTTCAAGTATCTTGGCTTTTTGACCTCATATTTAAAAGGCTTTCCTGCTTTCAGATAGGCCAAGTTGGACCAATGTTTGCCTTTTACTTCCTTAGTAAAGGCCATAACCAGTTAATACAATCTAATACCCTGATCTTTTTCAATCAGTTGTCTTTTTTTTTTTTTTTTTTTTTTTTGCGGTATGCGGGCTTCTCACTGTTGTGGCCTCTCCCGTTGCAGAGCACAGGCTCCGGACGCGCAGGCTCAGCGGCCATGGCTCACGGCCCTAGCCGCTCCACGGCATGTGGGATCTTCCCAGACCGGGACACGAGCCCGCGTCCCCTGCATCTGCAGGCAGACTGTCAACCACTGCGCCACCAGGGAAGCCCCGATCAATTGTCTTTTAAAAGTCTAATCCCAGAAGACATATACCTATGCTTCAATATTAACATTTTAATCTCTACTTTGCTACCAGAAGAAAATGGATGGGAGGGAGAGGGATGTGTTGGGTAAATATTCAAATGATACCTGCTATATAAGCAATACCTCTTACATATAACAGACTAGTCATATACTCAGATCCTATATAAGTTATTTATACAACTTATAAATTGTGCTATTTAACACAGTTATATAGCCTTGAACTTTATCCCTTAATAATGTACTTTTTATTCCAGTGAGCTCAATATTTATAAAAATTTAAAAGGAATTTATTGCTAAATGTCAGGAAAACAAGTGTTTAGGACACGATTTACTATTATGATTGTTCTTAGTGAGCATTTTTTTGTGATTGACACTAAGAGGGCAAATTTTGGATCTGAAAATTTCATTAGGACTCTGTTACATCAGTGATTTGTTTTTTTCATTCCAGTTCTAAGAACAGATGGAAGTGGCTATGGATAATTCATATGATTTCAATCAACAAGGCTCATGTAATGGAATTCCATCTGAGAAGAAAAACAACTTCCTCGTGTCAGAAGATCATGGACAGAAAATCTTAAGTATACTACAGAATTTTCGAGAACAAAATGTCTTTTATGATTTCAAAATAATCGTGAAAGATGAAATAATCCCATGTCATCGTTGTGTGTTAGCAGCATGCAGTGACTTTTTCAGGTACTTTACCTTGTCTGTTTATCCCTCAGATTTTATGATACCACTAATTAAGTTATTTTTTACGGCTGTACTCAATTTCCCCCCACAGAACATGAAACAGTAATCTTTAATACTTAAAAAAAAAAAATTAGAACCTAGATTAACTAATGATTTTTGAATATGAAAATATAAGAGTACCTTTTTTAAAGTTCAAGTCTTCCCAGGCTAGGATTGGGAAGTTCTGTGGAACATTAGTCCCTTGAATTGTTCTGGAAAAATATTGTTTTGATCTGGGGTCAGTTTTGTTTGGGGGATCCCTGCACTGTATAATTTGGGAAAAGAGGAAAGGACAGATTGAGCAAAAATGGAAGCCAAGTTCAAAGAAAATGAGGAGTCTGAGAAGAAAATACATTTCAGTCATGTATTATATCCCATGATTGTCCAGGAGAGAGGGACTCTAATGCAGAGAATTTCTCTTCACTTTAGCCAAGATAGTCCTACAGTAGGGAAAAGTACTTCCAGAACCATTTCTGGAGAGCACCCAACTTTTTCTGATTCTAATTCTGAATATAATTTGGTTCCCCATGTAGATCGTCCTACAAGGAATATCCTAGTCATGACACTGTAAGAATCCACTGTGATGACAGTGGGTTTCTGATTCTTAACAGTGATTAAGGGTCATGACCTTAGTACTGTGGTAACTGTATCAAGGTAATACCTGTGAGGCCTATTCATCAGACAGACAAACCTCTCTTGCTGACATCTTGACCTTCAGCCCTCCTAGTCATACTGCAATAAACTCAAATCCTAATTGCAGTATTTTGCATTATGTTCAGTTTTAGAAACAATTTTTATTCTAAGTAAGCAGGGGTTAAATCTCTTAACAAAACACCTGTTTCTGTAGGGTTTCCTGCTTTGAATTTGGGAGCAGTGGCTCAGTGCTGCATCACAGTTTACTGGGGACAAGGGGGGCTACAACTTTTACTAGCCTGTTGCCTAACTAGACTATATGTCTTCATGTATTCTTTTCATTTCTTCTCTCATGTATCCTAAGTTATTCTTCTTCAGACTCTACTGGGGCCCTAACTGTTCTTATGTTCTCCCACTCTCAGGTTCCGCTAGTTTCTTCCCACCTCTCTTCTAATCCACTTTTTCTTCCAAGTAACTTTCTTGCTCCCTTATTTTTCATATCACCTCTTCATCAGAGGAAGCTGTACAGTATAATGGTTAAGTACTTGGCCTCTTAATGCACATGCCCTAAATCTAAATCCCAGCTCCACCACTTACTAGGCTTGTGACCTTAGGTAAGTTACACAACCTCTTCAGGCTTCAGTTTCCTTATTTGTAAAAATTTAAGATAATAAAAATAGGACCTAACTCATAATGAGTGTTGAATGAAATATTGTGTATATATATTTTTTTTGCGGTATGCGGGCTTCTCATTGTTGTGACCTCTCCCGCTGCGGAGCACAGGCTCCGGATGCGCAGGCCCAGTGGCCACGGCCCGCGGGCCTAACCGCTCCGTGGCATGTGGGATCCTCCCGGAGCAGGGCACGAACCCGTGTCCCCTGCATCGGCAGGCGGACTCTCAACCACTGCGCCACCAGGGAAGCCCAAAATAATGTATATTAATGATTATGTCAGTGCCCACTACATTCAATTAATGTTAGCTGCAATTATTATTATTTCCAAACCTAGCCAAAAAATGGAAATAATTTGGTATGAACACACAGTCTTATTTCTCCATAATGTTTTCATGTTAACAAAGTAAGAAATTCGTATAAGCATTTGAACTGGCAGTCCTCTACTCTTTATGTTGAAGTTATTTATTAATTAAATGTATTTGCACATATATTTGTCCATAGTACTTTGTTCAGCCTACTCCTAGCTTTTTAGGGATCTACTTTCAATTTTTAAAAATGATTGTTAAAACAACATGTTTTTCAAAATTCGCATCTGTTTTGAAGTAAAACAAATGACAGTTTTATAATGACCTAGATCCTTTATTATATATAGTATTTTACTAAATGAGTATATAGTTCACATAAAAATATGTACAAATGTAGATAGAAAGTCTACATTATTTACACTCTTGTATGATAAGGCCACTAATTCATAATTTTGTGTTACGATCAAACTCACTGGAGTATTGGGATATAAACTCACAGAAATATTGGGGTATATAAAATTAAAATAGAAAATTACATAGTGCATGGTAAATGCCCTTTAAAATATTTTTGGAAAATTAAAATTATGATTGAGTGTAAAGTCACTGGAGACAAGATTCAAAAGGAATCACACGTATTGTGTAAACACTTTATGATAACATGGTAAATTTGAGATAGAAGTTAACTGGATACTTTAAAGATGAGTAGGATGAAATATAGAAATATATTACTTGTGTTTTCTCAAAGAAAATGTGGAAGTTGGTGGTAAATTAGAAATACATACAATTTTAGAAAACTTTTTTTCTTAAAATGATATTAATAATAGTTTGCATCAATTAACTTAGTTATTTCTCTCACAGCTCAGTGAAATAGGTACTACTAGTATCCCCATTTTCAGATGAAGAATTTGAAGCACAATCAAGTTGTTAACCTCCCCAAGGTCACACAGTTAATAAGTGGTATAGGCTAGATACCCACCCAGGCAGTCCTGTTCTAGAGGCCATGCTCTTATTATTACCCTAAACTGACTATAGATATCTTAATAATCTAATTATAACCACAGGTTAATGTTTCTAAGTTGATATACATTATTGAAATATCCTGCATAATGTGTAACATGTATAAATTTTTGTAACTCTATTTATTCGTTATTGTGTTAAAAAGTATTGAATACTCCTAGTAGAAAGGGGCGTTAGCATCCTTTTCCTAAGGAGTATTCTGTGTTTGGAAGGCTCCTCATATTTTTCAGTTGGACACTTGTGCTGTAGTAACTTTAGCTACTCTCTATAGTAGACTTTAATAATGAAGTTTGGTTTTCCCCCAGAGTACTTGGGCGCCTGAGCACTACTCACAAAGGTGTCCTGGACAGTACTGGAACAAATACAAACCAGTATTAAACCAGGACCAAAATCAGATGATCTTTAGTCTTAATGAATGTTCAACTGGCAGTCTTTAGTTCTTTGTTGTAGCTCTTTCCTCTTTATCTTTATTTGCAGTTCTACTGAAAACCATCATAATGGGTTTGTTTAAAGTGTAAAAATGAATAACTCTGGATATGAAATTAATATAAGGATGGACAGCAATATTGATCTTACCAAAGCCAAATGTAAAATATATCTTAGTCTCCTGCCTAAATATTTCCGAATAATTTATATTTTTGCTTAAACTGAGCCAAAAAATTTCCTATTTCCTTAGAGTCTATCAGCTTTACCAGATGGGGATAAATTAGAACTTATTATGAAGAACTTTCAAGCTGGTCTAATTATTCAGATCTGGAGACCCGTCTCCATCTCTCAGTGGCTATTTCTACAAAAAACTTATTTTTAGCCTTTTTAGTTTGGTGTGGTACACTGTTGTTTAGTTTCATAAAATCATATTCCCTTTTTCCTAAAGTGCTGTATGAAATGTGTTTTTAGACATGTATTCAAGTTTATCTTATTTGGTGGATTTCCCCACACAGACAGAGTCATTGGAAACATCTGATATCTCACTGTATTCCATCTTTTACATATTTCACTGCTGCCAAATTGAAAATTATTTTGAAAAAGACTTTTAAATCCTAAACCCAGAAGCTTTTATATATTTTAAGTAATTTTAGTTATCACCTGCAGAGTTGATACTAAATTAACCCATAAGTAAATAAATTCAGCCATTAGAGAGATTTTACCCTAATTTTATGAATAATATATAAGAACATCGAATCAGATGCAAAATTTGAATCTTTTTGTAGCCTTTGGATCCATTGCTGTGGGTCAGCTATAATGTGTATATTTTGCAATATGGGAGTTATGTAATACGTATATTTTACAGATAAATCATATGGTCTCTAACTATTATAGATATTAAATTAATTTATTAGGATGCTTTAAAAATATATTTTGTAAATGTATTTTACATCAACCTAAGAGTAAAGGAAACCTCTTTAAGGTAATATTGAAAATTATCGTGGAATAAAATATTCCTGTTTATTTGTTCTCCTGTGTTTTTCATTTTTGCAGGGCTATGTTTGAAGTAAACATGAAAGAAAGAGACGGTGGAAGTGTTACCATTACTAATTTGTCCTCCAAAGCAGTAAAAGCATTTCTTGATTATGCCTATACTGGAAAAACAAAGATAACAGATGATAATGTGGAAATGTTCTTCCAGTTGTCATCATTTCTTCAAGTTTCCTTCTTGTCCAAAGCTTGCAGTGACTTTTTAATAAAAAGTATTAATCTTGTGAATTGTTTACAGTTATTATCTATATCAGATAGCTATGGTTCTGCCCGTTTGTTTGATCATGCTTTATACTTTGTACAACATCACTTTTCTTTATTATTTAAATCCAGTGATTTCTTAGAGATGAATTTTGGAGTACTGCAAAAATGTCTGGAATCAGATGAATTAAATGTTCCTGAAGAAGAAACTGTACTGAAAGTTGTCCTTAGTTGGACTAAACATAACTTAGAATCAAGGCAAAAGCATCTGCCTTATTTGATTAAAAAAGTAAGATTATATCAGTTATCTGAGGAGACACTTCAAGATTGTTTACTCAATGAAGAGTGTTTACTCAAAAGCACAAACTGTTTTGACATAATCATAGATGCAATTAAGTGTGTGCAAGGTTCTGGTGGACTTTTCCCTGATGCTCGACCATCCACAACTGAAAAATACATATTTGTTCACAAAACTGAGGAAAATGGAGAAGATCAATATACATTTTGCTATAATATTAAAAGTGATTCATGGAAGATACTGCCACAATCACACCTGATTGATTTGCCAGGATCTAGTCTGTCTAGTTATGGGGAGAAAATATTCTTGACAGGCGGTTGCAAAGGGCCGTGTTGTAGAACAGTTCGGCTTCATATTGCAGAGTCATATCATGATGCCACTGATCAAACCTGGTGCTACTGTCCGGTCAAAAATGATTTTTTCCTGGTATCAACTATGAAAACACCAAGAACCATGCATACATCAGTTATGGCTCTCAACAGATTATTTGTCATAGGTGGAAAGACTAGAGGATCCCAGGACATTAGAAGTCTCTTAGATGTTGAATCTTACAACCCTCTTTCCAAAGAATGGATATCTGTTAGCCCATTACCCAGGGGCATATACTATCCTGAAGCAAGTGCATGCCAAAATGTAATTTATGTTCTTGGATCAGAGGTAGAGATTACAGATGCTTTTAACCCATCACTTGATTGCTTTTTTAAATACAATGCTACAACTGATCAGTGGTCTGAACTAGTAGCAGAGTTTGGGCAGTTTTTTCATGCAACACTAATTAAAGCTGTCCCAGTAAACTGCACACTGTATATATGTGACCTTTCCACTTATAAGGTTTATAGTTTTTGTCCAGATACTTGTGTTTGGAAGGGTGAAGGGTCTTTTGAATGTGCAGGCTTCAACGCAGGTGCAGTTGGAATTGAAGATAAAATTTATATATTAGGTGGTGATTATGCACCAGATGAAATCACAGATGAAGTGCAGGTCTACCACAGCAGCAGGTCTGAGTGGGAAGAAGTTTCACCAATGCCAAGAGCCTTAACTGAATTTTACTGCCAGGTGATTCAGTTTAATAAATACAGGGACCCATGGTTTTCTAATCATTTCTAAAAGTAGTGTGTGATTAGATATTCTAAAACTATTGCAGTTTTAGAAACCTGCAGTAAATTTATTAACCTTAATTATTGGTAAAACCGTCTTTACAGCTTAATACCATAAAATGCACCTTCTATGAGAGAATTACTATGAATGTATACCATATATGAATTAGCAGTTCCCAGAAACTTAAAATACAAAATAAATTTTACCAAAAATTATATTGTATTTAATTTAATCTTGGAGAGTCTAGAATATTACTATTTTCATATGTAAATAAAATTCAGGCTTTGATGTTTTGATTTTTAAAGTACTTTATCCATGAAACACTAGTTAAAAACAAATCAAACTTCACAGAATTGTACAGTTAAGATGGGAGAAATCTCTCTAGGTAAAAATTATTTATTTACACTGTATTATATGAAGTGAAAAATAAATTAGAGTCGAGAATCCTATCTTGTTACTACAGGTATAAGAGTTGTCGAATTCCTATTTTTTCTGATCACTGGTTAGCTGCTTTTAAGCCCTTTCTTTTCTTTCACCATTTTTTAGTCAGAACATTTTCTGAAATGCAGTGTATTTCCCCAGCCTTCTAAACTGTACACTAAACATGGTTTAACTCTTTTCATGATTCGACTCTTCGTTAAGAGCATAATGTACTGTGCTGTATTGCCCTAATGCCATTGGCAGTTACTGAAATGTCTTAAAATTTGCTGATTCTATTAGTTTTCAGTGTTAGTTGGTTTCAGTTTTTAGCAGTATTATACCTTATTTTCTGGCTCAAGCTCAGTAAATTAACATTTTTGATTTAAATAATCAGTTCTAAGTTATACCTGACCTGAGTTTATCTTGACATGTAACCCATTTAGTGAAGTTCTTGGTTTCTGGGATCGTAGTCCTAAAATACTTTTTCTGTATCATTGCCAGTTTCCAATGTAAGTGAGGATGTAGAAAATCTGACCTCTAGATAAGTGGACCACTATTGTTGGCATTTCTTAAACTTTTACATGTACAAATTTGAGTTACAATAAGAAATTTCAGCGTTTAAATTAGTACCATATCAGTTTTCTGTGATGATATATACCAGCTGTAAAGTGCTGTGTATGTTTACTACTTCAGTAAATTATTCACAGTGAATTATTTTCTAAATTTAAAAATATGACTAGGCTTTTGGTATTGATAGTAGTATTTGAAACTTGCGTCTTGTTAGATGTTTAATCATCTTTAACCCAAACAATGAAAGAGTGTTACTCATCCTTGTTTTCAGCTAAGATGATTCTGCCTTGTAAGAGGATATGTTTCTTTATCAGTTTTACAGATATAGGTATTTTAGGTTTTAAGATACCTGACTTATATCTCAGGTAATGTGCAGGTTGTATTTCTGTGGAATCAAATGTAGATTCCCACACACTGTAGTAAATGTTAGTCTGTTGTAAATGTACATATTCTTTAGAAGTGGAAATATACTTAAATGAAGGTCCTTTTATTTTACTATATAAATTTTTGCAATCATAAGTTTCAAATATATTTTTTAAAATAGAACAGAATATTAGACTGAATTATCGTGCAAGTCCAAAATCAGGGATTGTCTGTAATCAGATGACAGTTGCATAAAAAGTATTCTGTAGAATTGGTGGTTTCCTACCTTAGTTGGCTCTGCCCTTTCCTCTGTGTGTGTATTGTGTGTGTAAGAAAAAAAGAAAATTCAATGGAGGCTTTCTTTTACGTGTTACGTGGCATTCTGGAAACAAGTTATTTGAGAAAGACCATAACACAGTGGGGACTAAATTGTTAACTTAAGCATATATAAACAAATATTTCCAGAAAGGGAGAACTAAAGCAAAATAGAATCCATTCCTGATCTTGTTTCATTAATTTTATCTTGATTTCTACCATTCTTGTCATTGGCCATTGATTTCTGATGTTACTAGAAATATCCTTGTTATCAAGGCCTAGGTGACTCCCTCTGTATTTGATTTAATACACTTTCTAACGCACAAGGCTTTCTGCTTTAGTTTCTACAATTGCTGCAGGTTACTTGTTAATCACTTTCACTTATTGCCATCCCTTTACATCTGTACCTGAGTGCTCTTCATCAGTTATAACTGCAAGAAAAGTAGTCTGTCTAGTCATAAAACCCCAAACTCTTCCTTTACTTACTGTTCTTTTTCCTTGGCACCATAGCAATCTGTGCTGGGCTTGGCTCTGTTAATAATTGATCTTGTTCTCTCTAATTTTGCATCATCTGGTAAAGGTAACAGTTTCATTTGATCTATCAAATGGTTGTTGAAAATGGTTCTGGGTGTTCAAAATCCTCAAGGAACCGAATCACATACACACATTGTCAGTGACTGAACTGGTATTATTGATATCTTTCCGATCTTGCCAATCACTGCAGCTTCACTAAGAACCATATATATTATTCTGGCCTTACCCTCCATTCTGGATTTCTGACATGCAAATCTCAGTGCTCTCTCAAGTCTATTCTCAGTACCCAGAAGGAGCCGTCTTTCCTGTCTGTAAGGTTAGGAAATAATATCCCTTTATGACTTCTTCCCTTAGTCTTTTTTTTTTTTTTCTTTAAAGTCTGCTTCCCTTTCATTATCATCCTTCAGCCAGTGCTGCAGTGTAAGATACAAAATAATTATGCTCATTATCCAGATTGCTTTCATTCTTGTGGAAAAATTCTAATTAACATTTCTAAATCCTTTATCATTTGTCTGGGTCCACTACATTTGGCTTATGCATGCAAAAAATTTCCAATATTGTAATGTCTTCTAAAATTGAAAGTAGGTATGTGTCACTATTAAATATAAAAAAGGTTAAATTCAACATTTATACGAGATCAAAGTTAATGAACATTTTTAGAGCAATCTTCAAACTTGATTTACAATGTGGAGCACCTTTTGTTCATCTATTGCCTGTGAGACTAAGCAGTATGAAGAATATTTGCCTAATCAAAATTTACTGCATTCCCATAACACTCAACTCTGGTGTGGGGAGGGAAAGAGGTCTTTATCACAGCAGTATTCATTATATGTTACCCTTGAAAGCTAGAATATTATTTGAGAGCAACCACATCCTGTAACATGATTCAATTTTTCCCAGATACCAAGAAGAGCAATTGAATACATGTACAGGGTACCTAGCTCAAGGCATATGATTTGAAAATCAGAGTCAAGTATAGAGGGAGACATCTGTTTACCTTTTGAGATTTGGAAGCAATAAATGTAATGATTAAACATATTGTTGAATACATGATATTACTTTTAGATCATCATTCTCAGTTTAATTGGATCCAATGTTTGGAAACTCGTATGTCTAGAATTAAATGTGTTAAGACTCAAAAATGTCTTCCAATGGGCAGCTCTTGAGAGCAACCTAAAAACAAAAGCTGAAATTTATAAGGAAGGAGATTTCTGTTCAACATAAGAAACAGTTTTACTCCACTTTATAAAGCCATATTTAGAATAAGACTAGTTATCAAAGACTGTGGCATATGGCAGATAGATGATTAGCCCAAATAAATTCCTACACAGGAGTATACAACCAAAGATTTCTACATTCTATTTACACATTTTGATCTTAATAGTTTTCTGACTCTTGACTAATTTCTTCCTCCTTCAGTTTATTTAGCGTTTAGGCATTCTGAGTAACTTGATTTCAATGATTCTGCATACTCAAGATTTCAATAAGACATGAATCTTAAAATTACATCATTTTAGGAGCATTCTTGTTGAAGGAAACTTGTTCTTTTTTTTTAATCACTCAGGAAGAAGTCTGTAAAGGGTGCTGACATTTATAGTGAGCTGCTAATAGGGATTTTTCCTTCTGTCTACTGTAAGTGCACATTTGTTTTATAGTGAATAGAAGCTGAAAGACCAGTACCTAAATTTCTCCTGAATTGTTCTTATTTCACTGCAAATGGAGCTATATAGCTAAATGTAATGATTCTAATTAAAGATTATGTGATTTGAAAGAATATCTTTACATCTTAAAAATCTATATATGTTTATAAATTATATTTGATGGCACTATGATGCTTAATCAAATTTAATCTATAAATAGGGAATTTAATCACAGTATGATATTACACACTAATCAAAAGATAACTTTTCTAAATCATAGATTCATATTCAAACTTGAAAATAACCTTAGAATCTAATACAGTTTCCAACCTTGTATAGAAAGCCCCTCTAAATTCTAAAATACCCTTGACAGATGATTTTTTTTTCAAAATCTAATTCAGTTCTTTCAGGGTAAAGAGCTCACTACCTCCATTTTTGAACAGTTCTGTTAGAAAGTTCTTCCTACCATTGAAAGCAACTCTGCCTACCTGTAATAACTTTCAATCCCTGGTCCTAGGTTGCTGTCTCCAAGTATTGGAAACAGCATGTCTTCCATTCCTCTAAAATCAAGTCCTCACTTTCCTTCTTGTTCAAATGCTTAACACTTTAAAACTTGCCACAATGGCCAGGATTACATGCCTTCACCTTGTACAGTTGCCTCAGAGAATCTATCCTAGCTCTATTGCTTTTTTGGTGTGTTGAGCATAACCAGCATTGCAGAATCTCTTGATAATGCAATCATCTCATTCCCTTAACCAGTTCTCTAGCTCTTATAAATCCAATATCGGCTAGAGCCTTGCTGTATCTCTCTCCTTCTACCCCCTGTCAACATAATCACAAACATATACTTTCTGAGAGAGGAATTCTAAAGCCAAATTTTAGTGTCTTGATCATTTGTCATTGGATGTGGTTTTCAGAATTTTAAAAGCGTTTCTAAAAGAGACCCTAAAAAGTATACAAAAAATAGAAACCAAAGCAGTCACATCCTTCGTAGTTAATGAAGGGACAATTTGCTCACAAATGAATAAAAACAATTTGCTCACAAATGAAAAAAAACATTATGATAACAATCTAAGTTTGGAGATTCATCTGTGCTGATTGTTCAGTTGGATAGAGCATGATAATTCCATAAAACAATGCCATTATTAAATAACTCTATAGGTCAGTTAGCTTTATTCATCTCATTAACTTTGACAACACTCTCAGTCATATCTAACTAGCTCAACAAATTATGCTATTGGTTCCAAGGGTAACAAGGTTGCTGGAATAACTCCGAGTACATTCTCTGAGTATCACATTGTGGTGTAAATATTTCTTTACATGTCTGACTTCCTTACTTAATTGGAAACTCTTAGGAATAGGGACATATATTTATCATTTCTGGACCTAGCAATTAGCACAGTGCTTGCATATAATAAGGCATTTAATAAACTAACATTCTATTAAGCCAATATATGAAGCAAAATTTATTATAGTTATATTGTTATTGAATGGATTCGATATAAATGTACACTTTGCAATTTATTTTCATGTACAAAAGAAATTAATTTACATTAGGATTTTACATTTAAGAATTCTTCACATTGTACTTTAGTTATCTACTAATGTATGTGTTAATTCTTTTTGTAGTATTTGATATCTTGCTCATGTTCAAAGTCTGGGCTAGGTAATTTATACAACTTTTTGTTAGTATATGTTGTATATTAATTTTTGTTAGTATATGGAAAAGTTAATAATGAAGTATTTTTTGTTTGAGAATGAAATTGCATTACACAGCACATTGCCCTCATTTGGAGAACATGTATAGTTGGTTGTATAGTCGTATAGTATATGTATATTTGGTTCTTGAAAGTGAAATTATACTTTAAAATAATTTATTTCCTTAATTTTTTAGTGCTTGAGATTATTCTCTGAATTTTAATTATAGTATTTAATTCTGTGTTTCCTTCCAAATGCAATAATAGATAAGACAATGACTGAAAGTTTCATTAGTAAACATGCAACACCCATTTCTCCTACAAGAGCATAATAGCTCTAGTGACTTTTTTCCCACTTGGGGAGACTGTTCAAAGCTACTTACATTGCATACTTAAGTGATTTACTTCATTTCCTGTTAGTAGAATATGGGCTTTTGCCATATGCTGTGAGACATAAAATCAGCATTTTTGCAGGTCCATGTTAACCATATTAACATGTAGTAAAACATTTCAATTATATAAAATAATTATTAATGTATTAAAGTGTATCTCAGAAAAGAATATATATATTCTGTTTGTATTTATTGTTATTAGAAATAAAAAAAGGTAGAAAAAGGTGGATGCTAAAGCTTTCATTTTCTTGCCACCCCCTTCCCCAGATGCTCTGAGTAGCTCTAATGAGTCTCAGAATTCCTGAGAGAGTAGTGGTGGTGGCGGGTTACTGTCAGAAGGGGCTCTGTAGCTATGATGACATATCCAGCAACATAGACTTCAAGGTGGACATCCTGGTCTGAACAAATAGAATACAGCTAGATCTCAAATGAGTCATAGGTGGGGAGAGACCTCGAGGTTCTGACTGAACTAACAAAGAACAGACTAAATGTCCATGAGCCACAAATGAAAGCAGTAGAAGCTAGCTGAAGGTACAGGGTCAGGCACTGTCCAACCCTGCTTCACTGGACATCAGCCTCACAAGAATCAGCCAGCTGCCAGGGTATAAGCCTTGTTCCTACCTCATGTGTCCAAATGCTCGGGGGAAGCTAGTGAAGGGGTCCAGAGTCTGAGAGACTAAGCCGTACCATAAAAAGACTTTTAAAATGTTTACGTTGGACATTTGCTCTCTTAATTCCAGTTCGTATAATTTTTCCTCTTTCTGGACAGGCCCACTTGCTATCATGTTTCTGGTTTTCCCATGCAATGAGTTGTGATTTACTAAACAACCTTGGAGCCCAAGCCCTCTTCTGGACTACTGCTCAGGTTGAAACAGAGTTCATCTTTGAAAACCCAACCCTTAAAAAAATCAACTGTCCCTATCCCACATGCTTGCATAAACCTAGTTACTTTCTCTGAATTTCTTAGGCTCTCTTAGCAAATCCTTGGTCCCACCTTATTGCTCCAGACTTAACCTTTATTACCTCCAATTCTCCATGTGCTTCAGATTTCTGTAGTTTACTTTGCCATCAAATATTGACTCATCACCTTCTCTTTAATCCCCCTAGACAGAAGCCTTTAACAAAGTTAATTTAAAATGTAAGGATATTGTAGGGAATTTACCTGTTACCAGGTTGTTGGGGATGCTCCCCTCAAAGGAGAAGTCTCCTCTCTTGGTGAACATTTTAACACTTGCTAGCTTTCCTCTCAAGTCAATTAAACAGAAATGTTAATAATCTCGGTCTGATGCATTGGCATTTGAAGTTCTTTCCCTAAATTCTGAACTGCCTGAATTTGTCCCTTTCTCTCCACTACAGGAGAAAAGCCCCTTAATGACAAAATTTAATCTCCATATTCACAGAAAATAAGTTGCAAAACCCATTTAAACTAGCAGTTTGTCCCCTTTCCAACCACTAAGTAACTAAGAGTTAATATTGTGCTACAGGCTCTTATGCAGTTACAGTATGTTACAAATATGTTTTGTCAAAAACTATTTGTAGGGCTTCCCTGGTGGCGCAGTGGTTGAGAGTCTGCCTACCGATGCAGGGGACATAGGTTCGTGCCCCGGTCCGGGAAGATCCCACATGCCACGGAACGGCTAGGCCCGTGAGCCATGGCCACTGAGCCTGTGCGTCCGGAGGCTGTGCTCCACAACGGAAGAGGCCACAAACTATTTGTAGCAATTTAGCCAATATACAGATTTTAATAGATTTATATGTGTATTTTTCAAAGAAAATAATAATCCTAAAAAGTAATTATTCTTTTCACTATGAATATGGAGTTTCAAAATAATGTTTATAAAGTGTTTTGAGGTTTTTGAAACTACAAAATATCGAATTTTTAGGCAATGTGGCACTAAACCAATCTACCTAATGAACATTAATTAATCAAACTTCAGGTTATTTTAATTATTTTTATTTATGTTTATAAAACCCATGTTTCCAGGATAAAGTTTTTTTGCACTTATTAAATTTTGCAATTCTAAAGACTTCTATAAAGCTTAATGAAACTAATCCCAAGATAGCAAACTTAAAATTCATGAAAAACTTAAGAAATTTGTGGGACCTATCTTAAAATAGAATTTAAGCATAAATATTGAACAGATCATCCTAGTATTTACAGTGTTAGATATCACTGGACCTGATAAATATTTTTGCATTTCTTCCAAGTTCAGGGCTTGTTTAAACTGATTTTGCTCTAGTAGTCATTAGTGAATCTTCCATGGGAGGTTATTTACCCTTACCTAACCTTGACCAAAACATATGGTGCAAAATTAGTTTAAAATTTTCAATCAAGAAAAGCCTTTCTCTGGGGCCTTTTCAGATTTAAAAATCCAATTAGCTTAATTTTTTCCTTTTAGAGATTAACCACACTTTTATGCTATGAAACATTAATTGGAATTCAAGCTATAGCTCTTTTTTAAACAAACTTTCAACAAATCAGTAAATTTCTTCTTTTACAAATAGTATTCACCTTGTATCTATTCCTGAAGGAATAAAATATACCACAATATTCTTCCATTTAAATACAATTCACACTTCTCTTACAAGCACAAATTAATGAGCACTCTTGTTTCTAGGAATTTTCACAAAGAGAATTATTCGGTAGTTCAAAGCATCTAAATTTCTTCCCTTGATAAATGAAGTATTGAAGCTCTAACCAATAATTATTTTTATGGGATGTCTACCCAGGAATATATGTGTCAGGCAGTATTGCTTAAACTTGCTTCGAAAAACATATCTGGGAGTCTGTTAAAAATACCGAATCCAGGACCTTACTCGTAGGGATTTTCAGTTAGTAAGTCTAATAGATTCGGGTCCTAGGAACTAATATTTTTAACAAGCACTGCAAAATATTCTTATCAGTAAGCAGGCCTGGAAACATACTGGGGTAGAGATTGAGAGCCCAGCTCTCAAGTCAGGCAGGTCTGGGTTTATATCTCAGATCCACCACAGAGTGGTTTAAAAGCTGTATAAGCTTGAGCAAGTTACTTAAACATTCTGTGCCCCCAGGTTTTTTATTGGCAAAATTGAGATAATAGTTGTACCTCCCACAAAATGTTGTTGTGAGAATTAGATCAAATAATGCAGGTGACATGCTTGGTAATAGGAGATGTTCGATAAATGTCTTTTGTCTCCTCTCTTTTTTCATGTTTGATTTCAGCAGAAGCCATCTTCCCCTAACTCTCCAACATGCTACCATAGCCTTACATTCTACAATTAGAGATAAAATTTTAAATCTGAAAAGTACCCAAATCTACCTTGGCAGAGGGAATTGATGGGACAAAGTAAAACTTTGCCTAATACACAGTTTAGCTTTGACTTGGCCCTAACCATTCCCTCTTAGGCTCAACCATGGGTATCTCATTTATTAATTTATTCATTTAACAACCATTTCTTGAGTTCCTAATGTGTGTCATCAGTATACTAGGCTTGAGGGTACAATAGCAAGAAAATCAGATGTGTTCCCTATTCTCCTTGGACTCACTAAGTATTCTGCTGCTTCTGCAAGTCCCTCCAGATTTGTTTTGCCTGATCTCTATTGATAACAAACACTTTCAGTTTGGCCCCATTTTTGTTTTCCACTCTCTCTTTCAGGGCCTTGTGCCTTAGTAAGTTCTTTGGCTTCCACATCTGCTCTGCCCAGATGAGAATTCCCTTTTTCTCCTTGGCCCACATCTCTCAAGTTCAACAGTGGCTCCTGTGGCTGATGACAGATGGAGAATGAAGCCCAGATCTCCTGTATACACATGAGCAGAGGGTCAGACAACCAGATTACAGAACCTAAAGCAGTCATAAAATGGGTGAGAGCTCTTAGAAGTCTACAAGGAATTTCAAATCTATTGAATGTTTTATTTTCACAAACTGAAATGTAGAAGAATGTATAAATCTTTGAACACAATTCAAAAAGTTTTTTCTCATTCGTTTCCCACCCTGGTATATGTATTCAGCCCTATGTAACATGTCATGTTGACAGACTCTCATATACCATGCAGAGTACTATTTTAATATTTTTTCACCTGGTAAATTAAGATTACCATTTCTCACCAGTTCCCCAAGCATTCAGTTTCCCCCTCACCGAAATAACACAGACTTAAGAAAATGTGCAGAGGTCAGCTTATTGATATTTAGAAATACAAAATGAGGATGGTCAGTCATGAAAAATTGCACTTATGTATAATGATCCCTCTCATTAATAATTTGAGTCCACCTCGATCTTGCAAATGTAATTAATGCAGCATCAGGGGAGTAAACGAAAGCAGAGGCAAGTAGTATAAATTCCATGTGACCAGGAATACTGATGATAAAATGCAGTCAGGACCTCAGTAGTAAGGGGAGGGCTGAAGGATAGAAACTAGTGATTGTATAAGAAGAGTTCGATCAGCAGCTGCTGTAAGTTGTCATTCCGCAACCCTGTTCTGCTCAGCCAACATCTCTAGCCTTAAGTGGGCTACACTTACATATGGCCAGGAATTATGACAATCTATGTCTTTGAGTGGGGGAAAAAAGGCAGAAGGATATATTATGGGAAGTAAGAGGGGTCTGGACTTACAAGTTTTGTTGAGTCCAAAACATAGACACTCAAATCCAGTGGCTGGGGCCCAGATTTCCTTGTTATAAACTTCCGTTGTATCATAGAGATCTCTCTGAACAGGGGTGAGAAGCTTGCACATGAAGACCCTAATGCTTAATAAATGAAAATGGTTCTTTCTACTTTGAGTGCCTCAATTTATTTAGCTGGGCCTAGGTGCAGTCCACACTTCTGCAGAATAACAGTGTCATAGTTTGAATGGAAAAGCACATGGCATTAAGGTGTCACATAAAAAAGGCCAGCTGGGGCTTCCCTGGTGGCGCAGTGGTTGAGAGTCCGCCTGCCGATGCAGGGGACACGGGTTTGTGCCCCGGTCCAGGAAGATCCCACATGCCGCGGAGTGGCTGGGCCTGTGAGCCGTGGCCGCTGAGCCTGCGCGTCCGGATCCTGTGCTCTGCAATGGGAGAGGCCACAGCAGTGAGAGGCCCGCGTACCGCAAAAAAAAAAAAAAAAAAAAAAGACCAGCTGGCTACCCCAGACAGGTCCTCATAGGATGGCAGGACTTTTTTGCCACCATGTCTATATCAGTTACCTATTGCTACATAACAAACTACCTCAAATCTAATGGCTTAAACAATCCTATTGCTCAATGATTCTATAGGTCAGGAATTTGGACAGGGCTCAGAAGGGGCATCTTATCTTTGTTCTACATGGGCTGGATAAATTCACATAGGGATGGAGGCCTCACACATCTGGTACCTTTGTGCTAGCAGTCAATGGGACAGCTCAGTTCTCTTCCCTGGGGCTTCTCTCTTTGTGTAGTCTCTTTCCTCTAGGGCTGCACTGTCTAATATGGTAAGCACTATCCACATGTGGCTATTTACATCAAAAATTATATTAATCAAAATGTTTTAAAATTAAAAATGTAGTTTCTGAATTACAAGTCACACTTCAAGTACTCAGTAGTTATGTGTGGCTAGTGGATGCCACATTGGACAATATAGAGTATTTCCATCATAGCAGAAATTTCTGTTAGAAAGCACTGCTCTAGGGCGTTTCTCTCCATGTGGCTCCAGCAGGATAGCCTGAACTTCTTTCTGTGGTACCTGGCTTCTCTCTAACCTAGCTATGACAGCATAGCTACAGAGCCTCAAGACATGGGCTCAGATGTCCCAGACACCACTTCTATATTCTATTGGTCAGGGCAATTCACAAAACAACACAGATTTAAGAGGTGGGAAATAGACTCCATAGCACATAGCAAAGACATATTGTAAAGGGTACAGAAACAAAGAGGTATGATTTATTGCGTGTCATTTCTAACAATCTACCAACATATCAAATCCAATTCTGAGTTCTCTCTAGGAAGTACTCACAGGTCAGAATCTGGACTCTTGAGCCTCTTCTCTCTTTACTCACATTCTCTGCACTATTTTTGGCAGCCGTATTCTCTCAGACCTCTGCTTCTATATCCTCTCTTTCTCCCTTACCATTGCAAGATAAAATTACATCATACGGTAAAAATTGCTTAAATTCCATTGTCAAAGTTTATGATCACTGCCATGCTTACACGGCATGCTCAAATCCTTTGCCCCTCTCTTGCTTTGTCATACTTACTGCACAAAATCAAAACTGAAGTGATCTGATGAGAACTTCTATAAATTCCCACCACCAACCACATCTACCCACCTCCTGGCATCTTTGTTCATATACTCAGTATTCCCCCTCTTTACAATAGATGAACTGTCCTTGTGGACACTCCCTGCTTGTGAGTAGATCAAATCCCCTCTCACTTCAACAATTCTTCCCCCTTTCTCCTTCAGCATCCCCATTTTCATGCATCATTTCCACCAGCATACAAACATGTTGATTCCATATACCTTCCAGCAACTGCCCCATTTCAACTGCATCCATTTTTTCATCTTTCTTCTCTGAGGATTTTGCCAATCATTTCACCAAAGCTGCTTTTGTTAAGGCCATCAGTGGCCGCATGATACTTCTTGATACCTGAATTATCAGCAGCGTTTTATCCAGTTCATCACTCCCTCCTCCTCGATATACTTTGCTCATGGGGCTTCCAGAATTCCACCCTGTTCTGGCTTTCTTTTTGCCTAACTCCACCTCAGTCTCCTATGCTTCTTCCTTCTCTTCTCCCACATCTCCTAATGTTAGAGTGCCCCAGAGATCAGCTCTTAAGACTTCTTTTCTTTTCCATCTACACTAACTCCCTGGGCAATCCTATCCAACAGCAAGGACTTAAATTCTATCCATTTTGTTGTCAAATCCAAGTTCCTATGCACAACACACAGTGATGCCAAACAAACTGAAATGTTTGGAGCAGAAAGGTATATTGCAAGCACCAAGCAAGGAGTATGGGATGCTCATACTCAAAAGATCTGAACACCCCAATGGATTTCAGGGACGCGTTTTTTTTTTTGTTTTTTGTTTTTTGTGGTACGCGGGCCTCTCACTGTTGTGGCCTCTCCCGTTGCGGAGCAATAGGCTCCGGACGCGCAGGCTCAGTGTCCATGGCTCACAGGCCTAGCCACTCCGTGGCACGTGGGATCTTTCTGGACCGGGGCACGAACCCATATCCCCTGCATCAGGCAGGCAGACTCTCAACCACTGCGCCACCAGGGAAGCCCCAGGGAAGCGTTTTTAAAGACAAGGTGAGGGAGAGAGTCGCAGGGTACATGATCAGCTCATGCACAGTTCTTTAACTGGTTGATGGTGAAGTCACAGTGTTCTGTCATAGGGGTTAACATCATTAATCCTCAGGTTCAGCTGGTCTGGAGGCTATATGCTGGTGGAGATCATGCAGTTAGCTTTTATTCATCTGGTAGGGGGTTCATTATCTGGAAAACAACTTGGGAATGTGCATCAGACTCTGTTATCTATGTCCTTCAGGGAGAAAATAAAGATTCTGTGACTCAGTTATATGGCTGATCTATTGTTTAAGTTGTTACCAGTTCTCCTGGCCCAACTGCCATTTTTGTTATTACATATTCACAATCTTTCAATCAGAAATTCTTGAACCAGCCTTTTGTGATTCAGGGGAGACCTGGGAGACTAAAGGTTTTCTACAAATGAGAGGCAGGAAGAGGACATGGGGGCAGGGGAGGTCTGTACCAGAAAGGGCCCAAAGGTTCCTGCTTGGTTACACATTTGTTGATGACTTCCAAATGTATAGTTCTAATCGACATGTATCTCAAAATTCCTACAAACTATCTCTTTTTTTAAAATTTTTATTTTATTTATTTTTTTATACAGCAGGTTCATATTAGTCATCAATTTTATACACATCAGTGTATACATGTCAATCCCAATTGCCCAATTCAGCACACCACCATCCCCACCGCCCCGCAGCTTTCCCCCCTTGTTGCCCATATGTTTGTTCTCTACATCTGTGTCTCAACTTCTGCCCTGCAAACCGGTTCATCTGTACCATTTTTCTAGGTTAATATGTGTTATTATACATACATGTGTTAATATACGATATTTGTTTTTTCTCTTTCTGACTTACTTCACTCTGTATGACAGTCTCTAGATACATCCACGTCTCAACAAATGACCCAATTTCGTTCTTTTTTATGGCTGAGCAAACTATCAGCAAAATATACAATATATTTTGTATATATCAGCAAAATATACAATATTCACCAAAACCTTAAGGTTTCCAAAACTAAACTACTATACTCTCTTACAGCTCTGTAATGGCATCTCTACCCTATTTCCTCAGGACAAAGTTTTTTGTTGTTTTTTCTTTTATTTCTTTTTTCCTTTTTTACTTCAAGTATACTTGATTGTGTTAGTTTCAGGTGTACAAAAAAGTGATTCAGTTACAAATATTTTTTGCTTGTTTGTCGTTTTTGTTTGTTTGTTGTGTTTAGGTAAGAATTGGATTTATTTAGAGAGAAACACACTCCACAGACAGTGTGAACCATCTCAGAAGGTGAGAGGCATGGTTAGTTTTTTGTTTGTTTGTTTGTTTTGTTTTGTTTTGTTTAACATCTTTATTGGGGTATAATTGCTTTACAATGGTGTGTTAGTTTCTGCTTTATAACAAAGTGAATCAGTTATACATATACATATGTTCCCATATGTCTTCCCTCTTGCGTTTCCCTCCCTCCCACCCTCCCTATCCCACCCCTCCAGGCTGTCACAAAGCACCGAGCCAATATCCCTGTGCCATGCGGCTGCTTCCCACTAGCTATCTACCTTACTACGTTTGTTAGTGTGTATATGTCCATGACTCTCTCTCGCCCTGTCACAGCTCACCCTTCCCCCTCCCCATAACCTCAAGTCCGTTCTCTAGTAGGTCTGCGTCTTTCTTCCTGCCTTACCCCTAGGTTCTTCATGACATTTTTTTTTTTCTTAAATTCCATATATATGTGTTAGCATACGGTATTTGTCTTTTTCTTTCTGACTTACTTCGCTCTGTATGACAGACTCTAGGTCTATCCACCTCATTACAAATAGCTCCATTTTGTTTCTTTTTATGGCTGAGTAATATTCTATTGTATATATGTGCCACATCTTCTTTATCCATTCATCCGATGATGGGCACTTAGGTTGCTTCCATCTCTGGGCTATTGTAAATAGAGCTGCAATGAACATTTTGGTACATTACTCTTTTTGAATTTCGGTTTTCTCAGGGTATATGCCCAGTAGTGGGATTGCTGGGTCATATGGTAGTTCTATTTGTAGTTTTTTAAGGAACCTCCATACTGTTCTCCACAGTGGCTGAACCAATTCACATTCCCAACAGCAGTGCAAGAGTGTTCCCTTTTCTCCACACTCTCTCCAGCATTTATTGTTTCTAGATTTTTTGATGATAGTTATTCTGACTACTATGAGATGATATCTCATTGTAGTTTTGATCTGCATTTCTCTAATGATTAATGATGTTGAGCATTCTTTCATGTGTTTGTTGGCAGTCTGTATATCTTCTTTGGAGAAATGTCTATTTAGGTCTTCTGCCCATTTTTGGATTGGGTTGTTTGTTTTTTTCTTATTGCGCTGCATGTGCTGCTTGTAAATTTTGGAGAATAATCCTTTGTCGGTTGCTTCATTTGCAAATATTTTCTCCCATTCTGAGGGTTGTCTTTTGGTCTTGTTTATGGTTTCCTTTGCTGTGCAAAAGCTTTGAAGTTTCATTAGGTCCCATTTGTTTATTTTTGTTTTTATTTCCATTACTCTAGGAGGTGGGTCAGAAAGGATCTTGCTGTGATTTATGTCATAGAGTGTTCTGCCTATGTTTTCCTCTAAGAGTTTGATAGTTTCTGGCCTTACATTTAAGTCTTTAATCCATTTTGAGCTTATTTTTGTGTATGGTGTTAGGGAGTGATCTAATCTCATACTTTTACATGTACCTGTCCAGTTTTCCCAGCACCACTTATTGAAGAGGCTGTCCTTTCTCCACTGTACATTCCTGCCACCTTTATCAAAGATAAGGTGTCCATATGTGCGTGGGTTTATCTCTGGGCTTTCTATCCTGTTCCATTGATCTATCTTTCTGTTTTTGTGCCAGTACCATACTGTCTTGATTACTGTAGCTTTGTAGTATAGTCTGAAGTCAGGGAGCCTGATTCCTCCACTCCTTTTTTCGTTCTCAAGATTGCTTTGGCTATTCGGGGTCTTTTGTATTTCCATACAAATTGCAAAATTTTTTGTTCTAGTTCTGTGTAAAATGCCATTGGTAGTTTGATAGGGATTGCATTGAATCTATAGATTGCTTTGGGTAGTAGAGTCACTTTCACAATGTTGATTCTTCCAATCCAAGAACATGGTATGTCTCTCCATCTATTTGTATCATCTTTAATTTCTTTCATCAGTGTCTTATAATTTTCTGCATACAGGTCTTTTTTCTCCTTAGGTAGGTTTATTCCTAGATATTTTATTCTTTTTGTTGCAATGGTAAATGGGAGTGTTTTCTTGATTTCACTTTCAGATTTTTCATCATTAGTATATAGGAATGCCAGAGATTTCTGTGCATTAATTTTGTATCCTGCCACTTTACCAAATTCATTGATTAGCTCTAGTAGTTTTCTGGTAGCATCTTTATGATTCTCTATGTATAGGATCATGTCATCTGCAAACAGTGACAGCTTTACTTCATCTTTTCCAATTTGGATTCCTTTTATTTCCTTTTCTTCTCTGATTGCTGTGGCTAAAACTTCCAAAACTATGTTGAATAAGAGTGGTGAGAGTGGGCAACCTTGTCTTGTTCCTGATCTTAGTAGAAATGCTTTCAGTTTTTCACCATTGAGGATGATGTTTGCTGTGGGCTTGTCAAATATGGCCTTTATTATGTTGAGGAAAGTTCCCTCTATGCCTACTTTCTGCAGGGTTTTTATCATAAATGGGTGTTGAATTTTGTCGAAAGCTTTCTCTGCATCTATTGAGATGATCATATGGTTTTTCTCCTTCAATTTGTTAATAAGGTTTATCACATTGATAGATTTGCGTATGTTGAAGAATCCTTGCATTCCTGGAATAAACCCCACTTGATCATGGTGTATGATCCTTTTAATGTGCTGTTGGATTCTGTTTGCTAGTATTTTGTTGAGGATTTTTGCATCTATGATCATCAGTGATATTGGCCTGTAGTTTTCTTTCTTTGTGACATCCTTGTCTGGTTTAGGTATCAAGGTGATGGTGGCCTCGTAGAAGGGATTTGGGAGTGTTCCTCCCTCTGCCATATTTTGGAAGAGTTTGAGAAGGATAGGTGTTAGCTCTTCTCTAAATGTTTGATAGAATTCGCCTGTGAAGCCATCTGGTTCTGGGCTTTTGTTTGTTGGAAGATTTTTAATCACAGTTTCAATTTCAGTGCTTGTGATTGGTCTGTTCATATTTTCTGTTTCTTCCTGATTCAGTCTTGGCAGGTTGTGCGTTTCTAAGAATTTGTCCATTTCTTCCAGATTGTCCATTTTATTGGCATAGAGTTGCTTGTAGTAATCTCTCATGATCTTTTGTATTTCTGCAGTGTCAGTTGTTACCTCTCCTTTTTCATTTCTAATTCTATTGATTTGAGTCTTCTCCCTTTTTTTCTTGATGAGTCTGGCTAGTGGTTTATCTATTTTGTTTATCTTCTCAAAGAACCAGCTTTTAGTTTTATTGACCTTTGCTATTGTTTCCTTCATTTCTTTTTCATTTATTTCTGATCTGATTTTTATGATTTCTTTCCTTCTGCTAGCTTTGGGGTTTTTTTGTTCTTCTTTCTCTAATTGCTTGAGGTGCAAGGTTAGGTTGTTTATTCGAGATGTTTCCTGCTTCTTAAGGTGGGTTTGTATTGCTATAAACTTCCCCCTTAGAACTGCTTTTGCTGCATCCTATAGGTTTTGGGTCGTTGTGTCTCCATTGTCATTTGTTTCTAGGTATTTTTTTATTTCCTCTTTGATTTCTTCAGTGATCACTTCGTTATTAAGTAGTGTATTGTTTAGCCTCCATGTGTTTGTATTTTTTACAGATCTTTTCCTGTAATTGATATCTAGTCTCATGGCGTTGTGGTTGGAAAAGATACTTGATATAATTTCAATTTTCTTAAATTTACCAAGGCTTGATTTGTGACCCAAGATATTATCTATCCTGGAGAATGTTCCATGAGCACTTGAGAAAAATGTGTATTCTGTTGTTTTTGGATGGAGTGTCCTATAAATATCAATTAAGTCCGTCTTGTTTAATGTATCATTTAAAGCTTGTTTTTCCTTATTTATTTTCATTTTGGATGATCTGTCCATTGGTGAAAGTGGGGTGTTAAAGTCCCCTACTATGAATGTGTTACTGTCGATTTCCCCTTTTATGGCTGTTAGTATTTGCCTTATGTATTGAGGTGCTCCTATGTTGGGTGCATAAATATTTACAATTGTTATATCTTCTTCTTGGATCGATCCCTTGATCATTATGTAGTGTCCTTCTTTGTCTCTTCTCATAGTTTTTATTTTAAAGTCTATTTTGTCTGATATGAGGATTGCTACTCCAGCTTTCTTTTGGTTTCCATTTGCATGGAATATCTTTTTCCATCCCCTTACTTTCAGTCTGTATGTGTCTCTAGGTCTGAAGTGGGTCTCTTGTAGACAGCATATGGTTAGTTTTTATGAGTTGGGTAATTTCATAGGCTAATGAGTAGGAGGACTATTTCAATAATTTGGGGGAAGGGCATGGATTTCCAGGAATTGGGCCACCGCCCACTTTTTGGCCTTTTATGGTTAGCCTCTGAACTGTCATGGCACCTGTGGGTGTGTCATTTAGCATGTTAATGTATTACAATGAACATATAATGAGGCTCAAGGTCTACTGGAAGTCAAATCTTTCACCATCTTCGACCTAGTTGGTTCTAACCAATTTCTGTAATGTCCTATGGCTATGTCATTCTTTTAAAGGTTGTGCCCTGCCCCTTTCCTCCTGTTTCATCCTTCCCTCAGAGATTTTACTCCCATAATCTTATGGGAAGCAGAGGGGCAAAGGTCCATCTTCTGTAACAGCTGAGTAGGGGTGTTGACCCTGCCTGTCAGGGAGTAAAAATCTCTGGATGCCTGACCTAGGTGGCCCAGGGGCAGGAGAGCGATTTGTTTTAAGTTGGTATGGGCTGGAGCCCTCTCATAGCCATCATCTTGATGTGGAACTGTTGTAATTGTTTCCTTGGCCTTCCTATGAATCTTCTTGATGATGAATCACTTTTTGTAACAGCATCAGAGTAAAAGATAACTATCTATAAATGACAAAAGACTTAAAAGGCACTGTTAAACATCTGATTATAGTGTAATTGATGAACTTGGTTACAATAACCAAAATTACAAATGACTACATTAACATACCAAATAATCCTAGTTTATTTAGTATTTTTCTTCCTGCTGATAAACTCTGTAACAGGAATAACATAAACTTGAACTTCAGTAAACCTAGGTACTACAGAAGTATTATATTTAACACTGATAACTCTAAAGATATGTCTGTATTAATCAAACCAACAAGCTTAAGCCAGCTTTAATAGCAGATATTAATTTAATGTTGAATATTTCCTAGATCACTTGAACCCAAAATTCATTTTGGCTGGTGATCTTCATATTTATGATATTTGTATGAGCACTTAAGTTCCTTTAAGCCAATTAAATAGAGCTCTTTTTTTTTTTTTTTTTTTGCGGTACGCGGGCCTCTCACTGTTGTGGCCTCTCCCATTGCGGAGCACAGGCTCCGGACGCGCAGGCTCAGCGGCCATGGCTCATGGGCCCAGCTGCTCCGCGGCATGTGGGATCTTCACGAACCCGCGGCCCCTGCATCGGCAGGTGGACTCTCAACCACTGCGCCACCAGGGAAGCCCAAATAGAGCTCTTTTATGAATTAATTTTGGCAATATCATACATCTGCAACACACATACAGATACATAAAAACACACAAGCAAACAGAGACCTCATAGTTCGCATTTCAGAATTTCAGCCATGAATCAGGCACAACAACATAAAATCCATCAGTTACAAGGGGTTGGATTCAAATTGGTCTTCTGGCAAATGGAGCAAATCAAGGTTACATGTCTAGATGGCTAAACACTTTTTACTAATGTTTATAAAAAGACACTTAGGATTTCTATTTATCCAAATACTAAATTACTTTACCCATTTTTTCAAATTTTGCATTTTAAAAAGATGGTGGACGTAAGGGTTACTAGAGATGACCAGGTAGAACATTTGCATCTCAAAGGCACAGGCAAATTCCTCCTAGGATGACTTTGTTCCCTTGAGGCCAGAAAAATATTTTTTCTTCTTTTTCTTCTTTCTCAAAGAATTGGGTAGCCACCTCAATGATATCAAAAGACTGACACACCCATTTCACCGATGTTGTAAGGTTTTACTTTCCCTCAAAATTCCTATCAGGCTCTGAATATCATCTATGGTTAGTTTAGTTAGACCAGTGGCCTCCCATTTTAGTAATCTATTTACAAACCCTTTCAAGGATCTTCCTGGTTAAAGAAATTTGTGCCTTATATGTAGACACTCTATAACCCTTTTTAACTTAATAACCACCAACTGGATATCTTTGGCCAAGCCCAGAACCTCGATATTCCACACTCCAGGGTCTACTAAGGCTTCTATTTCAGCTCCAGATTCAATCTGTTCCTTTACACTTTCTGTTAGAATCATTTGGTGATGAAGGTGGTTACCTTGCCCCTAGAGAAACAGAGTGGCCCCTAGCTTAGGTAACAAATCTCTTCCCATTAAAGGGATGGGACAATCAGGCACAAACAGAAAGGAATGTAAAAACAACTGGCCATTGATGTTGCACAAAAGGGGTTCCAGGAAAGTGTGCCCCTGCCTCTTCCCTGACACCCCCATTATATACTCCTTATGATTGCTAAGGTTTCCAGTCTTTTTGATTAAGACTGGAAAGGTTGCAATAGCATATATAAAAAATTTTATCAAGTGGACCACCACATCAATGACCACCCAAAGCTCGACATTAGTTATGTAGATAGTATTTCTAGACAGAGTCATTTTTGGGCTCTGGCCACTTCAGTCTTCTGATTGTAAAACCATCAATGGCCAAGGGACCCCCATTGCTCTCTGGCATCTGGGGCATTCCCTCTTTTAATGCCCTAGCTGTTTGCAAAGGGTGCATTGATCACAATCCTTCCTCCATTGCCCCTTTTGTCCACACAGGGTACACTGGTCCTGTCTGGGTACCCATGGGTCTAGTGGTCCACCAGGGCCAGATTGGCCCAGAAAAGCTGACCCCCACCCCCGCCACTGGTGGTCTCTGAGAGGACAAAGCCACTGCAATCATTTGGGCCTTTTGCATATTTCTCTGGGTGCGTTCAGTCTTTTTGGTCATATTCCTATTATTGAAAACCAAATAAGCCAATTGGAGCAAATTATTCATCAGAGTCTGAGGAGCAGTAGCTGCTTTCTGAATTTTGTGCCTGATGTCTGGGGTACACTGGGCTATGAAATGCATAGCCAAAAGGGCCTGTCCCTCTGGGGAGGAGGGATCCACATTTGTATACTTCCTAAAGGCCTCCATTAGTCTCCCTTGGAAGACTGCAGGATTTTCATCCTGTCCCTGTTGGACCTCTTTTGCTTTTTCATAATTAACATGTTTTACTGTAAGTTTCTTCATAAGCTCTATTAAACAGGTGATCATATGGTCCTGTCTATACCTATCAATAGAATTCACCTGGTAATTCCATTGTGAGTTCAACTTGGGACAGTGTTGTTCCCCACCTGGTGTACTGCATGGCCCCATAGGGTGGGTCTGTTAAAATGTCCTCTGTGTCTTTCCTAGAGTTATTCCTCTGAGCTACACATGACTTAGTTTTTAGGGGGGTCCATTGCCTAAATACAAGGCCATGAAAATTTGAACATATGGTACCTCACTCCATTTAAATTTCCTAACTCAGATTGTGGCCAAACCTGATTACATAACCTAATAAGTTTTTTCCTTTTTAATTCCTGTTGTCAGAATTTTTCTCAATCTTGGAATGTGTGGCCCAGGGGGGTATTGGTTGGGAATGATGCAACATGATCCATTTCAGACCCAAGCCTGAGGTGATGTCTCTAAATCCCATGCTATCCAAAATTCCACTTTCATGACAAAACCCACCAGGAAATTTGGTCAAGATTGGCACTTAGGATTTTAGATGCTATCCCTTCCAAAGTAGTCTCCCAACCAGGTGATAGTGCCCCAAAAGTTGATGCAAACAAATGTATAGAAGGTGGCCCCAACAGGATTGACAATGAGTAGGAGTTGGTCTAGCTATAAGTGGGAAATAAAAGGTCAGCACTTATCAATAAAAAGTACATCTTGGCAGCCACACAGGGCTTCTGGGGTTTAGAAAAGAAAGAAAGAAAGAAAGAAATGGTACAGACATGAATATAGAATGTAGGAGAAAAACCTCAGAGTCAAGATGAGTATAGATTATCAAATCCTGCAACAACAATTCTGTCCTGGTCCTGCTGTTGTATGTGCATAAGCATAGCCATTCCACACCATCTTTCTATAGCAAACCATGCCAGTTGCCATCATTCCCCTGGTCTGGACCTAGGTTCCCGATCAGAGTCCCAAAACATTTGGGGTTGACCAGCCTGACAAACATAGGCAAACATTGGCAGAGCAGCCTCCCTGGTACAGCTGGCTCAGTGTCCATTCTAACATGTCAGCTGAAACCGTGCACCTCAGATTGGACTTTAACCCACGTGCAGGGACTAGAACCCAGCCAGAACCCACTCTCTTTTAATTGAGATCACACACTGTCTCAGGACTTAATGAAGCTCAGGTTATTTATGTCTAATCACAGAAAAAATTAAGTGAGAGATAAAGTGTAGGTAAAAAGTGGATTTATTTAGAGAGAAACACACTCCACAGAGTGTAGGCCATCTCAGAAGGTGAGAGGAGATAAATAAACAAATATATATATATATATGAAAGAATATATATATTCTTTTTCATATTCTCTTCAATTATAGCTTATTATATGATATTGAACATAGTTCCCTGAGTAGGTCCTTGATGTTTATGTATTTTATATATAGTAGTGTGTATCTGTTCATCCTAACTACCTAATATATCCCTCACCTGCGTTCCCCTTTGGTAACCATCGTTTTCTGTGTTTGTGAGTCTATTTCTGTTTTGTAAAAATGTTCATTTGTATCAATTTTTTGGATTCCTCATATAAGTGATATCATATGATATTTGTCTCTCTGTGTCTGACTTACTTCACTTAGTATGATAATCTCTAGGTCAATCCATGTTGCTGCAAATGGCATTGTTTCATTCCTTTTTATGGCTGAGTAATATTCCATTCTCTCTCTCTCTCTCTCTCTCTCTCTATATATATATATACACACATATATGTGTGTGTGTGTATATATCTATATCTATATCTATATATATGTATATATACCACAGCTTCTTTATCCATTCCTTTGTTGAAGGACATTTAGGTTGCTTCCATGTCTTGGCTATTGTAAATAGTGCTAAAATGAACACTGGGGTGCATGTATCCAATTTTTTTAAAAAAATCTTTATTGGAACGTAATTGCTTCGCAATGCTGTGTTAGTTTCTGTTGTACAACAAAGTGAATCAGCCATATGCATAAATATATCCCCATATTCCCTCTCTCTTGAGCCTCCTGCTCACCCTCCCTATCCCACCCCTCTAGGTAGTCGCAAAGCACCAAGCTGATTGCCCTGTGCTATGCTGCTGCTTCTCACCAGCTATCTCTTTTACATTTGGTAGGGTATATATGTCGATGCTACTCTCACATTATCCCAGCTTCCCACCCACCACCCATGTCCTCAAGTCCATTCTCTATGTCTGCATCCTTATTCCTGCCCTGCAAATAGGTTCATCTGTACCATTTTTCTAGATTCCACATATATGCATTAATATAGGATATTTGTTTTTCTCTTCCTGACTTAATTCACTCTGTATGACAGTCTCTAAGTCCATCCACATCTCTACAAATGACTCAGTTTCATTCTTTTTTATGGCTGAGTAATATTCCATTGTATATACATGCCACATCTTCTTTATCCATTCACCTGTCATTGTAAATAGTGCAGCAGTGAACATTGTGGTACATGTCTCTTTTTGAATTATGGTCTTCTCAGGGTATATGCCCAGTAGTGGGATTGCTGGTTCATATGGTAGTTCAATTTTTATTTTTTAAGGAACCTCCATACTGTTCTTCATAGTTGTTGTATCAATTTACATTGCCACCAAGAGTACAGGAAGTTTCCCTTTTCACCACACCCTCTCCAACATTAACTGTTTCTAGATTTTTTGATAATGGCCATTCTGACCAGTGTGAGGTGGTACCTCACTGTAGTTTTGATTTGCATTTCTCTACTAATTAGTGATGTTGAGCATCTTTTCATGTGCCCCTTGGCCATCTCTATGTCTTCTTTGGTGAAATGTCTATTTAGATCTTCTGCCCATATTTTAATGGGGTTGTTTGCTTTTTTGATATTAAGCTCCATGAGCTGTTTGTATATTTTGGAGATTAATCCTTTGTTGTTTCATTTGCAAATATTTTCTCCCATTCTGAGGGCTGTCTTTTCGTCTTGTTTATGGTTTCTTTTGCTGTGCAAAAGCTTTTAATTTTAATTAGGTCTCATTTGTTTATTTCCATTACTCTGAGAAGTGGGTCAGAAAAGATCTTGCTGTGGTTTATGTCAAAGAGTGGTTTTCCTATGTTTTCCTCTGTAGTGTCCAGTGTTACATTTAGGTCTTTAATCCATTTGGTGTTTATTTTTGTGTTTGGTGTTTATTTTTGTATATGGTGTTAGGTGGTGCTCTAATTTCATTCTTTTACATGTAGCTGTTCAGTTTTCCCAGCACCACTTATTGAAGAGGCTGTCTTTTCTCCATTGTATGTTCTTGTCACCTTTGTGGTAAATTAGGTGACCATATGTGTGAGGGTTTATCTCTGGGCTTTCTATCCTGTACCATTGATCTATGTTTCTTTTTTTGTGTCAGTACCATTCTGTCTTGATTACTGTAGCTTTGTAGTGTAGTTTGAAGTCAGGGAGCCTGATTCCTCCGGCTCCATTTTTCTTTCTCAAGATTGCTTTGGCTATTCGGGGTCTTTTGTGTTTCCATACAAATTGTAAAATTTTTCTTCTAATTCTGTGAGGAATAACATTGGTAGTTTGATAGGGATTGCATTGAATCTGTAGATTGCTTTGGGTAGTATCATCATTTTCACAATATTGATTCTTCCAATCCAAGAACATGGTATATTTCTCCATCTGTTTATGTCATCTTTGATTTCTTTCTTCAGTGTTTTATAGTTTTCTGAGTGCAAGTTTTCACCTCCTTAGGTAGGTTTATTCCTAGGTATTTTATTATTTTTGTTGCAATGGTAAGTGGGATTGTTTCCCTAATTTCTCTTTCTGATTTTTTTTGTTAGTGTATAGGAATGCCAGAGATTTATGTGCATTAATTTTGTATCCTGCTACTTTACCAAATTCATTGATTAGTTCTAGTAGTTTTCTGGTGGCATCTTTAGGATATTCTATGTATAGTATCATTCATGTTATCTGCAAACAGTGACAGTTTTACTTCGTTTCCAATTTGTATTCCTTTTATTTCTTTATCTTCTCTGATTGCCATGGCTAGGATTTCCAAAACTATGTTGAGTAAAAGTGATGAGAGTAGGCAACCTTGTCTTGCTCTTGATCTTAGTGGAAATGCTTTCAGTTTTTCACCATTGAGTATGATATTTGCTATGGGTTTGTCATATATGGCCTTTATTATGTTGAGGTAGGTTCCCTCTATGCCCACTTTCTGGAGAGTTTTTATCATAAATGGGAGTTGAATTTTGTCAAAATCTTTTTCTGCATCTATTGAGATGATCATATGGTTTTTATTCCTTAATTTGTTAATATGGTGTATCACATTAATTGATTTGCATATATTGAAGAATCCTTGCATTCCTGGGATAAATCTCACTTGATCATGGTCAATGATCCTTTTATTACATTGTTAGATTCTGTTTGCTAGTATTTTGTTCAGGATTTTTGCATCTATGCTCATCAATAATATTGGTCTGTAATTTTCATTTTTGTGTTATATCTTTGTCTGGTTTTGGTATCAGGGTGATGGTGGCTTCATCGAATGAATTTGGGAGTGTTCCTCCCTCTGCAATTTTTTGGAAAAGTTTGAGAAGGATCAGTGTTAGCTCTTCTCTAAATGTTTGTTAGAATTTGCCTGTGAAGCCATCTGGTCCTGGACTTTTGTTTGTTGGAAAAATTTTAATTACAGTTTCAATTTCATTGCTTGTGATATCTCTTTATATTTTCTAATTCTTCCTGGTTCAGTCTGGGAAAATTGTACTTTTCCAAGAATTTGGCCATTTCTTTGTGGTTGTCCATTTTATTGGCATATAGTTGTTTGTAGTAGTCTCTTATAATCCTTTGTATTTCTGTGGTGTCAGTTGTGATTTCTCCTTTTTCATTTCTAATTTTATTAATCTGTGTCCTCTCCCTTTTTTTCTTGATGGGTCTAGCTAAGGGTTTATCAATTTTGTTTATCTTCTCAAAAAACCAACTTTTAATTTTATTGATCTTTGCTATCGTTTCCTTCATTTCTATTTCATTTATTTCTGCGCTGATCTTTATGATTTCTTTCCTTCTACTGACTGAGTTTTTTTTTTCTTTTTCTCTCATTGCTTTAGGTATAGGGTTAGACTGTTTATTTGAGATTTTTCTTGTTTCTTGAGGTGAGATTGAATTGCTATAAACTTCCCTCGTAGAACTGCTTTTGCTGCATCCCATAGGTTTTGAGTTATTGTGTTGTCATTGCCATTTGTTTCTATGTAGTTTTTGATTTCTTCTTTGATTTCTTCACTGATCTCCTGGTTATTTGGCAGTGCAGTGTTTAGCCTCCATGTATTTGTGTTTTCTTACAGTTGTTTTTCCTGTAATTGATTTCCAATCTCATAGCATTGTGGTCGGAAAAGATGCTTGATACAATTTCAATTTTCTTAAATTTTCTGAGCGTTGATTTGTGACCCAAGATGTGATCTATCCTGGAGAATGTTCTGCATGCACTTGAGAAGGAAATGTATTCTGACAGTTTCACGTGGAATGTTCTATAAATATCACTTAAATCCATCTGTTCTATTGTGTCATTTAAAGCTTGTGTTTCCCTATTTATTTTCTGTTTGGATGATCTCTCCATTGGTGTAAATGGGGTGTTAAAATCCCCTACTATGATTGTGTTACTGTCGGTTTTCCCTTTTTTGGTTGTTAGCATTTGCCTTTTGTATTGAGGTACTCCTATGCTGGGTACATAAACATTTATAATTGTTATATCTTCTTCTTGAACTGCTCCCTTGATCATTGTGTAGTGTCCATCTTTGTCTCTTATAAAATTCTTTATTTTAAAGTCTATTTTGTCTTATATGAGAATTGCTACTCCAGCTTTCTTTAGATTCCCATTTGCATGGAAAATCTTTTTCCATCCCCTCACTTTCAGTCTTTATGTGTCCCTAGGTCTGAAGTGGGTCTCTTGTAGACAGCATGTATATGGGTCTTGTTTTTGTATCCATTCAGCCAGTCTGTGTCTTTGATTGGGGCATTTAATCCACTTACATACAAGGTTATTATCAATATGTGTGTTCCTATTACCATTCTCTTAATTGTTTTTGGCTTGTTTTGGGGGGTCTTTTTCTTCTCTTGTGTTTCCCACCTACAGAAGTTTCTTTAGCATTTGTTTTAAAGCTGGTTTGGTGGTGCTGAATTCTCTTAGCTTTTGCTTCTCTTAAAAGCCTTTGATTTCTCCATCGAATCTAAATGAGACCTTTGCTGGATACAGTAATCTTGGTTGTAGCTTTTTCTCTTTCTTCACTTAAATATATCCTGCTACTCCCTTATGGCCTGCAGAGTTTCTGCTGAAAAATCAGCTGATAACCTTATGGGGATTCCTTTGTATGTTATTTTTTGCTTTTCCCTTGCTGCTTTTAATATATTTCCTTTGTATTTAATTTTTGTTAGTTTGATTAATATGCCTTGGTGTGTTTCTCCTAGGGTTTATCCTGTATGGAACTCTCTGCACTTCCTGGACTTGGGTGACTATTTCTTTTCCCATGTTAGGGCAGTTTTCCACTATAATCTCTTCAAATATTGTTGCAGTTTCTTATGTCAGGGCTGAGAGTAAGCTCATCACACAAGATGAATTGTGCAGAAACATGACAGTAGAGGGCTGCTGCTCTCTCAGGCAATAACAGCCCCGTCTCATCCTGCTGTGGTGACCTTTATTTAAGCATTATCTAAGTTTACATCTTAAGACTTGTTTACTTAACATTCCAGAAATACCAAAGCAGCCAGATATGCTTTTACTGATTATACAATACAATGGGCTTTCTTAAGAACATGCTGTGTTTCGTCCTTGAATGCAAAAGCAGCACAAGGACATTTCCTTGTGTTCCCATTATTCTGATTATACTGAGGACATTTCATGGATCAGTGCCCAAAGTGGCCAGGACTGTTTGCAGTTCTGGCTTTTTCTCACGCACCCAGCTTGCTGGGGGGGAGAGCTCATGGGTCACGTCTCCTTCCATGTCCTCAGTTATTTCTCTACAAATATTTTCTCAGACTCTTTCTTTTTCTCTTCTGCTTCTGGGACCCTTATAATTCAAATATTGGTGTGTTTACTGTTGTCCCAGAAGTCTCTGAGATTGTCTTCAATTCTTTTCATTCTTTTTTCTGCTCCTTGGCAATTATATCTATCATTCTGTCTTCCAGCTCACTTATTCGTTCTTCTGCCTCAGTTATTCTGTTATCTATTCCTTCTAGTGTAGTTTTCATTTCAGCTATTGTATTGTTCATCTGTGTTTTTTTGTTCTTTAGTTCTTCTAGATCTTTATACAACATTTCTTTTATTTTCTCAATCTGTGCCTGCATTCTATTTCCCAGATTCTGAATCATCTTTACTATCACTACTCTGAATTCTTTTACAGGTACATTGCTATATCCTCTTCATTTATTTGGTCTTCTGGGTTTTTACCTTCCTACTTCATCTGTGACTTACTTTTTTGCCGTCTCTCTTTTTTTTTTTTTATGGCTGGGATTTTTTTCCTGTCTTACTGGTTGTTTGGAGTGAGGCTTCCAACACTGGAGTTTGTAGGCTGTTGGGTAGAGTGGGTCTTGGTGCCAAGATAAGGACGTTTAGGAGATCTCCCTTTGATGAATATTCCATGAGGTCTGAAGTTCTCTGTTAGTCCAGTGGTTCAGACTTGGAGCTCTCATGACAGGAGCTTTGGCCCGACACCTGGCTCATGAACCAAGATCCTGCAAGCCAGATGGGGTGCAAAAAAAAAAAAAAGGAGAAGAATAACAAAGTGTAAAAAACAAAATTAGACTAGGAAACTAACAGATATGTTAGAAAGAATATAAAAATAAAAATATAGATGAAACAACAACTGGAAGTTAAAACAGAACCATAAGAGTAAAAAAGAGGAGAAGAAAAAAAGTGCGGAAAAGGCCTTGGCTGTGGGGGGCGGGGCTTAGGCAGGGGTGGGTTTATGCCATGGGCGGGGCCTATGCTTAGGACCCACAGGGCTGTAAAAGGCCCTGGGTGGGGGAGTGTGTGTGGGGGGGCTTAGGCTCAACAGAACACAAGGGACCCAGTTGTGCCTCTGGTCTCAGAGGGCTGGGGACGTGACCTGGGATCTCAGCTGGCTTCCTAGGCCCGAGTGGGCAGGGCAAATGTGCTCCACTCCTCTCCCACTCCTCTGGTCCTGGGGAACCCCTCCCACCTGCCTCTCTTGTTCTCCCCCAACCTCCCTCTTACACCCCCAGAACCATGTGGCCTGTAGGAGGCTTTGGAGGGAGGCTCCGACCTGGGAGCCCAGCAGGTTTCCCTGCTGAGTGGGCGGGGCAAATGTCCTCCACTCTTCTCCTCTCCTATGGTCCTGCAAGGCCCCTCCCACCTGCCTCTCCTGTTCTTCCCCAACCTCCCTCCTATGCCCCCAGGACCAACATAGTCTGGAGGGGGTCTCTCAGGTTGTACGACCTGGCCCAAAAGCCGGGCAGGCTTCCCAAGCCAGTTGGTCAGGGGAAACGCTTGGTGCACTCCCCCATGATCCAAGCTCCCAAGGGTCCCTCCAGGCGTGGGCACCACTTACCCCTGCCAGAGAACCCTCAGGGACACTGGCCCTGTCTGGCTTCTACTTCTCATCACTCCTGAATCCCCTCACGTCCTACCAGTTCACTTGGGGGTTCCTCCCATGTCTTTGGGCATCAAGGTCACCCACCAACATCTGGCAGGCACACTAATTGTGGGGAGAAGCGAACTCTGCATCTTCCCACACCTCCATATTCTGATTCCAAATCTTTATGTTCTTTCTGTATGCATCCTTATTTTTTTGACATCTTGATTGGAGTATAAATGCTTTACAGTGTTGTGTTAGTTTCTGCTATATAACAAAGTGAATCAGCTATGTGTACATATATCAGCATATCACTCCCCCTTTCATCTCCCTCCCAAACACCGTACTCCACCCCTCTAGGTGGTCACAAAGCACAAAGCTGATCTCCCTGTGCTATGCAGCTGCTTCCCACTAGCTATCTATTTTACATTTGATAGTGTATATATGTCCATGCCACTCTCTCACTTCGTCCCAGCTTACCCTTCCCCATCCCCATGTCCTCAAGTCCATTCTCTATATCTCCGTCTTTATTCCTGTCCTGCCCCTAGGTTCGTCAGAACCATTTTTTTTTTCTTTTTTTAGATTCCATATATATGTGTTAGCAGATGACATTGGTTTTTCTCTTTCTGACTTACTTCACTCTGTATGACAGACTCTTGGTCCATTCACCTCACTACAAATAACTCAATTTCATTTCTTTTTATGGCTGAGTAATATTCCATTGTATATATGTGCCACATCTTCTTTATTCATTCATCCTGTGATGGACACTTAGGTTGCGTCCATGTCTGGGCTATTGTAAATAGTGTTGCAATGAATATTGTGGTACATGGCTGTTTTTGATTTATGGTTTTCATAGGGTTTATGGCCAGTAGTGGCATTGCTGGGTCATATGGTGGTTATATTTTTAGTTTTTTGAGGAACCTCCATACTGTTCTCCATAGTGGCTGTATCAATTTACATTCCCACCAACACTGCAAGAGGGTTCCCTTTTCTCCACACCATCTCCTGCATTTATTTTTTGTAGATTTTTTGATGATGACCACTCTGACTGGTGTGAGGTGATACGATATTGTAGTTTTGATTTGCATTTCTCTAATAATTAGTGATGTTGAGCATCCTTTCATGTGTTTGTTGGCAATCTCTATATCTTCTTTTGGAGAAATGTCTATTTAGGTCTTCTTCCCATTTTTGGATTGGGTTGTTTGTTTTTTTGATATTGAGCTGTTTGTATATTTTGGAGATTAATCCTTTGTCAGTTGCTTCATTTGCAAATATTTTCCCCCATTCTGAGGGTTGTCTTTTCATCTTCTTTATGGTTTCCTTTGTTGTGAAAAAAGCCTTTAAGTTTCATTAGGACCCATTTGTTTATTTTTATTTCCATTTCTCTAGGAAGTGAGTCAAAAAGGATCTTGCTGTGATGTATGTCATAGTGTTCTGCCTATCTTTTCCTCTAAGAGTTTTACAGTGTCTGGCCTTACATTTAGGTCTTTAATCCACTTTGAGTTTATTTTTGTACACAGTGTTATGGAGTGTTCTAATTTCATTGTGTTACATGTAGCTGTCCAGTTTTCCCAGAACCACTTATTGAAGAGGCTGTCTTTTCTCCATTGTATATTCTTGCCTCCGTTATCAAAAATAAGGTGACCATATGTGCGTGGGTTGATCTCTGGGCTTTCTATCCTGTTCTAATTATCTATATTTCTTTTTTTGTGCTTGTACCATACTGCCTTGATTACTGTAGCTTTGTAGTATAGTCTGAAGTCAGGGAGCCTGATTCCTCCAGCCCCATTTTTCTTTCTTGAAATTGCTTTGGCTATTCGGGGTCTTTTGTGTTTCCATAAAAATTGTGAAAGTTTTTGCTCTAGTTCTCTGAAAAGTGTCATTGGTAGTTTGATAGGGATTGCACTGAATCTGTAGATTGCTTTGGGTAGTATAATAATTTTAACAATGTTGATTCTTCCAATCCAAGAACATGGTATATCCCTCCAACTGTTTGTATAGTCTTTAATTTCTTTCATCAGTGTCTTATAGTTTTCTGCATACAGGTCTTTTGTCTCCTTAGGTAGGTTTATTCCTAGGTATCTTATTCTTTTTGTTGCAGTGGTAAGTGGGAGTTATTCTTTAATTTCCCTTTCAGATTTTTAATCATTAATGTATAAGAATGCAAGAGATTTCTGTGCAGTAATTTTGTATGCTGCCAAATTCATTGATTAGTTCTAGTAGTTTTCTGGTAGCATCTTTAGGGACCTCTATGTATAGTATCATGTCATCTGCAAACAGTAACAATTTTATTCTTTTCTGATTTGGATACCTTTTATTTCTTTTTCTTCTCTGATTGCTGTGGCTAAAACTTCCAAAACTATGTTGAATAATTGTGGTGAGAGTGGACAACCTTGTTTTGTTCCTGATCTTAGAGGAAATGGTTTCAGCTTTTCACCATTGAGAACAATGTTGGCTGTGGGTGTGTCATTTATAATGTTGAGGTAGTTTCCCTCTGCCTACTTTCTGCAGAGTTTTTATCATAAATGGGTGTTGAATATTGTCAAAAGCTTTTTCTGCTTTTATTGAGAATATCATATGATTTTTATCCTTCAATTTGTCAACCTGATGTATCACATTGATTGATTTGTGTATATTGAAGAATCCTTGCATTCCTGTGATACACCCCACTTGATCATGGTGTATGATCCTTTTAATGTGCCACTGGATTTTGTTTGTTAGTATTTTATTGAGGATTTTTGTATCTATATTAGTCAGTGATATTGGCCTGTAGTTTTCCTTTTTTGTAACCCCTTTGTCTGGTTTTGGTATCAGGGTGATAGTGGCCTCGTGAAATGAGTTTGGGGGAGTTCCTTCCTCTGCTATATTTTGCAAGAGTTTGAGAAGGATGGGTGTTAGCTCTTCTCTAAATGTTTGATAGAATTCACTGTGAAGCCATCTGGTCCTGGGCTTTTGTTTGTTGGAAGCTTTTAAATAACAGTTTCAATTTCAGTGCCTGTGATTCGTCTGTTTATATTTTCTATTTTTTTCTGGTTTAGTCTCAGAAGGTTGTGCATTTTTAAGAATTTGTCCATTTCTTCCAGACTGTCCATTTTATTGGCATATAGTTGTTTGTCATAATCTCTCGTGATCCTTTGTATTTGTGCCGTGTCAGGTGTTACTTCTTTATCATTTCTAATTCTGTTAATTTGAGTCTTCTCCCTTTTTTTCTTGATGAATCTGGCTAATGGTTTTATCAATTTTGTTTATCTTCTCAAAGAAAAATCTTTTAGTTTTATTGATCTTTGTTATTGTTTTCTTCATGTCTTTTTCATTTTTTTCTGATTTGATCTTTATGATTTCCTTCCTTCTGCTAACTTTGGCGTTTTTTTGTTGTTCTTCTTTTCTCTAATTGCTTTAGGTGTAAGTTTAGGTTGTGTTTTTTAAGATTATTCTTGTTTCCTGAGGTTGGATTGTATTGCTATAAACTTCCCACTTGGAACTGTTTTTGCTGCATCCCATAGATTTTATGTCATCGTGTTTTCATTGTCATTTGTATGTAGGTATTTTTTTATTTCCTCTTTGATTTCTTCAGTGATCTCTTGGTTATTTAGTAGTGTATTGTACAGCCTCCATGTGTTTGCATTTCTTGGGTTTTTTCCTGTAATTGATATCTAGTCTCATAGCTTTGTGGTCAGTAAAGATACTTGATATGATTTCAATTTTCTTAAATTTACCAAGGTTTGATTTGTGAACCAAGATATGATCTATCCTGGAGAATGTTCCGTGAGCACTTGAGTAGGAAGAGTATTCTGTTGTTTTTGGATGGAATGTCCTGTAAATATCAATTAAGTCCACCTTGTTTAATGTATCATTTAAAGCTTGTGTGCTCTTATTTATCTTCATTTTGGATGGTCTTTACATTGGTGAAAGTGAGGTGTTAAAGTCCCCTACTATTATTGTGTTCCTGTCGATTTGACCTGTTATGGCAGTTAGCATTTGCCTTATGTATTAAGTTACTTCTATGTTAGTGCATAGATATTTACTATTTTTATATCTCCTTCTTGGATTGATCCCATGATCATTATGTAGTGTCCTTCTTTCTGTCTTGTAATAGTCTTTATTTTAAAGTCTATTTTGTCTGATATGGGAATTGCTACTCCAGCTTTCTTTTGATTTCCATTTGCATGGAATAACTTTTCCCATCCCTTCACTTTCAGTCTGTATGCATCCCTAAGTCTGAAGTGGACTCTTGTAGATAGCATATATACAGGTGTTGTTTTGTATCCATTCAGCTAGTCTATATCTTTTGGTTGGAGCATTTAATCCATTTACATTTAAGGTAATTATCGATATGTATGTTCCTATTACCATTTTCTTAATTGTTTTGGGTTTGCTTTTTTAGGTCTTTTCATTCTCTTCTGTTTCCTGCCTAGAGAATTTCCTTTAGCATTTGTTTTAAAGCTCGTTTGGTGGTGCTGAATTCTCTTAGCTTGTGCTTGTCTGTAAAAGTTTTAATTTTTCTGTTGAATCTGAATGAGATCCTGCAGGTAGAGTAATCTTTGTTGTAGGTTTTTCCATTTCATCACTTTAAATATGTCCTGCCACCCCCTTCTGGCTTGTAGTGTTTCTGCTGAAAGATCAGCTGTAAACCTTTTGGGGATTCCCTTGTATGTTATGTGTGCTTTTCCCTTGCTACTTTTAATATTTTTTATTTGTATTTATTTTTTGATAGTTTGATTAATATGTGTCTTGGCATGTTTCTCCTTGGATTTATCATGTATGGGACTCTCTGTGTTTGCTGGACTTGACTATTTCCTTTCCCATATTAGGGTAGTTTTCAACCCTAATCTCTTCAAATATTTTCTCAGTCCCTTTCTTTTTCTCTTCTTCTCTGGAACCACTATAATTCTAATGTTGGTGCATTTAATGTTGTCCCAGATGTCTCTGAGGCTGCCCTCAATTCTTTTCATTCTTTTTTCTTTATTCTGATCTGTAGTGGTTATTTACACTATTTTATCTTCCAGGTCACTTATCCGTTTCTCTGCCTCAGTTATTCTGCTGTTGATTTCTTCTAGAAAAATTTTAATTTCATTTATTGTGTTGTTCATCATTGTGTGTTTGCTCCTTAGTTCTTCTAGGTCCTTGTTAAATCTTTCTTGTATTTTCTCCATTCTATTTCCAAGATTTTGGATCATCTTTAGTATATTACTCTGAATTCTTTTTCTGGTAGACTGCCTATTTCCTCTTCATTTGTTTGGTCTGGTGGGTTTTTACTTTGCTCCTTCATCTGCTGCGTATTTGTCTATCTTCTCATTTTGCTTAACTTACTGTGTTTGGGGTCTCTTTTTGCAGGATGCAGGTTCGTATTTCACGTTGTTTTTGGTGTCTGCCCCCAGTGGGTAAGGATGATTCAGTGGGTTGTGTAGACTTCCTGGTGGAGGGAACTGGTGCCTGTGTTCTGGTGGATGAGACTGCATCTTGTCTTTCTGGTGGGCAGAACCATGTCTGGTGGTGTGTTTTGGGGTGTCTGTGAACTTATTATGATTTTAGGCAGCCTCTCTGCTAATGGGTTGTGTTGTGTTCCTGTCTTGCTAGTTGTTTGGCATGGGGCGTTCAGCACTGGAGCTTCTGGCCGTTGCATGGACCTGGGTCTTAGTGTTGCAATGGAGAGCTCTGGGAGAGCTCTCCCTGATTCAGATGCCTTAGGGCTGGGAGGTCTCTGGTGGTCCAATGTCCTGAACTTGGCTCTCCCACATCAGAAACTCAGACCTGACACCAGGCAGGAGCATCAAGACCCTGTCAGCCACAAGGCTCAGAACAAAAGGGAGAAAAAAGAAAATAATAATAAATTAAAATTTTATTAAAATAAGAAAACAGTAATAATAATATAAAAGAGAGCAACCAAACAATACACAAATCCACCAATTATTACAAGTGCTAAAAACTAATCTAAGATAAACATAAAATCAGAAACAAATCAGTCACAGACAGCAAACCCCAAGTCTACAGTTGCTCCCACAGTCCACTGCCTCAATTTTGTGATGATTCATTGTCTGTTCAGGTATTCCCTAGATGCAGGGTACATCAAGTTGACTGTGGAGTTGTAATCCAATTCTCCTGAGGCTGCATGTAGAAATTTCCCTTTCTGTTCTTTGTTCGCACAGCTCCTTGGGTTCACATTTGGTTTTGGACCCATCTCTGCCTATAGGTCGCCCTCAAGAATCTGTTCTTCCCAGAGAGGATGGGGTTAAAGCAGCGGCTGATTAGGGGCTCTTGCTCATTCAGGCTGGGGGAGGGAGGGGTATGGTAGTTATATTTGTAATGCAGGGTGAGTCTGCAGTGACAGAGGCCGCCTGACATTGCAAATGCCTGAGGTGCACCATTTGTTCTCCTGGGGTACTTGTCTCTGGATCATGGGACTCTTGCTGTTGTGTGCTGCACAGGCTGCTCCCACGGGGGGTGTGGATAGTGACTTGTGCTTGCACACAGGACTCTTGGTGGCAGCAGAAGCAACGTTAGCATTTCACATCATCTCTGGGGTCCAAGCTGATAGCTCTGGCTTGTGTCCATCTCTGGAGCTCGTTTAGGCGTTTGCTCTGCCTTCCATGCGCAGACAGAGAAGGAATCCCCTCTCCTCATGCACCCCAAAACAATGGCCTCTTGCCTCTTAGGCAGGTCCAGACTTTCTTCCGGACTCCCTCCCATCTAGCTGTGGCACACTAGCCCCCTTCAGGCTGTGTTCACGCAGCTAACCCCAGTCCTCTCCCTGGGATCTGACCTCCAAAGCCTGAACCTCAGCTCCCAGCCCCAACACACACCAGCAGGTGAGCAGACAAGTCTCTGAGACTGGTGAGTTCTGGTCAGCACCAATCCTCTGTGTGTGAATCTCTCTGTTTTGCCCTCTGCACCCCTGTTGCTGCACTCTCCTCCATGGCTCTGAAGCTTCCCCCCTCCCATCCCCCCATCTGCACCAGTGAAGGGTCTTCCTAGTGTGCAGAAACTTTTCCTCCTTCATAGCTCCCTCCCAGAGGTACGGGTCCCATCCCTATTCTTTTGTCTCTGTTTTTTCTTTTTTCTTTTGCCTTACCTGGGTATGTGGGGATTTTCTTGCCAGTTGGGAAGTCTGAGGTATTCTGCCAGCATTCAGTAGGTGTTCTGTAGGAGTTGTTCCACATATAGATGTATTTTTGATGTATTAGTGGGGAGGAAGGTGATCTCCACGTCTTACTCCTCTGCCATCTTGAAGGTTCCCTAAGCTGCATGTATTTTTTGAATTAGAGTTTTCTACAGATATGCCAGGAGCAGGATTTCTGGATCATGTGGTAACTCTATTTTTAGTTTTTTAAGGCCCCTCTGTACTGTTCTCTTTAGAGGCTACACCATACTGTTCTCCTTAGTGGTTTACATTCCCACCAACAGGGTATGGTGGCTCCCTTTCCTCCACACGCTCTCAACTTTTATTATTTGTAGACTTTTTGACGATGGCCATTCTGACTGGTGTGAGGTGAAAACTGATGGTAGTTTTGATTTGCATTTCTCTAATAATTAGTGATATTGAGCAGCTTTTCATGTGCTTTTAGCCATCTGTATGTCTTCTTTGGAAAAATGTCTATTAGATCCTCCACCCATTTTTGGATTGGGTTGTTTGTTTTCTTGATATTGAGCCACATAAGGTGTTTGTATATTTTGGAGATTAATCCCTTGTCAGTTGCTTCATTTGCAAATATTTTCTCCCATTGTACAGGTTGTCTTTTTATTTCATTTATGCTTTTCTTTGCTGTGCAAAAGCTTTTAAGTATAATAGATCCCATTTGTTTATTTTTGTTTTTATTTTCATTTCCCCAGGAGGTGGATCATGAATGATCTTACTGCGATTTATGTCAAAGGGTGTTCTGCCTATGTTTTCCTCTAAGAGTTTTATAGCACCCAGCCTTACATTCAGATTTTTAATCCACTTTGAGTTTGTTTTTGTATATGGTATTAGAGAATGTTCTAATTTCATTCTTTTACATGTAGCTCTTTTCACCATTGTAATTCCCTGCCTCCTTTTTCATAGATTAGGTGACCAACAGTGCGTGCGTTTATCTCTGGGCTTTCTATCCAGTTCCATTGATCCATATTTCTGTTTTCATGCCAGTACTATACCATTTTGATTGCTGTAGGTTTGTACTACAGTCAGAGAGCTTGATTCCTCCAGGTCTGTTTTCGTTTCTCAGGATTTCTCTGGCTATGTGTGGTCTTCTGTGTTTCCATGCAAGTTGTAAAATTTTTTGTTCTAACAGTGATAGTTTTACTTCTTCCTTTCCAATATGGATTCCTTTTATTTGTTCTTCTTCTCTGATCACTGTGGCTAGGACTTCTGAATCTATGTTGAATAAAAGTGGCGAGGGTGGGCATCTTTGTCTTGTTCCTGATCTTAGAGGGAATGCTTTCAGCTTTTCATCCCTGAGTATGATGTTAGCTGTGGGTTTGTCATAGATGACCTTTATTACGTTGAGGTATGTTCCCTCTATGCCCATTTTCTGGAGTTCTTATCATAAGTGGATGTTGAATTTTATCAAAACCTTTTTCTGCATCTATCTAGATGATCAAATTATTTTTATACTTCAATTTGTTAATGTGGTGTATTAATTTTCAGATATTGAAAAATCTTTGCATCCCTGGGATAAATCCCACTGGATCATGGTGTATGATTCTTTTAATGTATTGTTGGGTTTGATTTGCTAGTATTTTGTTGAGGATTTTTGTATCAATTGGCCTGGAATTTTCTATTTTGTGTTTTATCTTTGTCTAGTTTTGGTATCGAGGTGATGGGGGCCTCATGGAATGAGTTCACATGTGTTCCTTCATGTGTACTTTTTTTGGGAATATTGTCAGAAGGATAGGTTTTAACTCTTCTCTAAATGTTTGGTAGAATTCACCTGTGAAGCCTCTGGTCCTGGACTTTTGTTTGTTGGGAGTTTCTAAATTACTGATTCAATTTCAGTACTTGCAATTGGTCTGTTCATATTTTCTATTTCTTCCTGTTTCAGCCTTAAGAGATTGTACCTTTCTAAGAATTTGTCCATTTCTTCTTGGTTGTCCTTTTTACTGGTGTATAGTTGCTCGTAGTAGTCTTACGATCCCTTGTATTTCCATGGTGTCGGTTGTCCCTTCTCCTTTTTCATTTCTGATTTTATTCATCTGGACCCTCTCCCTTTTTTTCTTGATGTGTCTGCCCTATGGTTTATCAATTTTGTTTATCTTTTCAAAGAGCCAGGTTTTAGTTTCATTGATCTTTTCTATTGTTGTCTGAGTCTCTATTTCATTTATTATATCTCTGATCTTTATGATTTCTTTTCTTCTACTAACTATGGGTTTTGTTTGTTTTTTCTCTAGTTGCTTTAGGTGTAAGTTTAGGTTGTTTATTTGAGATTTTTCTAGTTTCCTGAGGTAAACTTGTATCTCTATAAATTTCCCTCTCAGAACTGCTTTTGCTGCATCCCATAGGTTTTGGATTGTCTTATTTTTGTTTTCATTTGTCTTTAGGCATGTTTTGAGTTCTTCTTTGATTTCTGCAGTGATCCGTTGGTTGTTTAGTAGCGTATTGTTTAGCCTCCACGTGTTTGTATTTTTTGCAGTTTTTTCTTGTAGTTGGTTTCTAGCCTCATAGCATTGTTGTTGGAAAGGATGCTTGATATGACTTCAATTTTCTTAAATTTACCAAGGCTTGCTCTGTGGCCCCAACATGATGTATCCAGGGGAATGTTCTATGTGCACCTGAAAAGGATGTGTGTTCTGCTGCTTTGAGATAGAATGTTCTATAAATATCAATTAAGTCCATCTAGTCTAAAGTGTCATTTAAGGCCTGTGTTTCCTTATTGATTTTCTGTGTGGATGACCTGTCCATTGATGTAAGTGGAGTGTTAAAATACCCCACTATTATTGTGTTACAGTCAATTTCTCCTTTTGTCTGTTAACATTTGCCTTATATATGAGGGTGCTCCTATGTTGCACACATGTATATTTACAACTGTTATATCTTCTTCTTGGATTGATCCTTTGCTCATTATGTAGTGTTCTTCTTTGTGTCTTGTAACAGTCTGTATTTTAAAGTCTATTTTGTTTCATATAATTATTGCTAATCTGGCCTTCTTTTGATGTCCATTTGCATGGAATAACTTTTTCCAACCCCTCACTTTCATTCTGTATGTGTCTCTAGATCTGAAGTCAGTCTCTTGTAGGCAACATATATACAGGTCTTGTTTTTGTATCCAGTCAACCTGTCTATGTCTTTTGGTTGAAGCATTTTGTCCATTTACATTTAATTATTGATATGTGTGTTTTTATTGCCATTTTGTTAATTATTTTGGATTTGTTTTTGTAGGTCTTTTGTTCCCCTTTCTACTTTTGTTCTCTTTTCTTGTGATTTGGTGACTATCTTTAGTGTTATGTCTGGATTCCTTTTCCTTTTTTCTGTGTATATCTACCATAGTTATTTGGCTTGCAATTGCCATGAGGTTTCAGTATGAGTCTCTCTCTCTCTCTCTATATATATATGTACACATATATGCACACACATACATGATTGTGTTAAGTTGCTGATCTCCTAATTTCAAATGCATTTTAAATATACACCCTTTGTACTCTCTTCCACTCACAAATACTGTTTTTGATATCATATTTACATCTAATTATTTTGTGTATCCCTTAACTACTTATTGTGGATACAGATGAGTTTGCTACTTTTTTCTTTTAAGCTCCCTACTAGTTTGTGTGTGGATGATTCCCTACTTTTACTCTATGTTTGCCTTTACTGGTGAGCTTTTTCATTTCATAATTTTCTTCTTTCTAGTTGTGCCCTTTTCTTTTTCACCTTGAAAATTTCCTTTAATATTTTTTATAAAGGTGGGTTAGTGGTGCTGAAATCGTTTAGCTTTTGCTTGTCTGTAAAGCTTTTGATTTCTCCATCAAATCTGAAGGAGAGCCTTGCTGGGTAGAGTATTCTTTGTTGTAGGTCTTCCCTTTCATCTCTTTAAATATACTATGCCATTCTCTTCTGGCCTGCAGAGTTTCTGCTGAAAAGTCAGCTGATAGCCTTATGGAGTTCCCTTGTATGTTATTTGTTGCTTTTCCCTTGTTGCGTTTAATAGTCTCTCTTTATCTTTAATTTTCATCATTTTGGTTATAAGGTGCCTTGGGATGTCCCTCTTTGAATTAACCTTGTATGGAATTCTCTGCACTTCCCGGACTTGGGTGACTATTTCATTTCCCACATTAGGGAGGTTTTCAGCTATTATCTCTTTAAATATTTTCCCAGGCCCTTTCTCTCTCTCTTCTCTTTCTGGGACCCCTATAATGCAAATATTAGTGTGCTTGATGTTGTCCCAGAGGTCTCTTAAACTGTCCTCATTTCTTTCATTTGTTTTTCTTTTTTCTGCTCTGCAGTAGTGATTTCCACTACTCTGTCTTCCAGTTCCATGATCTGTTCTTCTGCATCTTTTAGTCTATTACTGATTCCTTCTAGTGTATTTTTCATTCCAGTTATTGTATTCTTCAACTCTCTTTGGTTGCTCCTTATATTTTCTAGCTCATTGTTAAAAACCTCTAACTTCTCACTCTGTGCATCCTTCCTCCCGATTTTTTTGATTATGTTTGTGATCATTATGCTTTCTTGGGTAGACAGTTCACTTAGTTCTTCTTCTGGGGTTTTATCTTGCTCTTTCATCTGGAACATAGTCCTTGCCACCTCATATTGTCTAAGTTGCTGCTTGTATTTTTATGTATGTGGTAGCTTAGTTACATTTCTCAACCTTGGAGCAGTGGCCCTCTGTTGGAGTCATCCTATATGTCACAACAGTGCACTCCCCTCTCATCATCCAAGCTATATGCTCAAGAGGTTCCCTCTAAGAGGGCTTCATGGGTCTTTCTATTGTTGCAGGCTGACATTGTGGGTGGTCTAGTAGGCTTTGTTGAGCCCCTGACTTTTGCTTATGCTTTGGGCTGCCTGGTCACACGTTGGCTGGTTGCAGAATCCGTGGTGTCCTCAGGGATAGTGTTGGCTCACTGCTGGGTGGAGTCAGGGTCTCAAAGGCTCTGGAGCTGTTGCCGACCCACTGCCAGGTAAAGCCAGATTTGGGGGTTATTTTAAGACCGCTGGCCGACAGAACTAGTTCCTGGAATTTGGATGCAGAGTCCTGGGATCGCAGACCTTGTTTCAGATCATTGTTGGAGGTGGTGCCAATTCCTGACACAGTTAAGTATGGGGTGCAGGGTGTCCTGGAGGTGGCATTGGTCTGCTAGTGGGCAAGACCAGGGCCCAGCTGGTCCCAGGGTAGAGACTGCCCTGTATTGTGGAATTGTGATTTTCTTGCTTCTGGTTGCCTCCTGGTAGGTGAGGCTGGTCTAGAGGCTTGTTCAGGCTTCCTGGTGGGAAGGGCCAGTGCCTGTCCAGTGGTGGGTGGTGCTGGGTCTTATACCTCTGGTGGGCTGGCTGGACCTTGTCTAGTGGTGTGTCCAGAGGCAGTTGTGGGCTCTTTAGTTGTTAGTCAACCAGTCTACTTATGGGTGGGGTTGTGTCCCCACCCAGTTAGTTGTTTGGCCTGAGGGTTCCCAGCACTGGCATCTCCAAGCTGTTGGGTGGTGCTAGCTTTGGCAAATATGAATGAAAATGGCAGCTGCTTACAGCAGCAGTGTTCATGGCACTGAATGTTCCACAATATGTCTGACACCAGTGTCTGTGTCCCCAGGATAAGCCACACTCCCCCCTCCCTGCCTCTGCAGGAAACTCTCCAAGACCAGCTGGTACGTCTGGCCTAGGCTCCTATCAAATTATGTATTTTGCCCTGGGCTCCAGTGTGTGTGAGATTTTGTTTGCATCCTTCAAGAGTGAAGTCTCTATTTCCCCCAGTTCTGTGGGACTCCTGCAATTATTCCCCACTTGCCTTCACATCCAAATGCTCTGGAGGCCTGTCTTCCCAGTTCCAGCTGCCCAAGCTGCAGAGTCTGATGTGGGGCTCAGAATTCTCAGTCTTATGGGAGAACCACAGCAATATAATTATTCTCCACTTGTTGGTTACCCTACTGGAGGGTATGGGTTTTGATTATATTCTGAATCTGCCCTTCTTCCCCATCTAACTGAGGTTTCTTTTTATGTCTTTTGCTGTAGAAGATCTTCTCTGGTAGGTAACAATTTTTTCCATCAGTGGTTGTTATGTGGTTAGTTGTGATTTTGGTGTGCTTGTGAGATGCTGTGAGCTCAGGGTCTTTCTACTCTGCCATCTTGGCCACTCTCCATATAATTATATATATATATATATATATATATATATATATATATATATATATATATATATATATATATATTTTAACACAAAAAGCCCCTCAAAACCGCAGGGAATTTCCTTACTAACTTTTGTGGCCCTTAATTGCCATTAATCTCCTACTTATTTCACTGAAAAACAGGCAAAAATATTCTCCTTTACCTATTAATATTTGATTTAAATGTAACATTTCATAAATTAAAGCTGTTTTTGTACAGGTTTAATGTAAAAGGCTTATTCTTAATAACAAAAAGATTGCTTTACTATTGTTCTACTCTCGTAGTTTCCTGCTAGATATTTTTCTATATTTAAGCATGTTTTTAAGTTTGATTAACATGTAGCAGGAGATTGGTTCAAGATGGCAGAGTAGAAGGACGTGCTCTCACTTCCTCTTGTGAGAGCACTGGAATCACAACTAACTGCTGAACAGTCATCAACAGGAAGACACTGGAACTCACCAAAAAAGATACCCCACAGCCAAAGACAAAGGAGAAGCCACAATGAGATGGTAGGAGGGGTTCAATCACAATAAAATCAAATCCCATAACAGCTAGGTGGATGATTCACAAACTGGAGAACAATCACACGACATAAGTCCACCCACTGGAGTGAAGGTTCTGAGCCCAATGCCAGGCTTCCCAACCTCGGAGTCTGGCAACAAGAGGAGGAATTCCCAGAGAATCAGACTTTGAAGGCTAGCGAGATTTGATTGCAGGAGTTTGACAGGACTGGGGGAAACAGAGACTCCACTCTTGGAGGGAATACACAAAGTAGTGTGCACATCAGGACCCAGGTGGAAGGAGCAGTAACCCCATAGGAGACTGAATCAGACCTACTTGCTTGAGTGGGAGGGTTTCCTGCAGAGGCAGGGGTGGCTGTGGCTCACTGTGGGGACAAGGACACTGGCAGCAGAAGTTCTGGGAAGTACTCCTTGGCATAAGCCATCCCAGAGTCCACCATTAGCCCCACCAGAGAGCCTGTAGCCTCCAGTGCTGGGTTGCCTCAGGCCAAACAACCAACAGGGAGGGAACTCAGCCCCACCCATTAGCAGACAAAGGGATTAAAGTTTTACTGAGCTCTGCCCACCAGAGCAACACCCAGCTCTACCCACCACCAGTCTCCCCCACCAGGAAGCTTGCACAAGAACTTAGATAGCCTCATCCACCAGAGGACAGACGGCAGAAGCAAGAAGTACTACAATCCTGCAGCCTGTGGAATGAAAACCACATTCACAGAAAGACAGACAAAATGAAAAGGCAGAGGACTATGTACCAGATGAAGGAACAAGATAAAACCTCAGAGAAACAACTAAATGAAGTGGAGATAGGTAACCTTCCAGAAAAAGAATACAGAATAATGATAATGAAGATGATCCAGGACCTCAGAAAAAGAATGGAGGCAAAGATTGAGAAGATGCAAGAAATGCTTAACAAAAGACCTAGAGGAATTAAAGAACAAACCCCAGAAGAATTAATTAAAGAACAAACAAACAGAGATGAACAATACAATAACTGAAATAAAACGTACACTAGAAGGAATCAATAGCAGAATAACTGAGGCAGAAGAATCGATAAGTGACCTGGAAGAAAGAATGGTGGAATTCACTGCTGCAGAACAGAATAATGACAAAAGAATGAAAAGAAATGAAGACAGCCTAAGAAACCTCTGGGACAACATTAAAAGCACCAAAATTCACATTATAGGGGTTCCAGAAGGAGGAGAGAGAGAAAGGACCCTAGAAAATATTTGAAGAGATTATAGTTGAAAACTTCCTTAACATGGGAAAGGAAATAGACACCCAATTCCAGGAAGTGCAGAGAGCACCAGGGCAGGGTAAACCCAAGGAGAAACACGCCAAGACATGCAATCAAATAGTAATCAAGTTGACAAGGATTAAAGACAAAGAAAAATTATTAAAAGCAACAAAGGATAAACGACAAATACATACAAGTGAATCCCCATAAAGTTAACAGCTGATCTTTCAGCAGAAACTCTACAAGCCAGACGGAGTGGCAGGATATATTTAAAGTGATGAAAGGGAAGAACCCACAACCAAGATTACTCTACTCGGCAAGGATCGCATTCCGGTTTGATGGAGAAATCAAAAGATTTACAGGCAAGCACAAGCCAAGAGAATTCAGCACCACAAAACCAGCTCTACAACAAATTCTAAAGGAATGCCTCTAAGTGGGAAACACAAGAGAAGAAAAGGACCTACAAACACAAACCCAAAACAATTAAGAAAATGGTAATCGGAACAAACATATCAATAATTACCTTAAATGTGAATGGATTAAATGCTCCAACCAAAAGACACAGGCTTGTTGAATGGATACAAAAACAAGACCCATATATATGCTGTCTACAAGAGACCCATTTCAGATCTAGGGACACATACAGACTGAAAGTCAGGGGATGGAAAAAGATATTCCATGCAAATGGAAATCACAGGACAGCAGGAGTAGCAAACTCATATCAGATAAAATAGATTTTAAAATAAAAAATGTTGCAAGAGACAAGGAAAGACACTACATAGTGATCAAGGGATCGATCCAAGAAGAAGATGTAACAATTATAAATATATATGCACCCAACATAGGAGCACAGCAATACATAAGGCAAAGGCTAACAGCTATAAAAGAGGAAATAATAGTGGGGGATTTTAACACCTCACTTACACATCCAGACAGAAAATTAAAAAGGAAACACAAGCATTAAATGACACAATAGACCAGATAGATTTAATTGATATTTATAGGACATTCCACCCGAAAACAGCAGATTACACTTTCTTCTCAAGTGCACACAGAACAGTCTGCAGGATAGATAACATCTTTGGTCACCAAACTAAGCCTTGAGAAATTTAAGAAAATTGAAATAATATCAAGCATCTTTTCAGAACACAATGCTATGAGATTAGAAATAAATTACAGGGAAAAAAACCTAAAAATAAAACACATGGAGGCTAAACAATACATTATTAAATAACCGAGAGATCAACGAAGAACTCAAAGAGGAAATCAAAAAATACCTAAAGACAAATGAGAACAGAACTGTGACAATCCAAAACCTATGGGATGCAGCAAAAGCAGTTCTAAGAGGGATGTTTATAGCAATACCTCAAGAAACATGAAATATCTCAAGTAAACAGTCTAACCTTACACCTAAATAAACTAGAGAAAGAATAACAAACAAAACCGAAAGTTAGTAGAGGGAAAGAAATCATAAAGATCAGAGAAGAAATAAATGAAATAGAAACAAAGAAAATAATAGCAAAAATCAATAAAACTAAAAACTGGTTCTTTGAGAAGATAAAAAGATTGATAAATATTTAGCTAGACTCATCAAGAAAAAGAGGGAGAGAACTCAAATTAATAAAATTAGAAATGAAAAATGAGAAGTTACAACAGACATTGAAGAAATACAAAGCATCATAAGAAACTATTACAAGCAACTCTATGCCAATAAAATGGATAACCTGGAAGAAATGAACAAATTCTTAGAAAAGTATAACCTTTCAAGACTGAACCAGGAAAAAATAGAAAATATGGACAGACAAATCACAAGTAATGAAATGAAACTGATTAAAAATCTTCCAACAAAAAAATCTCCAGGACCAAATGGCTTCACAGGTGAATTCTATTAAACATTTAGAGAAAAGCTAACAGCCATTCTTCTCAAACTCTTCCAGAAAATTTCAAAGGAAGGAACACTCCCAAACTCATTCTATGAAGCCCCCGTCACTCTGACACCAAAACCAGACAACGGTACTACAAAACAAGAAAATTACAGACCAATATCACTGATGAATATACACGCAAAAATCCTCAACAACATACTAGCAAACAGAATCCAACAACACATTAAAAGGATCATATACCATGATCGAGTGAGATTAATCCCAAGGATGCAAGCATTCTTCAATATATGTAAATCAATCAATGTGATATACCATATTAACAAATTGGAGAATAAAAAACCATATGATAATCTCAATTGATGCAGAAAAAGCTTTTGACAAAATTCAACACCCATTTATGATAAAAACTCTCTAGAAAGTGGGCAGAGAGGGAAACTACCTCAACATAATAAAGGCCATATACGACAAACCCATAGCAAACATCATTCTCAATGGTGAAAAACTGAAAGCATTTCCTCTACGATCAGGACCAAGACAAGGATGTCCACTCTCACCACTATTATTCAACATAGTATGGAGGCTCTAGACATGGCAATCAGAGAAGTAAAAGAAATAAAAGTAATCCAGAGTGGAAAAGAATTAAAACTGTCACTGTTTGCAGATGACATGATACTATACATAGATAATCCTAAAGATGCCATCAGAAAACTACTAGAGCTAATCAATGAATTTGGTAAAGTAGCAGGATACAAAATTAATGCACAGAAATCTCTTGCATTCCTATACACTTACAACAAAAGATCAGAAAGAGAAATTAATGGAACAGTCCCATTCACCACTGAAACAAAAGAAAAAACATGCCGAGGAATAAACCTACCTAAGGAGGTAAAAGACCTGTATTCAGAAAACTATAAGACACTGATGAAAGAAATCAAAGATTACACAAACAGATGGAGAGATATACCATGTCCTTGGTTTGGAAGAATCAATATTATGAAAATGACTGTATTACCCAAAGCAATCTACAGATTCAGTGCAATCCCTATCATATTACCATTGGCATGTTTTACAGAACTAGAACAAAAAATCTTAAAATTTGTATGGAGACTCAAAAGACCCTGAGTAGCCAAAACAATCTTGAGGGAAAGGAATGGAGCTGGAGGGATCAGATTCCCTGACTTTAGACTATACTACGAAGTTACTTAATCAAGAGAATATGGTACTGGTGCAGAAAACAGAAATATAAATCAATGGAACAGGATAGAAAGCCCAGAGATAAACCTACACACCTATGGTCAACTAATCTATGACAAAGGAGGCAAGGGTATACAGTGGAGAAAAGACAGTCTTTCAACAAGTGGTGCTGGGAAAACTGGACAGCTACATGTAAAATAATGAAATTAGAACACTCCCTAACGCCATACACAATAAATAAGCTCCAAATGGATTAGAGACCTAAATGTAAGACCAGACACTATAAAACTTTTAGAGAAAAACATAGGAAGAACACTTGACATAAATCACAGCAAGATTTTTTTTGACCCACTTTCCAGAGTAATGGAAATAAAAGCAAAAATAAACAAATGGGACATAATGAAACTTAAAAGCTTTTGCACGGCAAAGGAAACTATAAACAAGACTAAAAGACAACCCTCAGAATGGGAGAAAATATTTGCAAACCAGTCAATGGACAAAGGATTACTCTCCAAAATATATAAACAGCTCATGCACCTCAATATTTAAAAAAACAAACAACCCAATCAAAAAATGGGTGGAAGACCTAAACAGACATTTCTCCAAAGAAGACATACAGATGGCCAAGAAGCACATGAAAAGCTGCTGAACATCACTAATTATTAGAGAAATGCAAATCAAAACTACAATTAGGTATCACCTCACACCAGTTAGAATCGGCATCATCAGAAAATCTTCAAAAAACAAATGATGGAGTGGATGTGGTGAACAAAGGAACCCTCTTGCACTGTTGGGAATGTAAATTGATACAGCCACTATGGAGAACAGTATGGAGGTTCCTTAAAAGAACTAAAAGTAGAGTTACCATACAACCCAGGAATCCCACTACTGGGCATACACCCAGAGCAAACCATAATTCAAAAAAAACATGCACCCCAATATTCATTGCAGCACTATTTTACAATAGCCAGGTCATGGAAACAACCTAAATGCCCATCGACAGATGAATAGATAAAGAAGATGTGGTACATATATACAATGGAATATTACTCAGCCATAAAAAGGAATGAAATTGGGTCATTTGTAGAGATGTGGATGGACATAGAGATTGTCATACAGAGTGAAGTAAGTCAGAAAGAAAAACAAATACCGTATATTAATGCATATATGTGGAATCTAGAAAAATGGTAGTGGTAAACCGGTTTTCAAGGTAGAAATAGAGACACAGATGTAGAGAACAAACATATGGACACCAAGCAGGGAAGGTGGGGTGGGTGGAGAGGTCGTGGGATGAATTGGGAGACTGGGATTGACATATATGCACTAATATGTATAAAATAGACAACTAATAAGAACCTGCTGTGTAAAAAATAAAATAAAATTCAAAAATAAGAAATAAAATCTCTATGTTAAAGAAATATTTATTTGAATTTCAACAACAACCAAAAAAAAAAATGTAGCAAAGTGTGTCTCATGTTGTCCATGTCCTAGTGCTAGAAAACATCCTCATACTTCTTGTGCATTAATAGTACTGGCCTTTCCTTCTTCTTGAGGGGTGAAAGGGGCTTTATTTTAATAGAATTTGGAAATGGTGTCAGAATCCAAGATTACATTACTATAGCAACAGAGAGTAATGGAAAGACTAAATGTCAAACAGATTCACTGTTGCCATAGTGACAATCAGTTGCCTTACCAAGTATGTTTACTGCTATGTTCTGGTTCCATTTTTAAAATATGCTTATCTATATGAATGCTCCAAAAGGGGAGAAAAAGTCAAAATGATGAAAGACAGAGAGAAGCTCTTCAAGAGATGAAAGCAATTTGTTTCACTATGCATTATTTAATAAGAAGCCAGAGTCCACAAAAAGCCTACAGGGGAAATAGAAATAACCATTTCTGTTCAAATAAGTATCTTTTCTATTTGCAGTCAGAGAAATTGAAGCATGGAGTCTAAGGCATGTCTGTATTGTCATTTCATGCTACTTCAAATGATTTTTTTCTGAGCTCATGAAAATAGGGAATTCTGCCACCTTGAAATGGAGGAGTTTTTAAGCAGTAGCACCTGAGGACAGCACATGCATGCCAGACAGCTGAACCTGAGGCAAAATCATTAAAGCAAGCAACAATTTATTTTAGCCCCTTTGACTATCTTTTCCTTTTCCTTTCAGCAGCCTCCTCCCCTTGCTGACAAAACATTCTCATTATAGGAACTCATCAAGGCCCTCCCCATCCCACAGCTTCCTAGTGACCCCAATTTGTACCTTTCTCTACCTCTTCCCATAATTATTTCCACTAGACTAAAGCTAGGGAGGGCAGTGCTCACTCTTACCATTGAAAATGCAGTTCCTTTTTTAAAATCAGGTTGTTTTTTGTTTGTTTGTTTGTTTTTGCGGTACGCGGGCCTCTCACTGCTGTGGCCTCTCCCGTTGCGCAGCACAGGCTCTAGACGCGCAGGCTCAGTGGCCATGGCTTACGGGCCCAGACGCTCCGCAGCATGCGGGATCCTCCCGGACTGGGGCATGAACCCACGTCCCCTGCATCGGCAGGCGGACTCTCAACCACTGCGCCACCAGGGAAGCCCGGGTTGTTTGTATTTTTGATGTTGAGTTGTATGAGCTGTTTATACATGCTGGATTTTAACCCCAAATTGGTCATATAATTTGCAAATATTTTCTCTCATTCAGTAGGTTGTCTTTTCATTTTGTCAATGATTTCCTTTGCTGTGCAAACGCTTTTAAGTTTAATTAGGTCCCATTTGTTTATTTTTGCTTTTATTTCCTTTGTTTTAGGAAACAGATCTGAATAGACATTTTTCCAAAGAGGAAATACAGATGGCCAGAGACACATGAAAAGATGCTCAACATCACTAATTATTAGAGAAATGCAAATCAAAACTACTTTGAGATATCACTCCACACATGTCAGAATGGCTATCATCATGAAGAACACAAATAACAAATACTGGCAAGGATGTAGAGAAAAGGGAACCCTTGTACACTGTTGGTAGGAATGTAAATTGGTACAGCCACTGTGGGAAACACTATGCAGGTTTCTCCAAAAACTAAAAATAGAACTCCCATATGACCCAGCAATTCCACTCCTGCGTATATACCCCCTCAAAAAAGCCAAAAACACTAATTCAAAAAGATACATGTACCCCAATGTTCATAGCATCTTTATTTACAATTGCCAAGATATGGAAGCAACCTAAGTGTCCATCAACAGTTAAATGTATATGTATACAATATTCAGCCATAAAAGAAAGAATGAAATTTTGCCATTTGCAGCAACGTGGATGGACTTGGAGGGCATTATGCTAAGTGAAGTAAGTCAGACAGAGAAAGACAAATACTCTATGTTAGCACTTATATGTGGAATCTGAAAAAATAACAAATTACTGAATATAACAACAAAAAAGAAGAAGACTCACAGATATAGAGAACAAACTAGTGGTTACTAGTGGAGAGAAGGAAGAGGGAAGTGACAAGATAGGGGTAAGGGAATAAGAGGTACAAACTATTAGGTATAAAATAAGCTACAAGGGTATATTGTACAACACAGGGAATATAGCCAATATTTTATAAAACTGTAAATGGAGTATAACCTTTAAAAATGGTTAAAAACAAACAAACAAAAAGTAACCAGTAAAATAAATAAATAGATATTTGTTTTAGAAAATGCAATTCCTAGTATAATGCCTGACTCATAGTAGGGCACAATAAATATGAATTGAATGAATGAGCTTCCATCAAATGATATCCTTTTTTTAGTTTTCTAAGATCCACTAGGTGACTGAAACACCAAATCCAAAGTTACATGTAAATAGACAGTAATGGCCCAATAGGTCACTTTCTCAAAGTCTACTTTAGAAATGACTGGTATTTAAAGGTTAATTTTGGAGGTGGTTGTTGGGAAATCAAGATGCATTTATTCTACAGAAGCAATGTGTGAAATGGTAGTTAAGTTTCTGCATTGACCAGCAAAAATACATGTAATGCCAAATGTGCCTGAGCTATAAAAATAATAGTCCCACTTCCATAATTTCTAACCCATTTGTAAAATTGTTTCAATTGTTCAAAATTAACTTCCATTGTCATTTCAGGAGCTTGTCTCCACCAGCAAATAATGGTAGTTCTGGCAACAGAAAACATTCTTAGGTATCAGTAATGTGCTGACTAACTATACTTCTGTAGTAGGCAGGGTAATTTCCCATGAAAGATGTCCACATCCTAACTCCCAGAACATATAAATATGTCACATGGCAGAATGGATTTTCCACATGTGATTAAGGATCTTGAGATGGGGAAATTATTCTATATTATCTTGGTGGGCCCAATTTAATCACAAAGTGTACTGATAAGTAAAAGGGAGGATGAGAGTATCATAGTGATGCAGTGTGAGAAGACTTAACAAGACATTGCTGGCTTTGAAGAGGGAGTAAGGAATCATGAACCAAGGAATGTGGGCAGCCTCTAGAAGATGGAAAAGGCAAGGAAATGAATTTAACCCAGTGACTCCTATTTGGAATTCTGACATCCAGAACTATAAGAGAATAAATTTATGTTGTTTTAAGCCACCAAGTTTGTGTTCTTATTAAAGCAGCAACAGGAAATTAGTGCAACTTCCACATCTACATAAAGGAAATGAGCTCTCAGAGAGCAGTGGTTTTGAAATGCTTTTGATTTGGCCCACTTAAATTCCATTTAAAAACTTTTCCTTCACCCACTACAGCTATCCTTACTTTCCAGTGAGCAAAAGAACTCTAATCATACTGAAAATGTACAAAGTAACAATAAAAATGAGAAATAGCCATCATTAAAAGACAAAAAATCAGCAAAAGTAAAAATTTTATGAATATATTAACAGCAGTCAAAATCCACAACCAGATTAAACCAACACAGATAATTCAATAACAATTTTCCTTCCAGAAAACTTTGGGGATTCCAATGATCTGCATGTGCCCATACCCAAAGAGGAAGTTTGCAATGTTGTCAAGAACTATGTGAAGTCAGACTCTCACTGAACTCATTATGTGGTAGTTTTAGTTTATGAGCATCAAATTTTATTAACCCTTAATAACATACTAGGTAGCCTACTTGGAATTAGCCCTTATCCATATGAAAATTAGTCCTTATCCATATGAATAGGGCTTTTGAAATGGACCCTTAAGAACGAAAAATCAGCCCTTGATTTGGAACATTCTAAGACAAACAGTAGGAGATCAAACTTTGACAATTCTTCCTGCAACTTTTGTATAACGTATTAGAGAGGAAATACTTATTGTGTGCATAAGATAAGGAACTGTGAAGAGGGGTTGAAAGAAGGTGAAAGAAAATAATTTCAAATTTTGAGAGATGATCCCATTCATTATGTAAGTCATTATAAATTGATTCTTTTTCTTGGAACACTTTGGTTTAAACTTTTATTTTTCATTCATCTATTCATGTTTCATAATGTATATCTAGAATATAAGGGATATGATGTTATCACAACTTAATCTAGGTTTAACAATTAACAATTGTTACAGTTTAATCCAGGTATTAGAGTTACCCTACCAGACAAAAATAATTTGGTTGCTATATTTTCAAAAATCTCCATAGAAAACTGATAGCAGATGTTCCAGATATTAAGATGGGAGCCACTGAATCACAAGAGTGAAAGGGTCTCTACAGGTGACCAGCTTCAAATAATTTAATAAATGTTTGAATCTCATCTACCCAGCACCACTAAGAACTTTCTACCAAAACAATCCCAATTCCTTTAAGTAATTTTCAAAACAGGATTTCAAGCCTCGTCACACCTTGGTCCTTTAGAATACTTCTAGTATTCTTTTTTTAAATGTTATATGCAATATTCTAGATATAAAATGGGATCTCCCCATAGCAGATCAAACCATAATTTTCCTTATTAATGAAGGCTAATATTACATTGACCTGCTGTTTATTTTGATTGCCATATTTATTCATTCAACAAAAATGTATTGGGAATCTACTATGTGAACAAAACAATAAAAAAATCCCTGCTCTCATTGAGTTTACACTATATGACGTTGTAAATGTATAAGTCCTAAATTCATTTTGAATTTATTTTAAATCTATCCATCCAGGTTCCTGCCAGCTTCACACCACGTTTAAGCCACTGCTTGTCCATGAGATGTTTGCTTCTGCTCTGTTCAGAAAATTTTCTTCAAGTTTTCGTAGCTTACCATGTGTAAGAGTTGCCATTCTTTCACAATAAACAGATCTTTAAATGAAAATATTTTTATTCACTTTTTACACTTATCATTTAACTTAAAATTATTTACTATTTCCTTTCCTTCTTGAAAATTATAATCTCAAGTGAGAAAAAGCAGAATAGTGAAGTATCTTAGAAAACTAAGCAACAACAAAAAAACAAAAGATACAACCTCAGCACTTTGAGAATGATGAAAAGAAAAAGAAATTATGCATAAATACAGGAAGCTAAGCATTACTTTGTAGTTAATTGCCAAAATGAACAGCAGAACACTACTGAGGGCAATTATTAAGAAGCACATCACCCAGTATTCTCTATGTTGGCTATTGGATTACACTTGTTTTCATTCATGCATGTGGACTTTAAACATTATTTTTAATTATGCCATAAAGAAAGCTGAACATGCTTTTTGTTTCATGCAGAAAACAAAATGATTTTGAAGCATCACTGACTAAAGTAATAACTTATTTCAAGGCACTTTTTGAAAACATGAGTCACTACTTTTGCTGGAAAGCAAGACTCCCTAAGGTCATTTGATTCAACATACACTAATCCACCAGGAGTTTCTCACAGCTAACAAAGGAAGGGAACATTCTAACATGACTGGCTGTATTTCTCCTTCACCAGCAAAACTAATAAGTCTTTTTGATTTTCTTTCTTCAGTGTTTTTTTCAAAACTGTTTCATTCTATCTCCTCTGTGTTGTGGTTCTCAACATCTTTTGCCTATAGAAAATATGGTCTCCTTAATAATCCCCCTGCACCAATCCATCTTGTTCACTGCTATCAAGATTCTTATCTTGAAGCATAGATCCCATCTTGCTACTCTCTTCCTCAAAAAATCTCTACCCTCCTGGGCTTCCCTGGTGGCGCAGTGGTTGGGAGTCAGCCTGCCGATGCAGGCGACGCGGGTTTGTGCCCTGGTCCGGGAAGATCCCATGTGCCGCGGAGCGGCTAGGCCCGTGAGCCATGGCCGCTGAGCCTGCGCGTCCGGAGCCTGTGCTCCGCAACGGGAGAGGCCACAGCAGTGAGAGGCCCGCGTACCGCAAAAAAATCTCTACCCCTCATCCTGCTCCCTATTGTTCTTTTTTATACCAACATCTCATTTATAACTTCTGAGTTTTTACAAGGTAATTTTTATTTTGTTTTCTTATCACTAACAAGCTCTTTACCCTGCCTCTCTCTCTTATCTGGGATTTTATACATGTGGGGATTTTTGTCTCTTTGTATTGTTTGCCTAGGGGAGAAAAAGGGGGTGAGGGAAGGTGAGGAGTCTATGTGTTTTTAGGCTGTGCTACATTCTAATGAATATGTGGATTCCTGTCTTTTTAGTAGGAAGGTAGGTAATAGTATTAATAAAACAAAATTCATATTTTATGGCAAGACAAGAAAAATTTAAACATAAAATTTTCTCTCAGCCCATTTGGGCCTCCGTCCCTCCTCTTTAGTGAGCACTGTACATGCGCATTATTCATTAACCAGACCTTAGAAGACACAGGAATGCCTGCTCTACTGAAAAGAGCAATTTTTCTCCTGGCACCAGCAAGGTAGCTCCTTAGGAGATAACATTCCTTTCTCAATCCTGTAAAGGGTCACAATGACCCCACTACTCGCCTTGTATGTGTAGATCTGGACTATGTAAACTGTCAGTATGTTACTTTGATGTATAATCCTTTTCTCAAAATATATGTAGCTGTTGCTTTGAACTCTAGTGGATAGAACAGTCCTAAGAGCTTTCTGAAAGACTGTCTGCTGAATTATAATCCTCAGGTTGACTACAATAAAATTCTTTATTTCTTTTTTAGGTTGACTATTATTTAAGTTTTCATCGACAGTATCTTGGACAAGCATTGAAAGTTGGTGAGAAGATTAGACAGGACAGTAAAGTATGCCTGACAAGAAAAAAGTCTTCAGTGACAATACAGAGGAGGGGTTTAAGTGAGAAATGGGGAAAGAACAGCAGGCAGAGTTGGAGCTCTGGTGGCTGGTAGGTGTCAGTATCACAGCAACACAAGGATTTACAGTAGAGGCTGTAAGAGGTTAAAAGTAGTCTTGAGCCATTTCTCTAAGAATAATTAAATCAGCTTGGTGCAAAATACTGTACAATCCATGGTGGTATTAGAAATTTACTAGATGGATATATTTAAAAGTCATTATAATGCAAGTTTAAAACCATATACATTTATTGAATCTGTTTTGTTGTTTTCCTATGGAGCAGTTTGATGTGGTGGAGACATCACTGGATAGAGATTAAGAGAATCTGAGTTTATGGAAGATTATATGTTCCAGAGATGACCACAACAATATCTCCCACCCTCCACATTCTTCTACAATGTGACTTTACCACTACCCATTAAGAGAGGGAGTCTATTTGTCCTCCTCCTTGAATCTGGGCAGGTCCTGTGACTACCTTGACCAAAACCAAAACAAACAAAAATCTCCAACCACAACAATAAGAAAACCAGCAGAAGCAGTGTTATCATGCCAGTTCTAGCCATAACCCTTAACTGGCATGGCAGCTTCCACTTCTGCCTCTTGCAAGGCAGCCACTATATAAGAAGTGTGACCACCCTGATACTACTAAGTGTGTGAGAAGTCTATACCTAGAGAGGTCCTGGAGGATAAAATGTGATGTGGAGATGGAAAGACACCATGAAGCACTGAGGTGGCAGACATGTATATGAAGAAACCATTTTGGAAGTTGAACCCTCACCTGCTGGCCCAGCTGATGCTTCACAGATCAGAAAAAAACCACAAGCCAAACACTTCTGAAATTCCTCATCCACAAAATGGGAGGGGAGTGGCAGATGCAATGGTGGTTCTAAACCGGTAAATTTGGGGATGTTTTGTTACATAGCAATAGATAAACAAAATAGGGTCTTATTCCATTTGTCTTTTAGTAATCCAGTGAATGAAGAGGTCCACCTCTAGAAGATGGGAATACCAATCCTTGTCTATCTACCTCATATACTTGCCTTGATGTTAAAAGAAGATAAATAGGTGAAAGTGTTGAGGAGGCAAGATATTATTATTGTTCCATGAACAATGTCTATGTGTCTATATTACTAGTTTGTGTTTGCCCATGTATATATGTTTTCATTACCTCATGATTGTTCTTTCCAATTATAAGCTGAGATATTTGAGATTTGGTCACTGTATTCCCTTTGTGGTAGCTTTCAATTTAGGTGGAATATCTTTTATTAAACATAGAAATTATCCTATGTTATTTTAATAACAATCTTTTAAGCAATATTAGCATTTTTCATTCCAAATATACATTTTTGTTCTATATGATTAGAAAGCATACTACATTTTTAAGTTATCAAAATAATTTTCTAATTGTTTGACCGAGTCACAAAGCCTTAAAGGAATTCTATGGTTCATTGTTTCTTGACTAAGGTAATTTGAAAGAGGAAATAAAAATCAATTGTGCTTCTCTGAATAATAGAAAAGCAAATGAGAAATCAAAGTAGCAATAAAATTGTATTGGCTGTTTTTCTTTCTATAGAGCAAGCGTATTTCTAATTTATAGTCAGCTGAGTGACTCATTCTGTAGAGTTGGTCAATAGTGTATTTCAATCATTCTCAAACTTTGAGACACTTTAGTTAATGACAGAAGGGCTCACTTTTCAATAATTCAGATGGATAATAACCTTATAATGTTGAACAAAGATTAGATTTTTTCTAGTAATAAAGTAGAAACATTGATCAAATAAAGTTTCACAACTATGCTACTTCCAACTATGGTGTCTTGGAATTAAGTGTTCTAGTCAATTTAATAATCTGATTAATAAAAACTTTTATAGAGAGGCAGTGTGTTTTCAAAAAAATAGTTCTAGGTCCTATCCTGAGCTGCTCATCTTACTAGTTGTGTGTCTTCAGACAAAGTATACAACTGTCTACACCTCAGTTTACTCACCTTTTAACTCATAAAATGAAGATTATGATATCTATATGATTAGAGTGTGATGAATAAGAAATGTATATAGAGTACCTATTATTATTCTTTATGTCTAGAAGTTTTCATTGGAATCTGCTGTTTGATATCTATCTTGGAGGGAGGACTGGGCATTTTGCTGCCTATATCACTAATATCAGCCTTGTCACTTCTATAACTACTGCTATCACCCTTTACTCCCACTACTTGTTATTGCTCATGATGGGTCAGAGGCAGACCCTCTCTTTACCAGAGGGTCCTGAAAAGGATAACCTCATATTTTAACTTTTCTTATAGTCCTTTTTTTCTATGTAAGTTTCCCTTGAGCTTGGTTAGTGGAAACTTGAATCCTGCCCACAGTCAGTCACAGTGCCAGAAGAGCTCCCAGAGGTTAGGGCAGCCGTTGTTGTTTCCCTCTACTCCACCCCACAAACACACAACATATTTCTTTGAGACTTTTAATTTTAGTGTCTATTTGACAGTCCCACAGTCTATAGGTGCAGGGAAAAGGACTCCCCATGACTTACCCCTCTTCATTCTGAAATTTCCAGTAGATACAATCTTTCTCCTAAAGCCTTAGGGACATCACATTTAAAGGTTTCTGACTGCCTGTAGATGGTTTTCTGTATGGCAATTCCTCTTTTAGCACTTGCTACTCCAACTAGAGAATCATCTACTATATCAAGTTATAGAACTGGACTTGCCTTGAGAGTATTATATGGCTGTGCTTAAGGCCTTATACAGCCTAAGGGACTGAATAAGAAGTTTCTTCTTTGATTTGCCTTTCTAACATGGTTTAAAAGGAACGAGAATAAAAAGGGAAAGAAAGAAAACAGTGCACCGAGTTTATTCCATTTATGAAAAATATTTCAGCAAGCAGGCCACACAAATTTTCATTAAAAAATTAGATCAATATAGTAATCAAACAAAAATCCACTAAGCTTTGAAACAGCAGAGCTACACATCTATGTTGTCTTTGCATTTAGTTGTTAAGGGATAAAATATTCAGAGGAAAGATGAAGTGAGTCCTTGGTTTTAAATAGATTTAACCTTGCAAATACCATTTGTATATGCAGTCTCTACTACTAGAAAGACATGATGGTCAAAAGTGCAAGTTACTTTACCAAAATATCAGAACAAAACATTAAATAGTGTTTTTGAGAATCCTGAAATATTATCATTAAATGTTTAATAAGCACCCACAGGATGGACTGTATTCTGTTAGGTACTTTGGGACCCCTGTAATTTTAATTAGAGCAGTTCTTGTCCTCAGAAACTTTATTTTTTAATTAATTTTTATTGGAGTATAGTTGCTTTACAATGTTGTGTTAGTTTCTGCTGTATGGCAAAGTGAATTAGATATATATATATATATATATATATATATATATATATATATATATTCCCTATATTTTTTTGGATTTCCTTCCCATTTGGGTGACCACAGAGTACTGAGTAGAGTTCTCTGTGCCATACAGCAGGTTCTCATTAATTATCTATTTTATATATAATAGTGTATATATGTCAATCCCAATCTCCCAGTTCATCCCCCTTCTTCCCCGCCCTTGGAATCCATGTTTGTTCTCTACGTCTGTGTCTCTATTTCTGCCTTGCAAATAAGTTCATCTGTATCATTTTTCTAGATTCTACATATAAGCAATATTATACACATATATTATAAGCAATATATATTATAAGCAATATTATAAACATATAAACATATATATTATAAGCAATATTATACATATATATACATATATATGTTTTTCTCTTTCTGACTTACTTCACTCTTTATGAGGTCCATCCGTGTCTCTGCAAATGGCACAATTTCATTCCTTTTAATGGCTGAGTAATAGTCCATTGTATATATGTACCACATCTTCTTTATCCATTCCTTTGTCAATGGACATTTATGTGGCTTCCATGTCCTGGTGATTGTAAATAGTGTTGCAATGCACATTAGGGTGCATGTATCTTTCTGAATTATGATTTTCTCTGGGTATATGTCCAGGAGTGGGATTGCTGGGTCATATGGTAGTTCTATTTTTAGGTTTCTTTAAGGAATGTCCATACTGTTCTCCATAGTGGCTATATCAATTTACATTCCCACCAACAGTGTAAGAGGGTTCCCTTTTCTCCACACCCTCTCCAGAATTTATTCTTTCTAGATTTTTTGATGATGGCCATTCTGAACAGTGTGAGGTGATACCTTATTGTAGTTTTGATTTTCATTTCTCTAATAATTAATGATGTTGAGCATCCTTTCATGTGTTTGCTGGCCATCTGTATGTCTTCTTTGGAGAAATGTCTATTTAGGTCTTCCACCCATTTTTTGACTGGGCTGTTTGTTTTTTTGATATTGACCTGCATGAGCTGCTTGTATATTTTGGAGATTAATCTTTTGTCAATTACTTCATTTGCAAATATTTTCTCCCATTCTAGCCCTCAGAAACTTTAGGATGAAATAAGGAAAGAAGCAGGTAAGCATTAAGTATAGTATATATTGATTTATGTAATATTAAGTAATTTACTTGTTAGATCACTGAGCAAAGCTACCATTTTAAAATTGTGTTATGTCATCCTGTTCTCTTTAACTTTAAATCCATACCCTAAGCTAAAAATCCACAGAATTATATTTATAAATAAATATACAACTTAAATTTCAAAATTGGGGTATCAATAATAAAAACTAACCCTCATATGGTGCTATTATAGGCCTAGCACTATTCAATGGGTTCTATATATGTTAACACACTGAATTCTCACAATGATCCTGTGATGGTGACACTACTAATATTTGTATCTTTCAGAGGAAGAAACTGAGCCACTAAGATGCTAAATAGCTTAGTGATTGAGCCCTCTGGCTCCCTAAACCAAATTCCTAGTGAAGGGAATTAAGAGTGAAAGAGGAATGACTTGTTCAAATAAAAATAATTCCACATTGCAAAATTGATGTTTAAATCTCTCAAATATTCACAAACACAAGACAATTAAATGTATAAGACAAAAAACATTTGTTTAAGAAAACTATGAATTTTGAAAATAAAGAAATTATAGGCATTTTCCTGATGAAGTACCTACTTCAAGCCTTTATGGACTAATATGCTAGAAGGAGTTAGTTTATGTAGCAGATTTCTTTCAAAATGGGATATAGGTAAGAAAAATAAGATAAGGAGGGAAGACTAGTAGAGGGAGAAAGGGTAATTAATCTTTCTTGACAATTTGACCTGGAACTGGTGTTAAGATATGATTTACCTTCAGAAAATTAATTTGTCACCTGGAACAGTTAATGTTGATTATCAAACTGTTCTATAATGTATTTAGATTTATTTTGGCATTGGTTCTGACAGCGATACAGGTAAAATATGCAGTTTCTAAAACTTCATTTAATTATTCAAAAAATATCTATTAGGCACCCATGATGTACCAGGTATTAAGTACTTGAGATATATCAGTGAAACAATAGACAAAGAACCCTGGCCTTAACAGAAATTAAAGCATATTAGAGGGAGATATAAAATATAACTATATAGTATGTTAGAAGTTGAGCAGTGCCATGGGTAAAGGAAGAGCAGAGTGTGAGGGGTTGGAGGCTTTAGGGGAAGTGGGATGGTTGTAGGTTTAAACAGAGTATTAGAATAAGTGTTATTGAGAAGGTGACATTTGAACTTAGCTTTGAAGGTGGAGAGGGATATAGCCATACAGAAAGCTTGGGGAAGAATATTCCAACCAAAGGAAACAGCCAGTGTAAAAGCCCTCAGGAGGAACTACCTTTGGTGAGTGAGTGAAGGGGAGAATAGTAAGAGAGGAGGTCAGAAAGATAAGAGGGAACAGGTCCACTGTATGGGCTTTGGTTTTCTTAGAGAAATTTGGAGCCATTGGAAGGTTTTGAGCAGGAAAATGAGATGATCTGATCTATATTTATCTTAATGATGTCACTCTAGATGTTGTATTGGGAAGAGATTGCAGGGGTGGAAGAGTAGAAGCAGAGAGAATAATCAAGAGGCTATTACAATAATCCATATTGGATATGATTGTGGCCGAGGTAGAAGCAGAAGAAGTGGTAATTCTGGTTATTTTCTGAAGGGAGAGCCTACAAGAATTCCTGATGGATGGGACATAGGGTGTGAACAAGAAAAGTTGAAGATGTCAACAAAACATTTGGTCTGAGGAGTGAGCAGCAAAGAAGGTGGAGTAGAAAGACCCTGAGCTCGCCTCCTCCCACGAGTATACCAAGATCACAAAAAGGTGCAGAACAACCATCAATGAAAGAGACTGAAACTTACCAGTAAAGATCTACAACTAAAGACATAAAGAAAGAACAATGAAACAGGTAGGAGGTGTGGACTTGTGATATGATCAAATCCCATAAACCCCAGGTAGGCAACCCACAGATTGGAGAACAGTTGTATTGCAGATGTTCTCCCATAGGAATAAGAGTTCTTAGGCCCATATCAGGCTCCCCATCTTGAGAGTCCAGCACCAGGAAGAGGAGACCCCATATGGCTTTGAAGGCCAGTGGGGCTTAATTGGAGGCACTCCAAGGGACTGAGGGAAATAGAGACGTCATTCTTAAAGAATGCCCACGAAATCTCACCTACACAGGAACCAAGAGCAAAAGCAGTAATTTGGTGGGAGCCTGGATCAGAGCTACCTGCTACCGTTGGAGGGTCTCCTGGGGAGTCTGTGGCTCACCCTGGGGACATAGACACTGGTGAGGGACATATTAGGGAGTATTTATCTGTGTGAAACCTCCTGGTGGCTGACATACTGGGTCATTAGTACCAAAACCGAGCCACATCCAACAGCCTGTAGTCTCCAGTGCTGGGATGCCTCAGGCAAAACAACTATCTGGGTGGGGACACAACTACACCCATCAGCAGACAGGCTGCCTAAAGACATTCTGAGCCAACAGCCACCTCAGGACATGACCTTAGACACAGCCCTGCCCACCAGAGGGCCAAGGCCAAACTCCATCCACCAGTGGGCAGGCACTGACCCCCTCTAACCAGGAAGCATGCACAAGCATCTAGAACAGCCCTGCCCACCAGGGGGCAGACATCAGAAGTAATAGAAGTACAATCCCACAGCCTGCAGAACACAAAGCAGGCCAGAACCTACCCTGGAAAGAGCTCGTCCCTGGCCCATGTGTGAAAACAAGGGAGTGTACTGCTGGGACACATAGGATCTCCTACAAAGAACAACTTCTCCAAGGTTGAGAAATGTAACTAACCTACCACATACATAAAAATACAAACAGCAACTTGGATAACATGAGGTGGCAGAGGACTATGTTCCAGATGAAAGAGCAAGATAAAACCCCAGAAGAAGAACTAAGTGTCTACCCAAGAAAGCATAATGATCACAAAGATGATCAAAGAACTCAGGAGAAGAATGGATGGACAGAGTGGGAAGTTAGAAGTTTTTAACAATGAGATAGAAAATATAAGGAGCAACCAAACAGAGTTGAAGAATACAACAACTGGAATGAAAAATACACAAGAAGGAATCAGTAATAGACTAAATGATGCAGAAGAATGGATCATTGAGCTGGAAGACAGAGTAGTGGAAATCACTACTGCAGAACAGAGAAAAGAAAAATGAATGAAAGAAATGAGGACAGTTTAAGAGACCTCTGGGACAACATCAAGCACACTAATATTTGCATTATAGGGGTCCCAGAAAGAGAAGATAGAGAGAAAGGGCCTGGGAAAATATTTGAATAGATAATAGCTGAAAATGTCCCTAACATGGGAAAGGAAACAGTCACCCAAGTCTGGGAAGTGCAGAGAATCCCATACAGGATTAATTCAAAGACATCCCAAGTCACCTTATAATCAAAATGATGAAAATTAAAGATAAAGAGAGACTATTAAATGCAACAAGGGAAAAGCAACAAATAATATACAAGGGAACTCCATAAGGCTATCAGCTGACTTTTCAGCAGAAACTCTGCAGGCCAGAAGAGAATGGCATAGTATATTTAAAGAGATGAAAGGGAAAACCTACAACCAAGAATACTCTATCCAGCAAGGCTCTCCTTCAAATTTGATGGAGAAATCAAAAGCTTTACAGACAAGCAAAAGCTAAACGATTTCAGCACCACTAAACCACCTTTACAAAAAATATTAAAGGAAATTTTCAAGGTGAAAAAGAAAAGGTCACAACTAGAAACAAGAAAATTATGGAATGAAAAAGCTCACCAGTAAAGGCAAACATACAGTAAAGGTAGGGAATCATCCACACACAAATTAGCAGGGAGCTTAAAAGACAAAAGTAGTAAACTCATCTGTATACACAATAGGTAGCTAAGGGATATAATTAGATATAGTATACAAAATAATTAGATGTAAATATGATATCAAAAACAGTAATCATGAGTGGAGGAGAGTACAAACGGAGTATATTTTAAATGCATTTGAAATTAAGAGATCAGCAACTTAACACAATCACGTATGTGTGTATACATATATGTGTGCATATATATATATGTGTATATATATATATATAGAGAGAGAGAGAGAGACTCTTATACTGAAACCTCATGGTAACCACAAGACAAATATCTATGGTAGATATACACACAAAAAAGAAAAAGGAATCCAGATATAACACTAAAGATAGTCATCAAATCAGAAGAAAAGAGAACAAAAGTAGAAAGATGAACAAAAGACCTACAAAAACAAATCCAAAACAATTAACAAAATGGTGATAAGAACATACATATCAATAGTTAAATGTAAATGGACTAAATGCTTCAACCAAAAGACATACACAGGTTGACTGGATACAAAAACAAGACCTGTATATATGTTGCCTACAAGAGAATGACTTCAGATCTAGAGACACACACAGAATGAAAGTGAGGGGTTGGAAAAAGTTATTCGTGCAAATGGAAATCAAAAGAAGGCCAGAGTAGCAATATTTATATCAAACAAAATAGACTTTAAAATACAGACTGTTACAAGACACAAAGAAGGACACTACATAATGAGTAAAGGATCAACCCAAGAAAAAAATATAACAATTGTAAATATGCATGCAACATAGGAGCACCCCCATATATAAGGCAAATGTTAACAGACATAAAGGAGAAATCGACAGTAACACAATAATAGTTGGGTATTTCATCACTCCACTTACATCAATGGACAGGTCATCCAGACAGAAAATCAATAAGGAAACACAGGCCTGAATTCAAACTTTAAACCAGATGGACTTAATTGATATTTATAGAGCATTCCATCTGGAAGCAGCAGAATACACATCCTTTTCAAGTGCACATGGAACATTCTCACAGATAGACCACATGCTGGACCACTAAGCAAGCCTCAGGAAATTTAAGAAAATTGAAGTCATATCAAACATCTTTTCCGACCTTAACACTATGAGGCTAGAAACCAACTACAAGAAAAAAAACTGCAAAAAACACAAACACGTGGAGGCTAAACAGTATGCTACTAAACAACCAAAGGATCACTGAAGAAATCAAAGAAGAACTCAAAAAATACCTAGAGACAAATGAAAACAAAAACAAGACAATCCAAAACCTATGGGATGCAGCAAAAGCAGTTCTGAGAGGGAAGTTTATAGAGATACAAGCTTACCTCAGGAAACTAGAAAAATCTCAAATAAACAACCTAAACTTACACCTAAAGCAACTAGAGAAAAAACAAACAAAACCCATAGTTAGCAGAAGAAAAGAAATCATAAAGATCAGAGATATAATAAATGAAATAGAGACTAAGACAACAATAGAAAAGATCAATGAAACTAAAACCTGGCTCTTTAAAAAGATAAACAAAATTGATAAACCATAGGGCAGACACATCAAGAAAAAAAGGGAGAGGGTCCAGATGAATAAAATCAGAAATGAAAAAGGAGAAGGGACAACCGACACCATGGAAATACAAGGGATCGTAAGACTACTATGAGCAACTATACACCAGTAAAAAGGACAACCAAGAAGAAATGGACAAATTCTTAGAAAGGTACAATCTCTTAAGGCTGAAACAGGAAGATAGAAAATATGAACAGACCAATTACCAGTACTGAAATTGAATCAGTAATTTAGAAACTCCCAACAAACAAAAGTCCAGGACCAGATGGCTTCACAGGTGAATTCTACCAAACATTTAGAGAAGAGTTAAAACCTATCCTTCTGAAAATATTCCAAAAAAAAAAAAAAAATACACATGAAGGAACACATGTGAACTCATTCCATGAGGCCCCCATCACCTCGATACCAAAACTAGACAAAGATAAAACACAAAATTGAAAATTCCAGGCCAACTGATACAAAAATCCTCAACAAATTACTAGCAAATCAAATCCAACAATACATTAAAAGGATCACCCACCATGATCCAGTGGGATTTATCCCAGGGGTGCAAGGATTTTTCAATATCTGAAAATTAATACACCACATTAACAAATTGAAAGATAAAAACAATTTGATCATCTAGATAGATGCAGAAAAAGGTTTTGATAAAATTCAACATCCATTTATGATATGAACTCCAGAAAATAGGCATAGAGGGAACATACCTCAACGTAATAAAGGTCATATATGACAAACCCACAGCTAACATCATACTCAGGGATGAAAAGCTGAAAGCATTCCCTCTAAGATAAGGAACAAGACAAAGATGTCCACCCTCGTCACTTTTATTCAACATAGATCTGGAAGTCCTAGCTACAGTAATCGGAGAGGAAGAACAAATAAAAGGAATTCATATTGGAAAGGAAGAAGTAAAACTATCATGGTTAGAGCAAAAAACTTTACAGTTTGCATGGAAACACAGAAGACCACAAATAGCCAAAGCGATCTTGAGAAAGGAAAACAGACATGGAGGAATCAGGCTCCCTGACTTCAGACTATAATACAAAGGTACAGTAATCAAAACGGTATGGTACTGGCACAAAACCAGGAATATAGATCAGTGGAACAGGATAGAAATCCTAGAGATAAATCCATGCACCAATGGACACCTAATCAATGACGAAGGAGGCAAGAATATACAATGGAGAAAAGACAGTCTCTTCAATAAGCAGTACTGGGAAAACTGGACAGCTAAATGTAAAAGAATGAAATTAGAACATTCTCTAATACCATATACAAAAACAAACTCAAAATGGATTAAAAACCTAACTGTAAGCCTGGGTACTATAAAACTCTTAAAGGAAAACATAGGCAGAACACTCTTTGACATACATCGCAGCAAGATCTTTCATGATCCGCCCCCTGGGGAAATAAAAATCAAAACATAAATAAACAAAGGAGACCTAATTAAACCTAAAAGCCTTTATACAGCAAAGGAAACCACAAACAAAAGAAAACCACAGCCCACAGAATGGGAGAAAATATTTGCAAATGAAGCAACTGACAATGGATTAATTTTCAAAATATGCAAACAGCTCATGCAGCTCAATATCAAAAAAAAAAACAACCCAATCAAAAAATGGGTGGAAGATCTAAATAGACACTTTTCCAAAGAAGACAAACAGATGGCTTAAAAAGCACATGATAAGTTACTCAATATCGCTAATTACTAGAGAAATGCAAATAAAAACTACAATGCGGTATCACCTCACACTGTTTAAAACAGCTATCATCAAAATGTCTACAAATGGGTCTTCCCTGGTGGCGCAGTGGTTGAGAGTCCGCCTGCCAATGCAGGGGACACGGGTTCATGCCCCGGTCTGGTAAGATCCCACATGCCGTGAAGCGGCTGGGCCCGTGAGCCATGGCTGCTGAGCCTGCACGTCCGGAGCCTGTGCTCCGCAACGGGAGAGGCCACAACAGTGAGGCTCGCATACCCGCCCCCCCCCAAAAAAATGTCTACAAATGATAAATGCTGACGAGGGTGTGGAGAAAAGGGAACCCTCCTAAACTGTTGTTTGGAATGTAAACTGGTACAGCCACTATGGAGGACAGTATGGAGGTTCTTTTAAAAACTGAAAACAGAGGTACCATATCATCCAGCAATCCCACTCCTGGGCATATATCTGGAGAAAACCATAATTCGAAAACGTACATGCACCCCAGTTTCATTGCAGCACTATTTACAATAGCCACGATGTGGAAGCAACCTAAATGTCCATCGACATCGATGATGTGGAAGCAACCTAAATGTCCATTCTTTATCACAAATAATGTGATAAAGAAGATGTGGTACATATATACAATGGACTATTACTCAGCCATGAAAAAGAACGAAATAATGCCATTTGCAGCAACATGGGTGGACCTAGAGATTGTCATACTGAGTGAAGTAATTCAGACAGTGAAGGGCAAATATCATATGATATCACAATGGTACAAATGAACTATTTACAAATTAGAAACAGAGTCACAGATGTAGAGAACAAACTTATGGTTACCAGTGGGGGAAAGAAGGGGAGGGATAAATTGGGAGATTGGGATTGATATATACACACTACTATATATGAAATATTGAATAGATAACTAATAAGGACCTACTGTATAGCATAGGGAACTCTACTTAATACTCTATAATGGCCTATATGGGAAAAGAACCTAAAATTGAGTGGATATATGTATATATATATAACAGATTTACTTTGCTGTACACCTGAAACTAACACAACATTGTAAATCAACTATACTCCAATAAAAATTCAAAAAAAACAAAGGAGGGTGGGGAGACAGGCAAATTAGTAGGTAGGTGTGTAGATAATCCTTAATTCCCCGTTCCCCCAGCCTTCATTGTTCATTCCATTTCATGTCTCCTCCAAGCTTTATGCTAAATGTTTAGTATTTTCGGAAGGCATTGTGAATGTGAGCAAATTGAGGATTCAGGGAGGGGAAGGGGAATAATTGGTTGTGAAGTGATACTGTAAGCAGAACTGTGAAGAGAATTTAAATGTATTTATTTCTTTAAAAAAAAAACTTTAAAGATATGAAGAAAAAAAGTGTCACTGTTTGTAGATGACATGATACTATGCATAGAAAATTCTGAAGATGCCACCAGAAAACTATTGCTATTAGAGCTCATCAATGAATTTGGTAAAGTTGCAGGATACAAAATTAATATACAGAAATCTGTGCATTTCTATATGCTAAAAACAAACTATCAGAAAGAGAAATTAAGGAAAGAATTCCATTTACCATTGCATCAAAAATATAAAATACCTAGGAATAAACCTACCTAATGAGGCAGAAGTTTCTGTATTCTGAAAACTATAAGATGCTGATGAATGAAATTGAGGATGACACAAACAAATGGAAAGATATACCATGTTCTTGGATTGAAAGAGTCAATATTGTTAAATATACTACCCAAAGGCAATGTACAGATTCAATGCAATCCCTATCAAATTACCAATGGCGTTTCTCACAGAACTAGAACAAAAAAATTTTTAATCTGTATGGAGACACAAAAGACCCTGAATAGCCAAAACAATTTTGAGAAAGAAGAATGGAGCTGGAGGAATCACGTTTCCTGACTTCAGACTATACAACAAAGCTACAGTAATCAAGGCATTATGTTACTGGCAGAAAAACAGGCACATAGATCAATGGAACAGGATAGAAATCCCAGAAATAAACCCACACACCTATGTTCTATTAATCTATGACAAAGGAGGCAAGTATATACAATGGAGAAAAGACAGTGTCTTCAATAAATGAGCTGGGAAAACTGGACAGCTATGAGTAAAAGAATGAAATTGAAATATTCTCTAATACCATATAAAAAAATAAACTCAAAATGGATTCAAAAGCTAAGAAAGACCGGATACTATAAAACTTCTATAGGAAAACATAGGCAGAACAGTGTTTGATACAAATTGCAGCAATACCTTTTTGTATCTGTCTCCTAGAGTGATGGAAATAAAAACAAATATAAACAAATGGGACCTAATTAAATGTAAAATCTTTTGCCCAGCAAAGGAAACCATAAACAAAATGAAAAGACAACCTACAGAATGGGAGAAACTATTTGCAAATGATGTGACCAACAAGGCATTAATTTCCAAAATATACAAAGAGCTACACAGCTCAATATAAACTAAACTAGACTCTATGACTCATTTTCCCTAACTATAAACCCCTTTAAAGAGATAATACATGTGAAGTACTTAATAGTGTCTAGTATTTAGTTAGTGTCCAGCAATTGTAGTAGTTGTTACATTTTATAGCTGGGAATTATGGAAATGGAAGGAATTCAGAAAGGACATAACATGGGTCTATTTTGTTTTATGTTTTTTGTCTTTGATTCTCAAATCATGAAGTTTTCGAGAAACCAAATAATTTGATATAGAAGAACATGCTATTTGAACAGGCAGAACATGACTCTGAAGTAGAACACAATAGAGTGGAAGTAACCTAGAGGAGGAGCTGGCAGACTTCTGATGTGGTCTCAGATTAGCTACTAATTAGTTATTAGATAAGCCACAAATAACTCTGGACATGCTTTCTCTTTTGGAAAATGGAGATTAAAAGATAACATCTTGAGAACAGAAATAAAAGGATACACACTATAAATAAAAACATGATAATAAAATAGTCTTTTAATTGATCTTTTCATGAAGTTAAAAGTTATTTTGAAAAATGATTTATCACTAGGATCCCCCTATCTACCTTATTAACTATGGTTTAAATATGTATTTTCATATCTTGTACTTGCATATATATGTATGGTGTAATGTGTTAAATAGTATAAAGACAGTGTTGTATGCTTGTGAATGTGGGATAAGTTAAAATTTGAGGCACTGCTTATTTCTGGATCTTGTGAAATGCATTTTCCCCAAAAAGTCTTGTCAGGAACCACTACTCTTGTCTTTAAAAATTTAAATAAGTTGAGTAACCAAAGGCAAGTTCCAACTTAGGTTCCTATTTACATTTGTATTATTGTTACTGCATATTGATCACAGCCACTATTACTCCCAATAAACAATGTGAATAGGAAAAAGAACCGAGAACAAACTTTTCTCACAGACAATACAGGCTGTGGTGTTTAGCAGAAGGCATTCCATGGAAACTGGTGAAGAAGTGAAGTAAAAGCAATGGGAAATGTAGTATAGAAAAGCTTATATAAAATAGATAACTAATAAGGACCCACTGTGTAGCACAGCAAACTCTACCTAGTACTCTGTAATGGCCTATATGGGAAAAGAATCTAGAAAAGAGTGGATGTATGTATATGTATAACTGACTCACTTTGCTGTACACCTGAAACTAATACAACATTGTATATCAACTATGCGCCAATAAAAAGTTTTAAAAAACCTTTCAGACAGCTGCTAACCAATGATAGATTCATTGACTAAGGCTACTGTTCAGAGGAATTATATGACCGTTGTCCATCCTACAACCTGAAATCTAAATTTGTTTGGGAATAAACTGTGAATTCAAGGTCTTTGCTAGGTGCTGGGGGCAAAAGAAAGACATGATCCCTGCCGTTGAGGAGCTTACAATAGAGCCCAACAAATGTTAGAAGAAAGACAGTGTTTTGTGGGGACACTTTTGTTATCCCTCTACTTCACTAAAATCTTTTCAAACGTTTTGGCATCTTTAAAACAATCTCCTTGCAAGTAGTGCAAGGAGACATTTTTTAAATGAGTTGAGGAAAGAGAACTAGCCAGTGATTTTTGGAGTTTGGAGCTCCCAACTCCAAAAATCTGTGAGATTCTTATAAAAGGAACTCAAGAATACACATCCATTTTGAGTGATGTTATAGCATGGGGTTTAAATGTAGGCTAACTGGGTTTAAATTCCAGCTCTGCCACTTACTAATTCTGCAAACTTGGAAAGATATTTAACATCATTTTGCCTCAGTTTCCTCATCTAAAAAATGTGAGGAATACCAGTAGACTTCCTACTTAGGGTTATCATAATAGTCCAATAGATTAATGTAAATGAAGCCCTTAGATCAGTGCTTAGCACAGAACAGTCTTCAAAACTTATTTTTTAAATGAGTTGAGGAAAGAGAACTGGCCAGTGATTCTTGGAGTTTGGAGCTCCCAACTACAAAAATCTCTGAAATTCTTATAAAAGGAAATAAAGAATGCACATACATAAGCACAACCAAGAGGTTATAAAAAGTCACAATAATTTCTCAAACTGAGAAAACAGTATGATCAATCTTTACTATTAAAATGAAATTTATGCATATGTTTTTCTGTTGATACATGATGTAAAAAAGGCTAGATCAATTTTCACTAAATATTAAGGGTGTATTTGGGATGGGTAGTTAAAATATAGGCTATTTGGCATAAATAAAACTCATTCTGCAGGGGACTCAAAGAAACAGGTGGTCATTCTACAAAAGTGCTAAAATTGTTATTCAACAAGAAGCCTCTGACTGTTAAACAGGAGAGATAAACCAAAAGTGATTTTTAAAAATGAGCTCCAAATAGATAGTCACCAGGGCACATATTCCAAATTATAAGAATAGATTTGCAACTGATCTGATTCTTTCATGGGCAACTCCATGTATAGGTGTACTGGAATGAAGAACAGAATGAGATATATACATATATGTGTGTGTGTGTATGTTTTAAATTCTACACTTTCTTCCTTTTCTTTTTTTAAAATTTATTTATTTTATTATTTATTTTATTTTTGGCTTTGTTGGGTCTTCGTTGCTGCATGTGGGCTTTTCTCTAGTTGCAGAGAGCAGGGGCTACTCTTCATTGCGGTGCGCAGGCCTCTCACTGCAGTGGCTTCTCTTGTTGTGCAGCATGGGCTCTAGGCACACGGGCTTCAGTAGTTGTGGCTCGCGGGCTCTAGAGTGCAGGCTCAGTAGTTGTGGTGCACGGGCTTAGTTGCTCCGCAGCATGTGGGAGCTTCCCGGACCAGGGCTCGAATCTGTGTCCCCTGCATTGGCAGGTGGATTCTTAACCACTGAGCCACCAGGGAAGCCCCAGAATGATATTTTAAAAAATATATTTTTTAATGATTCTTCTAATAACCATTGACCTATAGTATTTCATAGGCTATTCTAGTAGAAACCAAACCTCCCACCATAAATAAAAATGGCAACCTAACCACAGCTGATGCTGGTTGGAATGCCAGAAACCATTTGACTTCTCAAGATTTGACCAAACTGATCTTTGAAACTAAAATTTTCCATCCCTACCTCTTGCTATAATGATTACCATTTAAAAATAGCTTGTGTTCTAACACTTCCTATTTTTCCCAGTTATAACAAAATCAAAATCTAAAGGAAATTAATTGAAACAATTCTACAGGAAACAAATGGGCTTTCCATTCAATGTAAATTTTTTAGAAACATGAAATTTGCTGGTGAAAAGTTTTCAGTGTTATTTTACAAACCATTATAACTTACCTGATGGATGATGAAAATTGCAAGCAATATTATCACAGAGGAAAAAACAGAGTGAGTTTTCTTTTGTCAGTTTTCAGGTCAATTCATCAAATGTAATTTTGTCAGACTAAGTGCCAGGTAATGTGCTACGTGCTGAAGATAAAAAGGTAAAAGGTAATAGCAATACTGAATGATATCTAAATAGAACATGTATAGGTGTAAAACTCATATGAAAAAGGAAAAGATCTGTTCTAACATTGTCAAGGAAGAGTTGGTTTTAAAGGGGAATAAGAGTGTGTCGTAAGGACAAGGAGGAAGCAGTACCTGTGCAAAGGAAGAAGAAACAGCATGTGCAAAGGCAAAAATGGAGACTGAAAACAGCATTGATACAGTTAAGTGCAACTGTTGGTATATAATAAAGGTTATAACGTGTTCACTGGGTTATTTTTTTCTTAACTAAACTGTGTCTGGAAGAAAGAAAAAGTGATTTTTTTCTTTCCCTTTGGTTAAATAATAAGCAATGAAATAGAAAGATTTTTGTTAACAATTATATTCTTATTGTCGCCAGGCACAGTCTAGAACAGCATTGTCTAATAGAAATATAATGCCAACCACATATATGTTTACATTTCCTATTAGTCTCATTTTAAAAAGTAAAAAATTCACAGGTAAAATTAATTTTAATAATATATTTTCCTTGATCCAATTATGCAAAATATTATAATTTCAACTTATCAATATAATCAATATGAAAATGATCAATGAGGCATTTTACATTTTTATATTAAATCTTTGAAATCCTGTATATACTTTACACTTACAGCACATCTCAATTCACATGTTAATTTTATCAGAAATATTCAATCTGTACTTAGATTTCAAAAAATTTATAGTTGAAAAAGTAGATTCACAAAGCTCAAGTTTCCCAAACATATATAGACATTATGTAGTAACTGAATTGAATATCAGTTTTTAAATTTAAAATTAAACACAACTAAAATTCAGTTATTCAGTTGTCGTAGCCACATTTCAAGGGCTCATCAGGCTTGTTCAAGTGGCTACTGCAGTTGAACAACCCAGTTCTAGAATAAATGTTAGGTCAAATCTCTAGTCTGAAATTACTATTACAAAAATCAAATCAGTAAGCAGACTATCAGGTTGGTAATGAGGTACTAATATTAGGCATTTTGGATTACCTTTCACCTCTCCCTTGTTGGTCCATGTCTACCCAGACAAAATACAGATGAGAAAAAATAGTGAGGGTATCTGGAAAAGATCTTGCAATCAACAAGGAGAATGAGGTTAATTGGAGGAAGCTTAAGAGTTCATGATATAAAAGCAGAACGTTCCTAATACTTACTGACTTACTAGGCCCTAACCCTGTTACTGAAGTAAATAAATAGATTCAAGTAGTAGACAGATTCTGAAAGGGTCAGAGAGAAAGAGTCTGGTCATAATAAGGATGGATAGTTCTCTTGCCTTCTCACTACACTCACCCAAAAAACATCCACTATAAACGAAACCCCAAAACATAAAATACAAGTTCTTATATTTTTCCAAAAGCAAAAAATTTTTTTTGTTCTACTTAGGCAAAGTTATAGACATGCTTCTTTCACAAAGTCATAGGTAAAAATATGAAAGACTAAACTAATTGTTACATTTCAAAGAGGATTATTTCATAAGTACTTCTATTTTATGGAAGAGAGTTCCTCCAGGAATATTGAGCAAGTATTCACGATTCACCTAGAATATTCCATTATTTATTTACCAAATCTTTTTTGAGCGACTATTATATTTTAGGCACTGTGCTAGGCAAAGAAATTTCAGCAGTGAACAAGAAACACCTGCCCGCACAGAATGTGTGGTTAAGAGCTGTCAGAGGAAAGGTACTATGATAGGAGCATGCTGGAGTAGGTTGCCAGATTTAGCAAATGAAAATACAGGATGTCAGATATTAAATGGGACATAGTTATACTAAAAATTATTTGTTATTTATCTGAACTTCAAACTTAGTTGAGTATCCTGTCTTTTATCTGGCAAACCTACATTAGAGGGACAACTTGGAAGTGGAGGTAGTGTGAATGGAGAGAAAGGAAGGCTTCCTTCAGAAAGCAACTTTAAAAACAAATTCTGGGCATAGCAGGGAATAGGCAGGGAGAAATCATTCCAGGTGGAAACAATGCAATGCAAACTAAGTCCCAAGGCCACTGTCAAATCTAGGAACTGACAGAAGGGAAGTAATTGGAGTAAGGAAGAAGGAAAACGAAAGAGGAGGAATGTTGATGAAAGATATGCCTGAGAGAAAAACAGAAGAAACTCTTTTAAAGAGTTTATACTTTATCATAAGATGAGTGCGGTTCCACTAAAGAACTTTAAGCAGCCTGTCTTGGTTACAGTGTGAACAATGGACTACAGTCGTACTGGCAGGATAACTGCCAGACCAGTAAGAATGCTACTGATGTAATTCAGGATTTCAATAGAGGCCTGAACAAAGGCAATGGAAAGACGGACCCATTAGTAACACCGTAACCTGAGATGGCAGCGAAAGAGGCAACTGCAAAGGGGATAGAGAAGAGGACTGAGAGGAAAACCAGGAGAAGCATTATGTAAATCAAATGAAGAAAGGTCAACAAATCAAATATTTTTTGAGGAGGTAAGATAAGGACAGAGATGTGATGCCTAGATTTAGCCGTAAGACAATCACCAGTGAGCTTTGCCAGGGGCAGTCTCAGAGGAATGATTTTGAGGCCAAACTAGGTCACAGTTGTCTGAGCAGAAAGTGATGCTGGACTAGGAACCAGCTGGGGCAACGCAAGGATCCCACTTCCTCTTTGCCCTTTTAACAGGTAAGGGTCAGGATAGGAGTAGAGTTTGGGGACGGAGCAACCTGTGTCCCAATTTTGTTGAACAGGCAGCGGGCTGATTGCTAGGGGCCAATCCTTTCCTAGAGCTCTTGATTGACAGAGCCGTGCGCCAAAGACTGAGCTTGAACGGGAGGCCATGACTCACAAGGGGGCGGAATTCCAGGGCACTAACCCGGAACGGTTTGGGACTCGCGTTCCTTTGTGAGGAACACCTAGGGCGGGCCCTCTGCCAGAATGGCAGTATCCTCCGGGCCAATGGACGAACCTCGTTAAACGAGCGGCAGCCGCGCCAGCCAATGGCTTGGCGGCAGGAGTAGGGCGAAGTCAGTGGGCGGGGAATTAATGAAGCCTCTTTTTGCCACCCCACCCCCACACACCCCAGAGGCGAGCGTGGGGAGGTTCCGCCAGCGTCGTAGGTGAGCTGTTGCGTTGTGGAGGAGGTTGCTAGGGAAGTGGAGGCTCCGCGGCCGGTGGTTGCTAGCGTGGCAGCGTCAGGTAGCTGCCCCCCCGCTGCCGGCTCTGGACCTGGCCCTGCGGCGTAGCAGACTACGACGTTCAGGAGAAATACCAGTCGCAGCTGCCGCCTGACCTGGGAGGGTAGGGAGGGCAGGGAGGGCCCAAGCCGCTGAAACAAGGCTGCGAAGGTTTTTCGGCCGCCCAGTCGCGACTCTAATTTAATATGCGGAGCGGGGACTCTTCCAGTTTGCCCCACATCCTACCAGGTGCAGCCATTGCTCTGTGGCAGAGTCGTGGGCGCGCCCCCTACTACTGACTGACCTCCCAGGAATTCAGCCTTCCTGGATTCTCCCAAGGGGAGCTGCTCCAAAGGAAGAGGTGGGGAGTGAGAGGTATTTTATTAATATGATAACCGGCGACACTTAAGTAAACTTTAATCATTTACCTATCACAGCTTATAGAGAAGAGCGTCCTATTCGGCAGGAAGGTTAATTTCCTCTAAGAATATGGTGGCGACTGTGGGGTGCGGGGTTGGTGGGAGGTGGGGAGCACACTTCCAAGAGGATTGGGTTGGGGGTTGGGGGAAGTTTGTAGATTTTGTGATGTTTTTCTTCTTGAACAGCCTAATGAGTTTACCAAAAAAAAATTTTGGACCCAGAATTTACTGCCTGATTTAACTCAGACCTCTTACTTCTGTCTTATCATGCAATATTTAGGAACTTCATTCTTAAGTATTAGTCCTTGAAAAAAATTGCCCAGGTATAATATGCCATTGGTGGTACACCATCTTCACAAGGATTACCTAAGTGAACTACTTATACCTATTTCCAACCAGGAAAGAATTATTGTGAAATGGGATTTCAGGAAAATGGCTGTTCTCTGTGATTGGGCATGGAAGAACTAAGAATTTTTAGAGGTTGCAACTACTAAATTCCCTTTTGTAAAGATAGGGAAGAAAACCAATATGAAAGGGATAGTGTTTGACATCTAAAATGGCATCTTTTCATATTTTGTGAGGTGTTTAGCCCCAGCACCAAGAATATGTGCCTGCTACATAGTAGGAGTTTGATAAATATTTGAGTAAATTATTGGGTAATGGATGATGAAAATCTAAGCTGTTACATGAGTACCAAAATGTAAAGGAGAAGAGAGAAAAAAGAAATTCCTGGAAACGTAGCTTAGTTTCTTTTCATGCAAGCATAGCTACCAAATTTCAACTCGTTTGCTTTGATTTGGGTACTGTCTTAACACTAATCAGATGTCAAAGATTTTCACACACTTAAGCCATGACTGACTGGAAATCTAAGATACATATTGTTGTGAATTTCAGTGAGCTAAAAAATGTGTGTTAAAGTGCATTTTGTTGAGTTCCCTGATAGTCTAGTGGTTAGGGTTCTGCGCTTTTACTGCTGTGACCCAAGATTCCCTGGTCAGGGAACTCCGCAAGCTGTGCCTCCCGGCCAAACATTTAAAAAAATTAAAAAATAAAGTGCACTTTGTCAATGAAATAGTTCATCAGTTTAGCATAGAACAGTCAGGGACAAAGGGATACCACTTTTGTAGGATAGAGATATGGAGTTACAAATTGTTGGGGGGTGGAAACAGGATATGCACATAAAAGCAACTGCTGCCAAAATTTTAAGAGTGTATTGACTCAAGCATAGTTTTAGAAGGATTGTTATTTTTATCATTACAAAATTGATCTCAGACTCTAAGAGCAGCAAAATCTGATTATGGGTTTCTGCCTAAATTAGGATTCTCTTGACAACTGCAGTCATTGTTTATTATTATGCACTTGTATTTTGCATGTTATAGTTTGTATATTATTACAGTAACATTGCCTCCATATAAAAGGTATGTTGCTTGAATTTCAAAAATATGTGAATTTTCACTGATATATTTGCCTCTTATAGTAAGTTTTTTAGCAAAGAATAAGTTCTTACAAGCCAACATTAAAGATTTGCTGACATTTGGCCCCAGCCTAGCTATCCAACTTTGATTCCTGATACTTCTGCCATTTATTACTGCCCCTCATTATTATATTTGTTTTTTAAGACCCAAATCAAGTGCTAATTCCTTTTCACAACCTCCCTTGATCCCACCAAAGATTTCTCCTTCTGAACACCCAGGGTATTTTGTTAATAACTTCTCTTGTTGCACTTTTCTTACATTCACATTATTCATTGAGTAAAGAAATATTCACTTACTATGTCTAGACTATACTAGGAAATGGATAATAGCTGGTATTTGTTAAGGGCTTATTATATCCTACATATTATAAGCTTCTTGACTGGATTATCTCATTTAATCCTCAAAACATCGTGAGTATTATTCTATTTTTCCCATTTATAAATTAGGAAATAAGTTTAAAAGGTTAAGTAATTTGCTTAAGATCACAGAGCTTCTAAGTGGTGGAATTAATATATAAGCCTAGGTAGTCCGTATTCAAACTTGACATTTACAGTCTCCATTAAAATTTTTTCATGTAAATTTTATGCGTATATGTTTTACTAAATTATAAATTATTTGATAGAAATAATATATTCATCTTTGATCCCTTATTGCGCCTAATGTAAAGTAAGTGATTATAATATAGCCTGATAGTGGAAGCATGTAGCAGGGACATTAGATTTAGATTAATGGAACAATGAAGGTGCTGAGGATGAATAGTCACTGGCCAGATAAAAGAGCAAAGACCATGGGAATTGGGAGCATGTGCCAAAGGAATACATGTATGATAGTCCTAAGGTAGGGGTCATGAAAGCTAGAACTGGGCTGTCCAATACAGTAGCCAATAGGCATATATTGCTATTGAGCACTTGAAGTATGGCTAGTCCAAAATACTCACTGGATTTTGAAGACTTAGTAGAAAAAAAGAATGTAAAATGTCTCGATTGTTTTTATATTGTTTAAATATTGAAGTAATAATATTTTGGTATATTAGTTTAAATAAAATATATCGTAATTAATTTTTACCTGTTTTTCTTTACTTTTTTTAATGTGGCTACTAGAGGATTTAAAATTATATATGTGACTGTCATATTTGTATGGGACAGCACTGGTCTAGAATTTAGAGGAATTTCAGAATGACATACTGTGTGTGCCCATACTGACGTGTATTGGAGAGGGTGGGTTGGGAAAGTATGTTTGGGGTTAGTATTGGAGGTGATAAAATTGGCAAAGGTAGATACGAATATATATAGGTAGGACTCAGGGTTTGTAATAGGGAGAGAGAGAGAAAGACTAGGGAGAGTAAATTTACCTCCGAAATGTGTACAAAGCCTTTGAAAGGTTTTAAGCACTCAATACATATTTGTTGAATGAAGCATTGTGTCTTAATCGCTCAGTCTTAATGGATGTTTCCAATGTATACTCCTAGTTCAATGCTAATTCTAATAAAGATATGGGTAGCTGTCTAAAGACTTAAAAGAAAGTTTGGTTCTCTAACGAGAGCAGTCCATTTCTACTTAAGTCTAAATTGACTTAGCTGGTATTCCTTTGATGTATTCCCAACACATAGGAGTGTGAATTGGTTCTTACAATTAGACATATTCCTCTTCCACCTAACATGACTTTCTCCTGGGCATATTTTTCCAAAAAGAGTCCAGCTTTGTCTGTTGTTGCAAGTCTTGTGGCAGATGAAGCCTTAATGATCTCTGAAGGGAAATTTCTTAGCAGCTACAACATTTGCACTCCATCTTGCCTCTCAGTACACATTTGAGCAAGTCGACTTTTAACACTGATTCTCTAGCGGGGTGCTTCTCAATCCTGGCTGCAAATGAGAATCACCTGGAGAAGATTTTTTTAACTTTATTGAAGAATAATTGGTAAATATAATTGTATATGTTTAAAATATACAGCATGATGATCGATATACATAATACATTATGGAATGATTACCAAGATAGAGATAATTAACACATCCATCATCTCACATAGTTAACTCTGTGTGTGTGTATGTGTTGAGAATGCTTAATATCTGCTAGAGCACTTTTTAAACTCCCAATGCCTAGCAGTATTTTAAGATTGTTTTAATTGCTCAGAGATAGGGACTGGTTATAAGTATTTTTTAAAAGCTCCCTAGGTGATTTTGATGTGCTGTAGATCTGTGCTAATATATGCTATTGAGTTCTTAGAATGTGTTTAGTACAAAATGAGATGTGCTCTAATTGTAAAATATACACTGGATTCAAAGACTTAGTAGCAAAACAAGAATGGAAACTCCCTCATTAATCATTTTTACATCGACCATATATTGGAAAGATAATATATTGAACTTACGGGGTTAAATATGTTAAAATTAATTCTACAATTTTTTTGGTTTTGTTTCATTTTTGCTTTTCTGAGGCCACTAGAAGATTTTAAATTACATGTGTGGATCCCTATTTCTGTTGGTGTAGTCCAAGGACCAGCAACATCGGCATCATTTGGGAATCTGTCAGAAATGTAGAATCACTGGTCCCACTCCAGACCTACTGAATCAGAATCTCATTTTAATAAGCGCTCCAGATGATTCAAATACGTAAGGTTTGAGAGACAACATCTTTAGAATTTTTTCAATTTCATAATTTTTCTTCATTTTTTGTTGATTATTTTTCATTGTAGAGGGTGGTAAGTTTTTACATTCATGATTTCCTCTTTGTCTCTTCATTTGTCCTTTAGAATCATTCATATACATCTCATTTTTCTGTTTTCAATTTTCCTTTCATTTTCTTATAATTTAACATCTTCAACAGTCACTGCTTTTTTTTTTTTTTTTTTTTTTTTTTTTTGGTGGTACGCAGGCCTCTCACTGTTGTGGCCTCTCGCGTTGCGGAGCACGGGCTCCGGATGCTCAGGCTCAGTGGCCATGGCTCATGGGCCCAGCCGCTCTGCGGCATGTGGGATCTTCCCGGACCGGGGCATGAACCCGTGTCCCCTGCATCGGCAGGCGGACTCTCAACCACTGCGCCACCAGGGAAGCCCAGTCACTGCTTTTTAAATTAATGAATGGAATTAATATGCATTCATGTAATATGTGTAATATATAATGTTTCATAAATACATCTGTACTTTTATATTCATATGATTTTCTGGAAAACATCTCAAGAAATTATTAATATCAATTACACTGGTGGTGGAGAGAGATTTTCACTTAATTTTGTTGCTTTATTTAGGTTCTCTAACCATACCTATGTATTTTACTGTTTTTTTTTTTTTAAGTCAACAGAGGTTTGTGGGTATTGGGTTTATGGAACTTTAAAAAGTGTATTTTTCTGTAATAAAAATTCCTCATAAATATATTTTTAATATAATGTTAATCATCTCAAAGTAAAATGAAACAGATGTGCTCTAGGCAAACAAACAGCTCTGTGATTGAGACAAACGACTGTATACATGATCCCTAGAACTGGTGGTTGGTGGTGGACAGAGTGAGTGAACCTGTTGTAGAGCATAGCATGTTCTGTCTATAAATGTTCCTAAGTTGAAAACTGAGCTTCTGTGAGTATGTACACACACATAGACATATGTACACATTCCTTTTCTGGTTTTGTTGGCTTGCATTAACATAGTAAAATGTTGTGCTAAGCCATATTCATACTTTAATTGGGCATCATATTCCATTATGTAGCTGTAGTATAGCTTATTCATCTAATCCCTTATTGATGAATATTTATATTTTTACCATGCTTCTACCTTTTAAATATGACAGTGCTTTTTAAATGGTTCAAGAAGCTATTTAAATGGTCTGAAACATTCTGTATCTTTTGGAAACAAAAAGTCTTCCTTAATGCATTGTAAGTAATTTGATATGGAATTTGATGTAACTTTAGCAATCTGTTCTATTTTTAAGGACATCTAACCTGCTGATTTCATTTTTTAAATATGTCTTTGATAACCTGCTCATCATTGGTTCATACTGCCTAAGTAGTAACATAGCCTATTTATTTAAAATTTCCTTTCAGAATTTTGTATAACTTGTTAACTGTTATATTCTTTGGCATAGTTATAGGGTAGGTAGTTTATCTAAAGTCTTCACTTAATCTCACAAACTGCTTCTTGCCTATATTGACTTGAGCTGCCTTTTCCTTTTAAACATAACGCTTTGCCCATAGCAGTTTCAGTTTTGCTAGCTGACCTTACTTGAGTTATTTTCCATTTCATTTTCTGCTCTCTTTCCCATCCCTCAATCACTGCCTTATTTTAAGTTGTATTTTTACCTCCTTCTGTTTGTTAGGCACAGTGTTATGTGTTCAGGATACTGCCTTTGGAGCAGGTGGGCTACCATCTTCCAGCTCCTCATAGGGGTGGAGCAACTGGTAGAGGAAGGAGAAAGTCAAGTTTGACTGCAGTAATTCCTTGAAATATGCCACAACCACAACATAGGTACTAAAGAGAAGTATATTTGGGCTGGTTTAATAATGTGTAAATCAGTTAGGTTCAGTTCCTTTTTTGTGTTGCTTATAAATATAGTATTTCATGAGTATTCTTCAGTTGCCTCTAGAGAAAAGCAGAATACTTGCCCAGCCCAATTGATAACTTGAATTACATAAGGAATGTTAGGTCAGTGCTAATTAAATGTGATCCTCTAAAATTACAAGTCTTCTAGAATGTTCACTAAACTGTTGTGGGATCAGATGTTAAAACATTGCATTTTCTTAATTTTTATTAGGTAATATTTGAAATATGCAAAAATCATGTAGCTTTAAGTGTGCTAGTAAACTAACTCCCTGACCACTCAAAAGAAAAATGTTCTAGTTTGTAACATTTATCCAGTTCTATGTTATAAATACTGCCATCTTGGCCAGTTTCTATTTCCAAATATGACATTACTGAATGTGGAGTTGGGAAGAGATGTGCACAATGACCTTTGCCAGCTCACATCAGCAGGCTCCAATATACCACTAATGTTATAAAGCATAATGATAAAGACCCACAGACCTACCACTTGACCTACGAACTAGAACAATACCAATATTATTGTGGCCTTTCTGTTTCCTATGTCAAAATTATTTAAAGATTTGCCTTTCGTGCAATAGTAGTAAACCTAATTTGTTAACTGTGTTCCAGGAACTATTCCATATTTTACTAAAACCTTTAATCCTTACAGTATCTCTATGAAGTAATAATATTATTTTACAAGTGGAATTGCACATAGGGAATTTAAATTAGGCCACACAGCTAGGAAGTGGCAGAGTCAGGATTCTAACCCAGGCAGTCTGACTGCAGAACGTGTGCTCATAACCATTACACTACACTACCTCTTTTGATGATATATTTTTTTAATAGATCTTTATTGGAGTATAATTGCTTCACAATACTGTGTTAGTTTCTGTTGTACAACAAAGTGAATCAGCCATATGTGTACATATGTCCCCATATCCCCTCCCTCTTGAGCCTCCCTCCCATCCTCCCTATCCCACCCACCCCTCTAGGTCATTGCAAAGCACTGAGCTGATCTCCCTGTGCTATGCTGCTGCTTCCCACTAGCTAACTATTTTACATTCGGTAGTGTATATATGTCGATGCTACTCTCACTTCACCCCAGCTTCCCCCTCCTGCCCCATGTCCTCAAGTCCATTCTCTATGTCTGTGTCTTTATTCCCGCCCTGCCACTAGGTTCATCAGTACTATTTTATTTTATTTTATTTTTTTTTTAGATTCCACAGATATGTGTTAGCATACGGTATTTGTTTTTCTCTTTCTGACTTACTTCACTCTGTATGACGGACTCTAGGTCCATCCACCTCACTACAAATAACTCAATTTTGTTTCTTTTTATGGCTGAGTAATATTCTATTGTGTATATGTGCCACATCTTCTTTATCCATTTATCTGTTGATGGACACTTACGTTGCTTCCATGTCCTGGTTATTGTAAATAGTGCTGCAGTGAACATTGTGGTACATGTCTCTTTTTGAATTATGGTTTTTGTATGAATATGTTTCCTTATATTCTAGTGACAAGAGGCTTATATTTGACTATAAAGGCAGGATTTGCCTAGGGCAAGATCAAAAGTGCTGCCACTGATGATACATTCTTATTTAGTGGATTCAATTTTATTATTAAATGTCTCAAGAAATTTTGGAAGTCTGCTTTAGGCATAGTTTGCTGCAATCTTTTTTTGTTTTTGCATGCTTTGCCCTTTTTGTGGATGTATGAAATTGACAATGATTTCTTGAGAGTTTATTTTCTACTCTTTTGAACTTTTAGTTCTCTCTAGTCTCCATTTCAGCAGCAAGTGGCAGTTCAGGAGATGGTTATTCTACATCAGAGGTTAGAAACAAAATGACATAGTGGTGGGTATGTTTTTGGTGATGTTATTAGATACACAGTTGAAAAAGATTACTGGAAACTTGAAAAGGAAAAAATGCATAGAAGTTTAGTGAAATCTTAATAAAAATTACCTTTTTATTAGAGTTTAGAAATAAGGGATTTGCATCCACTTTTAAGTCCTAGAGAGAAGAGGCTCAAACAGTGATAGAAAAGATTAGTGCATTTTCTGATTAAATTTAGTTAGCCTTACTCAGTTGATGTATTTTTGCTTCAGTAGAAAATACTATTTACATTTTTAATTACAAGGGAAAAATTTTTCACTCTAATAAAAATTTTAAACTGGCAGATATTAAAGTTTTTAAGAGAAGAAACCATGGTAGAGTGAAACATAACTGGTTGAAACTTCGGAGGGTTTTTCTGCCTATATACAGAAGTTTATCCAAACCTTCCACATAGATAAGGATCTGTTCTTTTTGAAAATTTTCTACTAAAAGGCATCTCAAAACTTAGCAACACATTTCTAAGGTTTAGCTATCACAAGCTGCTAATAAAGTAGAAGGAGATGTGGCCTAAGGGAGCCTGAATTTATATCCAAGTTCGGTCATTTAACTAGCCATGTAATGTGCAAATTATTCAATTTGCCTGAATCTTGTCGTATAAATACAAATGATGGTATCTCGCATTCAGTGCTGTGGTGGGGATTAAATGACAGGACATGGAACTTAATGGATATTTGGTATTTTTTTCTTTGTATTGGCAGGAAATGTGGACCTTAACAGCCTCATCCCAACCCTCTCATTTTGTAAGCAAGGGAAAAAAATCGGCTCTGTAGCAGTGATCAGTATGTGAATTAGAAGTCATAAACCATGGTTTGTTTATATATCCCTTACTCTTTCTGAGCCCTTGTCCCCATTACATACTTTTAAAAATCTCTTTTCCAAGAAAAAGACCCATTCAACATCTTTTCCAGTTTGCTAGTGTGCCTTCCCATAATGCAAAGGCTAGATAGCAGAAAAACTACATTTCTCAGCTATTGTATTGAGGATTTGGATGTGCTTTAGATTCCACCAAACAGATGCACTATTTATAAGACTCGAAATCAGAGTCTGTAAGAGAATCAGGTGTGTGAAGCATTTGTTTCACTGGTGTGAGTCAGCCCCATGGTTTTCAAACTTTAGCATGTATTAGAATCATCTGGAAGACTTATTGAAACACACATTGCTGGATCTTGCCCCCAGAGTTCCTTATTCAAATGGTCTGGGGTGGGGCCTGAAAAGTTTACCTTTCTAGCAAGTTTCAGGTACACCCTCTTTCAGAGTCTAAATGTTTTTGCTTTTTGACATCCCAAACTAATGGTCATTTTGGCAGGTTGACTCATTTATTCATTCAAAAAGTATGCCTGCCATATGCCAGGATCTCTGCTAGACTCTGGGGACGTGATGGTGAGTAGAAATGTTGCTGTCCTCATGAAACTTCTGTTGAAATAGGAGAGACATTCTTAGTTGTATGTTAGCACAAGTGTCACATTTAGATGAAGACAAGGAGTAATTTGACTTGTCAGCAAAGGCATCACTGAGGAGCAGATGTCTAATCTGCAAGTTGAAGGATGAGGAGGAATTAAGTAGGCTAGGCAGGGAACAATCCATTTCCTAGGCAGAGGGAACAGCGTGTGCAGAAGCCCTAAACTGGGAAAGGGACTGACAAGAATGGGTGACTGAAAGAGGCCTTTGTAGTTAGAGTAGAAAGGATGAATTTGGGAGAGTAGAGTAGAAGTAGGGAGCAAGTCAAGAGTGAATACTGTCAATTAGTTCGGAACCATTACAGCAGCCTAGGTGAGAGAAAACGGTATCTTGGACTGTGGTAATGCTGGCAGAGACACAAATATAGTCAGTTTTGAGCCATATTTAGAGGTCTTTTGTTTTTTTAATTATATAGCTTATTGGGTTGAAGTACATTGCAGAAGTTGCAGGTTGATTGATTTTTACTTTTTTCTCTTTAGGAATCATCCATCCTGCCTGTGCTATTGGATGAATGGAAAACTCTGATTTAAACAAAGTACTAACAAGGAATTGTCCTTGATTTCTGTACTTCGTAGCATTCCTCAGAATTCTTTTTACATCTTTTCTTACTGTAAAAACTGCATTTAAGTTAGAAAATGAAGCAATTGAAAAGGAAAAGGAAAAGCAATTTCAGTGTACAAGAAACTCAGACCCTTTTGAAAGAAATTACAAAAAGGAAAGAAGTCATTTTTTCCAAGCAGCTCAATACAACAATTAATGTGATGAAGCGAATGGCTTGGGAGGAGATTGCACAGTGTGTGAATGCTGTAGGAGAAGGAGAACAGAGAACAGGGACAGAAGTGAAAAGGAGGTACCTTGACTGGCGAGCACTTATGAAGAGAAAGAGGATGAAGGCGAACATTAAGCTAGTTGGTTCGGGGTTTCCCCTTCCCACATCCGATTTAGATGATTCTCTCACTGAAGAGATAGATGAAAAGATTGGATTCCGAAATGATACAAATTTTGATTGGCAAAATGTGGCAGATTTCAGGGATGCAGGTGGATCCTTAACTGAGGTCAAAGTGGAAGAGGAAGAAAGAGATCCACAGAGTCCTGAAGTAAGTATTAGCCTGTGTGAACCCTCTTTTTATTTCTCCATTTCTGATATGAAAGTTTATTATAGACCAGGAACAGTTAAGAAATTCCCAGATTTTCAAGCTAACTTAAAAATAGTACATAACAAAGTCATTCCATTTTTTTCCATCTTAATATCATCAATCTCTTTCTTTTCACCTAAATATACTTCTCTTAATTATATATATTAATGATGTCAGGTAATAGTAAATATTTTTCAAAATTCAAAGTAAATGGTTTTGTGTGCTCAAACAATACAGAAAGCTTTTAAGAAATTCTTAGACAAATTAACAACCATGAAGTATAAATAAATACTGAGAACTACTTTTCTCTTTTAGTTTGAGATTGAAGAGGAAGAAGAAATGTTGTCATCAGTCATACCGGATTCCAGGAGGGAAAGTGAACTTCCTGATTTCCCCCACATTGATGAGTTTTTTACTCTGAATTCAACACCATCTAGGTCTGCATATGATGAGCCCCATTTGCTTGTAAACATAGAGAAACAGAAACTAGAATTGGAAAAACGACGGCTTGATATTGAGGCTGAAAGACTGCAGGTAGAGAAGGAACGCCTACAGATTGAGAAAGAGAGGCTGCGACAGTTAGACATGGAGCATGAGCGGCTTCAGCTGGAGAAGGAGCGGCTGCAGATTGAAAGAGAGAGGTTGAGGTTACAGATAGTCACCTCAGAGAAACCATCTTTGGAAAATGAACTTGGTCAAGGAGAAAAGTCCGTATATCAACCACAGGATATAGAAACAGAGAAGTTAAAACTTGAGAGAGAACGCTTGCAACTAGAAAAAGATAGGCTGCAGTTTTTAAAATTTGAATCAGAGAAGCTGCAGATTGAAAAGGAGCGCTTACAAGTAGAGAAAGAGAGACTACGAATGCAGAAGGAAGGACACTTGCAGTGATCTATCTAGATCTCCATTTATCAATCGTTTGTAAACCATAGGCTTAGATAATATAAAAACGGTAGCAGGATTAGCTGTATTTTTTTTTTCCTGTTTAGTATTAGTATTTTCAGGGCTTCCCTGGTGGCGCAGTGGTTGAGAGTCCACCTGCCGATGCAGGGGACATGGGTTTGTGCCCCGGTCCGGGAAGATCCCACATGCCGCGGGGCGGCTGGGCCCGTGAGCCATGGCCGCTGATCCTGCGCGTCCAGAGCCTGTGCTCCACAACGGGAGAGGCCACAACAGTGAGAGGCCTGCGTACCGCAAAAAAAAAAAAAAAAAAAAAAAAAAATTGGTGTTTTCAATAGGAAAAAGATAGTTATTTGTGGGTAATTATATGCTTAAGTAGTATATTGTATAAAAACTATGTGCCCTTGCATAAACAGTATAGCAAAAACTATTGTGCTATACTCTTTAAATTAGTAAAATTACATAGTCTTGTCTAATCTGTGCACTCAGAGTTTACAATTATGTCTGTAAAATTCTAGCTCAATAGTTCTCAACTGGGGGTGACTTTGGCTCCCAAAAGATACTTGGCAGTGTCTGGAGACATTTTTGGTTGTCAAAACTGGGCAGTGGGGCATGTTGCTACTGGCATGTAATAAGGAGAGACCAGGGATGCCTACATCCTGCAATGCACAGGACAGCCCCCCACAAAAAAGAATGATCCAACCCAAAATGTCAACATTGCTGAGGTTGAGAAACCCTGTCCTAGCCTGACTGAGCACCTCTTCAGCTTTGTTTCAGTTTCAGAATATTAAAACCTCAGATATTTATGTGGGAGTTACTTAAATGGCCCAGAACTTTAACTATGAAACATTACTGTGTAGTATATTGAATATAGAAAGTAATGAAGATTATAGGTATTTTATTCATATGTTTCCATCTGTAAATAACGTGAGTCAGAAAACAATGTAGGGAACATCAGAGATTGTCTAAAGTGGGTCACTTTGAAAAGCAGTTCATTCGTCTAGCTATTGATGCTTTAGATACCACGCACACTTTTTAAGCTTTAGTTAGTTACCCTTTCTTCTTTGACTTCATTGTCTTAGTTTAGACAAAAATTTTCATTTCAGACATGTACTGAAATCTTAATGTAAGTGGTTGAAGCTAGTAAAAATGTTACCAATTTAAAAATGGTACCCGTAGTCAATGAGCTTGAACTCGGTAAGTGGTAATTTGATTTTTAAAATAGATAATAGCTATTTGGAACTGGGAGTGGGGGTGGGGGGAGAATGTCCTTGTATCCAATAGTAATGATGATGGTGATGAAATAATGATAGTAGCTGTGTGTTTTGAATTAGGGAATCACTGCACACTACCTGACCTAATCTGTAGAAAACTGAGAGTAGTATCTATTAATTATTCCTGAATCTGAGGCTTAGAAGTCATACAGTGTGTAAATGGCTAATTTCATATATCATGATGTATTTTGTCTTTGCTCCTCCCTGTGCAACAAAGTATGTATCTTTAGTCCCTTTGGTATTTATTCTGAGACCAAGGGCTTGCTTAATTTGGTGATTTGCCTTCAGTCCCCTGAAGGTACTTCTTCCACAATCCAGGTGATTCTAATGCACACTAAAGTTGAGAATCACTGCACGAGATCACTTTGTATTTTCCCATTTCCAGAGCTGATATGTAGCCTTAGTATATCTCTTCTATTGACAGGTACTACCTTGATTCTGCATTTGGTCCTTGTTAATTTAAGAATGTCTTGAAACCATATGTGACATTTGAGTATGGGTATATAAGGAAAAAATATACTTCTTCTTAGTTACCTTGACTTTGAAATAGTGTTATTTTTCTATAACTGAAATAAATGCTTCTACCATAAAAATAAAATTTGCCTATACTAACTATGTGAACGTTTATCATTTCAAGTGATGCTCAGTGATGAGGGTTGAGGTTGTGAAGCCTGGAAAAGAGCTTTATCATGGTGAGTGGGGGAAAGGGGCCTAAACATTTGTGTTAGACATTGTGCTATGTACTTTTTTATACATTATTTTATTTGTTTCTCAAAACAATCCTGAGCTAAGTCATGTTAGCCCTACTTTTATAAGAAAGGAAATAGTGCCTCAGAATACTTGAAAAATGATATGCCAATACTGACCCAAGATTTTAGCATAAGAGCTCTAAGGAGAAGGAGTATTGAAAGTTTGTAGGTGTAATTATAAGTATTGTAGCTTGGTCACTTGCTACTTGTGAAAGTCATTTAATTTACTCTGTGATTTGATTTCCTCATGTGTAAAATGAGCGTAATGATATCTGCTCTGCCTATACTTCATAGTTCTTTTTTTGTTAATAAAACGGTATTGAAACTATAGGCTATTTTAAAATAGGCTATTTGAAAGGCAAGTTGATATTAGTGTTACATTTAAGATCAATAGATGTTAATTTCCTAGAAGTAAGCATTGAAGATAGCCAATATTATTTATGGATGGAGCATTCTTGGTTACTATAAGTAAGAGACTTAAAAAAAAAAGCATCAGCTTAATATCTTCCAGGGCTTTGGTTGAGGAGCCTTAGGTTTCTTAACCCTGCCCCAGGTATAGATGGATTGGGTTGGGTCACTATAGTAGGAAACTTCATTGCTGCATTTCTGAAGTGGTAGGCACACTGGGAGTGAGTCATTTTGGTTATTTCTGTGTAACAAACCACTCCAAAACAGTGGCTCATGTTGCTTATGATTTTAGAGGCAATTAGGCTGAGCTCAGTTGGGTGGTTCTGATCTTGGCTGGGTTCTCATGGTCAGCTGCAGGTTAGCTAGGCTGTTCAGCTTCTAGGGGTGTTAACTGGATATTGGTTTGGGGTGGAGGGTTGTCTTAGCTCTCCTGATGGTGTTTAATCCTTTAACAGGATTTGTTTTAATGGCGATGGCAGGAGTTCAAGAGCGAAAGAAGTGATTCTCAAAGTGTCTTGAGGTCAAGGCTCAGGACTGGCACTTCACTTCTGCTGCACGATACTGGCCAAAAACAAATCATCGGGTCAGACCAGAGTTGACAGGTGGGGAATCGAGTCCACCTCTTGATATGAGGAGCTGTAAAGTCTTTGCAAAAAATGGGGATACAGAGAGGGGTGAGGAATTGTGTTCATTCTCATAATCTACTACACAGTCATTTTGGTTTGCCTGGGATACTCCTGATTATACCAGTGGTATTGGTAGCTTATCTGGTTTAGCATTTGTCCTAGGTAGAAATACCCCAATATGGGCATTAAATTATATTGTCATCCTGATCATGAGGAACACCTTCATCCCTTTTGTAAGGATGCTGATTTAGAAGAAGAAAGGGGCCATAAATTTGTTTATAAACACTATAGTCTTTGTGATTGAAGAGAATTTTTGCTTAACTTCTTTTTTCTACCTAATTTGTCCATTTTTTATTACTTTGCTTCCTCTTTTCATTTTTCTACCTCTTCATGCTTTGTCACTTATATCCTGAAAATAACAACAGATCATAGTGCTTCCAGAATATTTTGTTTTAAATTGGTAGCTACCTTTCCTACCTCTCCTTAACTTTTTTTTTGTTTTGAAATCAAAATTGTTTTCACTGGGTTGCTCTACATTTGTTTTAACATTATACTTCCCTCCAAATAAATTAATTTTTTAAATACAGGTGACCCATTGAACAATGTGGGGGTTAGGGGCACTGACCCCCCTATGCAGTTGAAAATCTGCATGTAACTTTTGACTCCCTGAAAACTTAACTACTAATAACCTATTCTTGACTGGAAGCCTTACTGATAACATAAACAGTTAGTTAACACATATTTTGCATATGTATTACATTCTGTATTCTTACAACGGAGTAAGCTAGAGAAAAGAAAATGTTATTAAGAAAATCATGAGAAAGAGAAAACACATTTGCAGTGCCATAAACAGTGTCTGTTTACAAGATGAATTGTCTGTCTTGGCAGTATCTACATCAATATTGTGTTATATGATACAAAACACAGTAGATGTTATATGTATTACACCAGACATCAAAAATGAATAAAATATGAAAAATTCATTTATTTACAGGTATGATGCTTCATGCATTGATAATAAAGGAGCAGCAGTATGATTGCTTTATGGTAGCCTAGTGTAATCAATATAATTAATTTATGGTAGCCTAGCCTATACACTAATGAATGAATCGTTATAAAATTTTTATGAAATATAGTATACAATCATATTCATTATAGAGTATTGGAAACATTGTTACATTTAAAAAAATCATTGTGATGATAGGCTGATACTGTTTCTCCAATTATGAGAGCGACATACTGTACAGTAATGTAATACTTTGAAAACAAGTTATAAAATAGCAAGAAAACTAACACATTATTAATCTTATATTAAATATCACTCACCTTATTCCTATATAAGGATAGGCTTTCCACTTATATACAAGTCTTGCACATGATGTTCTACACAGTGAATACTTAGGTGATAATGACTGTGACACAAAAACGTCTCATACAGTTCTTGCTGTACAGTTATTATATTTTCACATGCAGACACACAAACACAACAGATAAGTTTATTAACAGTACAGCATAGTGATTATTTACTATTCATTAAGTGGAAGTGGATCATCATAAAGACCTTCATCCTCATAGTCTTCACCTCGAGTAGGCTGAGGAGGAGGAGGAAGAGAAGGAGTTGATCTTGTGGTGGCAGAGGCAGAAGAGGTGGAGGAGGTAGAAGGAGAGACAGGAGAGGCAGGCACACTCAGTGTAACTTTATGGAAATACATTGTAATTTCTGTCTTTTTTGCTTTTTCATTTCTCTAGAAATGTTTTAATATGGTACCAAACCTTCCACTATCTGCCTTAGTTTTGGTGCCCGTATCAGAATGGTCCATGTTGTAAAAGAAGTCAAATTCAGTCTTGCATAATTGGAACACTTCTACCAGATTATCTAATGTCAATTTGTTTTCTGGCACTGCTTCTGTTATATCTCTTCCTCATCATCTGGTTTGAAAGCACTCATCTTCATCAAGTGGTCTTCTGTTAATTCCTCTGGTTGTGGTGTCTATCAGCTCTTGAGTCTCTCCAAGATCCATATCTTGAAACCCTTCCCTCACCCCCCACCTTTTTTGGTCATGTCCACAATCTCTTCTATGATTTCCTTGATTGGCTCTATCATAAGTCCTGTGATGTCATGTAACACAACTGGACACAGTTTTCTCCAACAGGAATTTACAGTTCCAGGCTTAATGGCTTTCACGGCTTTTTCTAAAATAACCATGACATCTTCAATGGTGTAATCCTTCCACACTTTCATGATGTTCTGTCAGGGTTCTCTTCCATTGTGTTGATAGTCCTTTCCATAGAGTACCATGTGTAATGAGCCTTAAAGGTCCTTATGACCCCCTGATCTAGAGGCTGAATTAGAGATGTTGTGTTTTGGGGGAAGTAGATCACTTTGATGCCTTTGATGTTGAACTTATGGGGTTCTGGGTGGCCAGGGGCATTGTCCAATAGCAAAATAACTTTAAAAGACAGTCCCTTCCTGACAAGATATTTTCTAACTTCAGGGACAAAGCATCTATGGAACCAGTCCAGAAAAAGGGTTCTCATCGTTCAGACCTTCTTGTTGTACAACTAAAAGCCTGGCAGCTGGTGTTCATCTTTCCTTTTCAAGGCTCAGGTGTTAGCAGCTTTATAGATAAGAGCAGTCCTGATTATAAACCCAATTGTATTTGCATAAAAAGTAGAGTTAGCCTGTCCCTCCCTGCCTTAAATCCTGGTGCTCACTTCTCTTCCTTACTAATAAATGTCCTGCATGGAATTTTTTTCCAGAATAGGGCACTTTTGTCTTCATAAAAAACCTGTTCAGGCAGATATCCATTCTCCTCAATGATTTTCTTAATGGTGTCTGGGAACTTGTCTGCTGCCTCTTGGTCAGCAGAAGCTGCTTCTCCTATTATATTGGCATTTTTAAAAAGCCAAACCTCTTTCTAAAATTATCAAACTGTGCTGGCATTAAATTCTCCAGCTTTAGATCTTTCACCTTCCTTTTGTTTTAAATTATCATATAATGACTTTGCTTTTTCTTGAATCAAATTAGAGCCTATAGGTATGCCTTTCTTATAGCCACCCTGAACCCATATAAAAGCTGCATTTTCAATATGAGATAAAAAGGTATTTTGCAAAAGTGCAAGGTTTTCACACCTGCTGCTGGAGCTGCAGTGACAGCTTCATGAATTTCCTTTTCCTTTTTTACAATGGTCCTTATGCGGAATTTATCTTGAAATTTATCTTGAAATGGTGGGCAATCGCAGCTGCAGACCTTAATCTACTCTTCACATCAAGCAATTCAACTTTTCCTTATAAAGTTATGACTTTTCTCTGCTTCTTGGGAGCATTTCCAGCATCACTAGTGGCATTTTGTATGGGTTCCATGGTGTTATTCAAAGTTGATGGTATTGCACTAAACACGATAAAAAATACACAGGAACTGTGAGAGATCACTTTTAACTGTGGTATGCAATTTACTGGAGAGGTAAACTGCTCATACAGAGATGATTAGCATCACATGGCATTTTAAGCTGATACAACACGAGCTCACCACAATAGCAACAAAAGGTGGCTATGAAATTATTATAGTGTTACAATAAACACTACAGTTAATTTATGCAGTTATTTAATACTGGATTTTTATATTTGTTTACATGTCTTTGGACTATGAATGGTGCCATATATGGTCTATGTGTGTGTAAGTTTTGATAAATTGTAATTTTTTATAATAGATTTTTGTATATTTTGATAGTAAATAATGAAATAGACTAGTACCTACGTATATTTTATGCATTCATGACATATCTTTTTCTTATGTTTTTGATATTTCTAGGCTATGCAGTTCATCTGTGAGTTTTTTCAAATTGTCACAAATCTCCAAAAAGTTTTCCAGTATATTTATTGAAAAAATTTGCACATAAGTGGACAGCTCAAACCTATGCAGTTCGAAGGTTCAGCTGTATATAACTTTTGTCAAGGCTTTCTAGTTGCTATCCTTAGACCTGAAGTTGTAACTTCTAAAGCTCCCAGAATATTAAACACCTGTTTCATTTTTTGACCTCTAACTTCTTTTTGACACATGCTGAGCCTTTAGAACATACATATCAGGTGGCATTTTGTGCAGTGCCTTAATTAAAACCCAGATGAGAATTGTCAAAGGTATCACTTTGAAATTTCTCCCCAATGCATATCAAAAAGGATTTAGCTTAAACATAGTGGGAAGAAAACCAAAGAACATATCTTCTTGGGGGAAAAAAAAGAGTTGTTGATTAAATCTCAGGAGATTAATTTACCACTGTAGATAGAAGCATTGAGACCATGCTGAATTGAACTGAGACCAGAAGAAATGAGAAATTGACAATGATTATAAAATTTGAATTTTGATAAATATATTCTGAGAAGAACTTTCTTGATATGAATTTTATCAGGGAAAACCCTTTATTATTTACCATTTATTTTCTGATGTGACCCATTCATCTTTAAAAAATTTTAATAAGTTGAAATATAAAATCCATCTACTCTGGTGTCAATTCCTTTCAAATCTAAATTTCCAGTTCCAACATTTGAATTGAACTATAAACCTGTATTTTCAATTGTTATATGGCATTTCACCATGTATAGTTTGCTGTTTTCTGAAATACATGGTATATGCCAGAATCAAATTCATTAACTCCCTTCTCTCATATCTGTAAATTATCTTCCCTATGCAGTTGGTATTATTTGTACCAGATTGTTTGGTTGGAAATTTTAGTGGTGTCTTCTAATCCTTTGCCTTTTTCAATCTGCTCATGTTGTTAAGTCCTGTATTTTCTTCTTTTGATGGCTCATTCCAACCTCCTTCAATCTCACATGTAGTCTTTGGCATCGTGGCATTTGCAGTCTGTATCTCAGGAGTCTCCTGATTCTCAGTTTGCTTCTATTTAATCCTCCCTGTATGATACTTCCAGAATAGATTTCATAAAGTACTGTGTTCATTATGCCCTGAGAATTAACAGGACGTGAACTAGTGGAAGAAGAGCAGAGCTCTGGAAAGACCATAGGTCCAGTCTCAGCTCCACTTTATCAGCTGAGTGATGTGGGGCAGTTGGTGTTTCTTAGTCATGGTTCTTCATCTCTATTACATTGAATATCATGCCCTAACTTTCACTGTGTTTATATTAATAAAATTAATATATGAGAATGCAGTTAGAATTTAGAAATCAGCTTAAAGACATTACACATTTTTCTTCCTTGTAACAAGGATTCCTTCTGAATCAAGTGTAATATCCTCAGATGTTCTTTGCCTACCCTAAGATTGTCTCATACCAACATAAATAGGTTTGTCAATGTTCTTTCCAAATACTCCATGAAGTTTTCTTCCCTTTTCCTTTGATCATGTTGCTTTTACACTTGAACTTTTCAGTTTTTATCCTAGAGTGACAATCAGAAGAGAAAAGCTTTTTCCTATATGGGGACTTAGTCATTTCTACCATTCTCTACCATAATTAAAAATATAAAAATGAATTTCCCTGAATAAAATTGAAATATTTTATCATATAAATTTGGTATCATTTTAACAAGTTGATGTATAGTTGACTTACAGTATTATCTTAGTTTTGGGTATACAACATAGTAATAGTATATAATAGTAATTTGATGTTTTTATAGGCTATACTCCATACAGAGTTATTATAACATATTGACTATATTCCTTGCTCTGTATATTACATCCTTGTAACTTATTTATTTTATACCTAGTAGTTTGCACCTCTTAAAGCCCCTCACCTATTTTGCCCCTCCACCCATCCCTCTCCCCTCTGGTAACCACTGTTCGTTTTCTATATCTGTGAGTCTGTTTCTGTTTATTTGTTTTATTTTTTTCTCTTTTTAATTGGGGTATAGTTGCTTTACAATGTTGTGTTAGTTTCTGTTGTACAACGAAGTGAAGCAACTATATGTATACGTATATCCCCACCCTCCTGGGAACTCTCTCCCAACCCCACCCCATCCCATCCATCTAGGTCACCACAGAGCACCGAGCTGAGCTCCCTGCGCTATACAGCAGGTCCCCACTAGCTATATGTTTTATACATGGCAGTGCACATACGTCAATCCCAATCTCCCAATTCATCCTCCCCTCCCCCCATGTCCACACATCCATTCCCTATATCTGCCCTGCAAATAGGTTCATCTGTACCATTTTTCTAGATTCCACATACATGCGTTAAAATACGACATTTGTTTTTTTCTTCCTGACTTACTTCATTCTGTATGACAGACTCTAGGTCCATCCACCTCATTACAAATAACTCAGTTTTGATCCTTTTTATGGCTAATATTCCATTGTATATATGGGCCACATCTTCTTTATCCATACATCTGTCGATGGACATTTAAGTTGGTTCCATGTCCTGGCTATTGTAAACATTGCAGCAGTGAACGTTGTGGTACATGTCTCTTTTTGAATTATGGTTTTCTCAGGGTATATGCCCAGTAGTGGGATTGCTGGGTCATATGGAAGTTCTATTTTTAGTTTTTTAAGGAAACTCCATACTGTTCTCCATAATGACTGTATAAATTTACATTCCCACCAACAGTGCAAGAGGGTTCCCTTTTCTCCACACCCTCTCCAGCGCTTATTGTTTGTAGATTTTTTGATGATGGCCATTCTGACTGGTGTGAAGTGATACCTCATTGTAGTTTTGATCTGCATTTCTCTAATAATTAGTGATGTTCATCATCTTTTCATGTACCTTTGGCCATCTGTGTGTCTTCATTGGAGAAATGTCTGTTTAGGTCTTCCACCCACTTTTTTATTGTGTTTGCTTTTTTGATTATTGAGCTTCATGAGCTGTTTGTATATTTTGGAGATTAATCCTTTGTCACTTGCTTCGTTTACAAATATTTTCTCCCATTCTGAGGGTTGTCTTTTTATTTCATTTATGCTTTTCTTTGCTGTGCAAAAGCTTTTAAGTTTAATAGATCCCATTTGTTTATTTTTGTTTTTATTTTCATTACTCTAGGTGGTGGGTCAAAAAAGAACTTGCTGTGATTTATGTCAAAGAGTGTTCTTCCTATATTTTCCTCTGAGAGTTTTATAGTGTCCAGTCTTACATTTAGGTCTTTAATCCATTTTGAGTTTATTTTTGTGTATGATGTTAGGGAATGTTCTAATTTCATTCTTTTACATGTAGCGTCCAGTCTTCCCAGCACCGCTTATTAAAGAGACTGACTTTTCTTCATTGTATATCCTTGCCTCCTTTGTCATAGATTAGGTGACCATCGGTGCATGGGTTTATCTCTGGGCTTTCTATCCTGTTCCATTGATTTATATTTCTGTTTTTGTGTCAGTACCATACTCTTGATTACTGTAGCTTTGTAGTATAGTCTGAAGTCAGGGAACCTGATTCCTCCAGCTCTGTTTTTCTTTCTCAAGATTGCTTTGGCTATTCAGGGTCTTTTGTGTTTCCATACATGTTGTAGAATTTTTTGTTCTACTTCTGTGAAAAATGTCATTAGTAATTTGATAAGGATTGCATTGAATCTGCAGATTGCTTTGGGTAATATAGTCATTTTCACAATATTGATTCTTCCAGTCCAAGAACATGGTATATCTCTCCATCTGTTTCTGTCATCTTTGATTTCTTTCATCAGTGTCTTATAGTTTTCTGAGTACAGATCTTTTACTTCCTTAGGTGGGTTTATTCCTAGGTATTTTGTTCTTTATGTTGCAATGGAAATGGAATTGTTTCCTTAATTTCTCTTTCTGATATTTCACTGTAAGTGTATAGGAATGCAATCGACTTCTTTGCGTTAATTTTGTATCCTTCAACTTTACCAAACTCATTGATTAGCTCTTGTAGTTTTCGATGGCATCTTTAGAATTCTCTATGTATGTACCATGTCATCTGCAAAGAAAAGAAGTTTTACTTCTTTGGATCTTCTTTGGATTCCTTTTCTTTTTCTTCTTTGTTTGCCATAGCAGGACTTCCAAAATTATGTTGAATAATAGTTGCAAGAGTGGACATCCTTGTCTTATTCCTGATTTTAGAGGAAATGCTTTCAGTTTTTCAACACTGAGAATGATGTTTGCTGTGGGTTTGTCGTATATGGCCTTTATTATGTTGAGGTAGGTTCCCTCTATGCCTATTTTCTGGAGAGTTCTTTTTATCATAAATGGGTGTTGACTTTTGTCAAAAGCTTTTTCTGCATCTATCGAAATGATCATACAGTTTTTATTCTTTAATTTGTTAATATGGTATATCACATTGATTGATTTGTATATATTGAAGAATGCTTGCATCCCTGGGATAAATCCCACTTGATCATGGTGTATGATCCTTTTAATGTGTTATTGGATTCTGTTTCCTAGTATTTTGTTGAGGAATTTTTTGTTGAGGAATTGCAGAGGAAGGAACACTCCCAAGCTCATTTTCCTCAGCAGTGTTTTGGAAGGGTATGAGGAGGATAGGTGTTAGCTCTTCTCTAAATGTTTGATAGAATTCACCTGTGAAGCCATCTGGTCCAGGACTTTTGTTTGTTGGAAGATTTTTAATTGTAGTTTCAATTTCATTACTTGTGATTGGTCTATTTATATTTTCTATTTCTTCCTGGTTCAGTCTTGGAAGGTTGTACTTTTCTAAGAATTTGTCCATTTCTTCCAGGTTGTCAATTTTATTGGCATATAGTTGCTTGTAGTAGTCTCTTATCACCTTTTGTATTTCTGTAGTGTCAGTTGTAACTTCTTTTTCATTTCTAATTTTATTGATTTGAGTGCTCTCCCTTTTTTTCTTGATGAGTCTGACTAAAGGTTTATCAATTATGTTTATTTTCCCAAAGAACCAGCTTTTAGTTTCATTGATGTTTGCTATTGTTTTCTTTGTCTCTGTTTCATTTATTTCTGCTCTGATATTTATGATTTCTTTTCTTCTACTAACTTTGGGTTTTGTTTGTTCTTCTTTCTCTAGTTGCTTTAGGTGTAAGGTTAGTTTGTTTATTTGAGATTTTTCTTATTTCTTCAGGTAGGATTTAATTGCTATAAACTTCCCTCTTAGGACTGCTTTTGCTGCATCCCATAGATTTTGGGTTGTCGTGTTTTCATTGTCATTTGTTTCTATGAACTTTTTCATTTCCTCTTTGATTTCTTCAGTGACCTCTTGTTTATTTAGTAGCGTATTGTTTAGCCTCCATGTGTTTGTGTTTTTCACAGTTTTTTTTTTTTCCTATAATTGATTTCTAATCTCAGTGTTTTGGTTGGAAAAGATGCTTGATACGATTTCAATTTTCTTAAATTTACTGAGGCTTGAATTGTTACCCAAGATGTGATCTATCCTGGAGAATGATCTGTGTGTACTTAAGAAGAAAGTGTATTCTGCTGCTTTCTGATGGAATGTCCTATAAATATCTATTAAGTCTATCTGGTCTATTTCATTTAAAGCTTGTGTTTCCTTACCTTATTTTCTGTCTAGATGATCTGTCCATTGGTGTAATTGGGGTGTTAAAGTCCCCCACTATTTTTGCATTACTGTCAATTTCCCCTTTTATGGCTGTTAACATTTGCCTTATGTATTGAAGTGCTTGTATGCTGGGTGCATAAATATTTATAATTATTATGTCTTCTTGGATTGATGCCTTGATTATTATATAGTGTCCTTCCTTATCTCTTGTAATAGTCTTTATTTTAAAGTCTAGTTTATCTGATATGAATACTGCTACTCCAGCTTTCTTTTGATTGCCATTTGCATGGAATATCTTTTTCCATCTCCTCACTTTCAGTTTGTATGTTTCTCTGGGTCTGAAGGTGGGCCTCTCACTGTTGGGGCCTCTCCCGTTGTGGAGCACAGGCTCCGGACGCGCAGGCTCAGCAGCCTTGGCTCACGGGCCCAGCCGCTTCGCGGCATGTGGCATCTTCCCGGACCGGGGCACAAACCCATGTCCTCTGCATCGGCAGGCGGACTCTCAACCACTGCGCCACCAGGGAAGCCCCGGGTCTTTTTTTGTATCCATTCAGCCAGTCTGTGTGTTTTGGTTGGAGCATTTAATCCATTTATATTTAAGTTAATTATCAATATGTATGCTCCTATTGCCATTTTCTTTATTGTTTGGGGTCTGTTTTGTAGGTCCTTTTCTTCTTCTTGTCTTGTGTTTCCTGCCTAGAGAAGTTCTTTTAGCATTTGTTGTAAAGCTGATTTGGTGGTGCTGAATTCTCTTAGCTTTTGCTTGTCTGTAAAGCTTTTGATTTCTCCATCAAATCCAAATGAGATCCTTGATGGGTAGAGTAGTCTTTGTTGTAGGTTCTTCCCTTTTATTACTTTAAATATATCCTGCCCCTCCCTTCTGGCTTGAAGACTTTCTGCTGAAAAAATAGCTGATAACTTATTGGGATTCCCTTGTATGTTATTTTTTGGTTTTCCCTTGCTGCTTTTAAGGTTTTTTCTTTGAATTTAATTTTTGTTAGTTTGATAAGTATGTGTCTTCGTGTTTTTCTCCTTGGGTTTATCCTGTATGGGACTCTCTGCACTTCCTGGACTTGGGTGACTATTTCCTTTCCCATGTTAGGGAAGATTTCAGTTATAAACTCTTCAAATATTTTCTCAGACCCTTTCTCTTTCTCCTCTTCTTCTCGGACCCCTATAATTCAAATGTTGCTGTATTTAATGTTGTCACAGAGGTCTCCAAGACTGTCCTCATATCTTTTCATTCTTTTTTCATTATTCTGCTTTTTACAGTTATTTCCATCATTCTGTCTGCTGGCTCATTATTTGTTTTTCTGTCTCAGTTATTCCTTTATTGATTTCTTCTAGTGTATTTTTCATTTCATTTATTGTGTTGTTCCTCACTGTTTGTTCTTTAGTTTTTCTACATCCTTGTTAAACATTTCTTGTATTTTCTCAATCTGTGCCTTCATTCTATTTCCCATATCCTGGATCATCTTTAGTATCATTACTCTGAATTCTTTTTCATGTATGTTGCCTATTTCCTCTTCATTTATTTTGTATGTAGGTTTGTACTTTGCTGCTTTGTCTGTAACATGTTTTTCTTTGGTCTCATTTTTTTTTTTTTTTTTGATGAGTGGGGATGTGTTCCTGTCTTGCAGGATGTTTGGCCTGAGGCATCCAGCATTGGAGTTTGCAGGCAGTTGGGTGGAGCTGGGTCTTGGTATTGAGATGAGGACTTTTGGGAGTCTGCATACTGATTAATATTCCCTGGGACCTGAAGTTCTCTGTTAGTCCAGAGACTTGGACTTTTGATTGTGTTGTTTGCTTTTTTGATTATTGAGCTGCATGAGCTGCTTGTATATTTTGGAAATTAATCCTTTGTCAGTTGCTTCATTTGCAAATATTTTCTCCCATTCTAAGGGTTGTCTTTTCATCTTGTTTATGGTTTCCTTTGCTGTGCAAAAAGCTTTTAAATTTCATTAGGTCTCATTTGTTTATTCTTATCTTATTATTAATATTTCCTTTCTTCTGCTGACTTTGGACTTTCTTTCTTCCTTTTCTAATTCCATTAGATGGAAAGGATTTGAGATATTTCTTGTTTGTTGAAGTGAGCCTGTATTTGTATAAACTTCCCTCTTAGAACTGCTTCTGCTGTATCCCATAGATTTTGTAAAGTTTTGTTTCTATTTTCATTTTTCTCAAGGTATTTTTTTTAAGTTTTATTTATTTTTTTTTTTGTTGCCCCATTGGTCTTTTAGTAGCATGTTGCTTAGTCTCCATGTGTTTGTGTCTTTTCCCCAGGTTTCTTCCTGTTATTGATTTTTAGTTTCTAATTATTGTAGTTGGAAAAAAGGCTTGGTATAAATTTCAATCATCTTAAATTTATTGACAACTGCTTTGTAGCCTAGCATATTATCTATTCTGGAGAAAGTTCCATGTGCGTTTGAAAAGAATGTGTATTCTGCTGTTTTCAGATGGAATGTTCAATGGATATGTATTAAGTCCATCTAGTCTAAAATATCATTTAAAGCCACTCTTTCCATATTGATTTTGTTTGGATGATCTATCCATTGATGTAGGTGGATATTTGTATTACTGTCAGTTTCTCCATTTATGTCTGTTAATATTTTCTTTATATTTAGGTGCTCCTAAATTAGGTGCATATATGTTTATGAATGTTATATCCTCTTCTTGAATTGACCCCTTTATCATTATATAATGCCCTTCTTTGTCTTTTGTTTTAAGACTTAAAAAAGTCTGTTTTGTCCAATATGAGTATTACTACCCAGATTTCTTTTCATTTCCTTTTGCATGAAACATTTTTTTTCTGTCCTTTCGCTTTCAGTCTGTATGTGTCTTTAGTTTGAAGTGACTCTCTTGTAGCCAGCATATAGATGGGTCTTGTTTTTTTATCCATTCAGTCACCCTGTGTCTTTTGAATTGAGCATTTAGTCCATTGACATTTAAAGTGATTATTGATAGGTATGTACTTATTGCTATTTTGTTACTTGTGTTCTTGTTGTTTTTGTAGTTCTCTTTTCTTCTTCTTTTAGTGTTTTCCCTGTGGTTTGATGATTTTTTTTTGTTGTATGTTTGGATTCCTTTCTCTTTGTTTTTGTGTATCTATTGTAGGTTTTTGATTTGTGGTTACCATGGGTTCATACATTTGTGGTTACCATGGGTTCATTTTGACCTATAAATATAACTACTTGTTTTAAATAGATAGTCATTTAAGTTCAAACACATTCTAAAAGCTCTATATTTTTTATTTACCCCTCCATGTTTTAGGTTTTGGTGTAATATTTTACATTTTATGTGTATCCTTTAGCTGCTGATTGCAGTTATAGTTGATTTTATAATTTTTGTCTTTTAACCTTGATACTAACTTAAGTGGTTTATCCATTGAATTTCGTATATATTGACATTTATCAGTGAGATTTTTCTTCATATATTTTCTTATTTTTTTGTTTCATAGCCTTTTCTTTTTCACTTAAAGAAGACCCTTTAACATTCTTGTAGGGCTGACTTAGTAATAATAAACTCTTTTTTTGTTTTTGCTTTTCTGGGAACTCTTTCTCTCTCCTTCAATTCTGAATGATAACCTTGCTTGGTAGAGTATCCTTGGTTGTAGGTTTTTTTCCTTTCAGCACTTTAAATATGTCATGCCTCTCCCTCCTGGCCTGCAAAGTTTCTGCTGAAAAATCAACTGATACCCTTATGGGAATTCCCTTGTATGTGACTCTTTGTTTTTCTCTTGCTGCCATTAAATTCTGTCTTTATTTTTAACTTTTGCCTTTTTAATTATGATATGTCTTTTTGTGGATCTCTTTGAATTCATGTTGTTTGGGACTCTCTGTGCTTCGTGGCCTTGGATATCTGTTTTCTTCTTCAATTAGAAAAGTTTTTAGCCATAATGTCATCAAATACCTTTTCTGCCCCTTTCTCTCTCTCTTCTCCTTCTGCGTACCCTATAATGCAAATATTTGTAACTTGATTCTGTCCTAGAGGTTCCTTAAACTATCCTAATTAATTTGTCTTCTCTGTGCCATTCTGATTGGGTGATTTCCACTATTCTGTCTCCCAGGTTTCTTACGTGTTCTTCTGTTTCACCTAATCTGCTGTTAATTCCTTCTTAGTGTACTTTTACTTTCAGTTTTTGTATTTTTCAGTTATGATTGGTTCTTTTTTATATTTTCTAGTTCTTTGATGAAGTTCTCACTGTGTTCTTCTATTGTTTTCCCAAATTCAGTAAGCATTTTTGTTACTACTGCTATGAAGTCTTTATCAGGTAAATTACCTATCTCCATTTCATTATGTTCCCTCCCACCCCCAGGGTTTTATCTTGTTCTTTCCTTTGGAACATATTCCTCTGTCTCTCATTTTGTTTGACTTTCTCTATTTTTATCCATGAAATTAGGCAAAACAGTTACCTATCCTGGTCCAGAAGGTATGTCCTTGTGTGAGAGCATCCTCATGTGGTTTGTAGCTGCCCAGTGGTTTTGGTTAGAGACTTGGATCTGAAGCATGGATTGTCTTTCCCAGGGTGTACTGGCAACCAGTGGTTTGGTGGAGGGTAGGTCTGCAGTTTGAGGGGCTAGAGCTCAAGTCTGGTGCAAACAGGGGCTTCTCTCAGGGTCAGTGGTGGTCTCTGACTTGGCTGGGGGCAGGCCAGGGCCCAAGAGGCTGGAGCCATAGTTCTGATCTAGTTCCACTTCTCCTCAGGGTGATGGTGGTCTACACCTTGGCAGGAAGCAGTGCCACAGCAGGACAGCCTGTAGTAGGTTGGTGTGGGCTGGGGGCATGCTGGGGTGGTCCTGGCAGGCTGGCTAGAGCACCAATCTGCTGCCTTTGTGCTGGGACTCAGAGCAAGCAAGTCTGTATGCATGTTCTTCAAGAGCAGAGTCTTGGTTTCCTACAACCATCTGGTAAGCCCCACTGGTTTTCAAACCAGCCAAGGAGGTTCATCCTACCTAGGGAGGATCCCTGAGCCCATTATATCCCCCTCTTCTTCTGGGTCACCAAACATGAGTGTGGGTCCTGACTAGATTTCTTCTCCTCCCTTCCTTCCATACTCTGTGTGGTTCTTTCTTTATAACATTGGTTGTAGAAGAGCCATTCTGCTAGTCCTCTGGTCGTTCTCAAAGAGAATTACTCTATATGTAATTGTAATTTAGATGAGTTTGTAGAGGAAGGTGAGCTCAGGGTCTTCCTACTCTGCCATCTTGATTGATATTGAAAATCAGTATCTTTATGTCTTCCAAAGTCTTCCTGGGTACCTTTTGAATAAAAATGTTAATATAAAATGAACATCAATCTGCCCAGCTTATAATTCATTCCCCACTAATTTGAGCACTGTTTCCAAACCATAGGTGTGGGCCCTGGTAGCCAAGTGTGTGTTCTGTGATTCTTTTCCTTTGGCTGCACAATACACACTGCAGTAGGAGTGGACTTGGCTTGGCCTTGCATTCGCTGAGGTAACCATACCATTTGGATGATTCTCTTTCCCATTAAAGATGATTTGGTTTTCAAACCAGCCAAGGAGGTTCATCCTACCTAGGGAGGATCCCAGATCTAATGTTTCTTTTAATGATTCTGCAAATGACAGAATGACAAATGTTTCAAATCATACATATTTGCTATGTATTCTGGTGCCCTCCTATGGGATTTGGGATCAGTTGTTTCGTTTAGAGTCCTCTTTGCTCCCCATGCTTTTTCCAGATCATTGCTTCTTCATTCTTTTATTAAAAAAAAAAATGCATCTTTGAAACTAATCCACTGACCAAAACCCAGTGTCGTTCTCTTTTCATTACTCTTCTCTGTCACATTCACTGACTCATTTTCTCTCTACACTTGATTGTTCTAGGAACTTTCCAGGTAACTTTGGTGTCTAGGTGGAGAATCCCTGAAAGCTTTGACCACTGAGTTCTGTGTCCTCATAACCAGTTCCACCTCTTCCACTTCACTTCAAACACCCATTCTGTCCCACAATGTTCTTCTGGGCTAAGCCACCCTGTTCCTCCATGATAATGAATTCAAACACCAGCTCAGTGAGTACAATTCCAAAACCTCCCAGCTTGCTGCAAGTTCTTTTTCATTCTCAGGACTTGTAGTCCAGTGCCCTTTCTAATTTCTCCTCTCTCATCTGTTCTTTCCCAGCTCATATTCTATGACCACCATTTCATTCTTGTTCCCAGGCAGATTGGTGTTACTTTAAATTCACAGCCCCATCTTGGCTCTCAACAGCACTTGACAATATTGCTTTGGTTCTTTAGAATGCACGCTCTTCCATTCTTCAAAACCATGTGCTGTGGGTTGAACTGTGTCTCTCAAAAAGATATGTTGAAGTCCTGACAGGTACTTGCGAATGTAACATTTTTGGGAAGTAGAGTGTTTGCAGATGTAATCAAGTTAAGATGAGGTTATATTGGATTAAGGTGGACCCTAAATCCAATGACTGGTGTCTTTATGAGAGTGCAAGATTTGGAGATGAGAATACACATAGGGAAAGACATGTGACGATGGAGGCAGAGAGTGGAGTGATGCAGCTATAAACCAAGGAACACCCTTGTTGGTAACTATCAGAAGCTAGGAGAAAGGCATGGAACAGATTCTCTTTCAACCTCCAGAAAGAAGTAGCCCTGTTGACACCCTGATGTCAGACTTCTGGATTCCTGAATTGTGAGAGAATAAATTTTTGTTGTATGAAGTCACCAGCTTGTGATTACTTGTTAAAGCAGCCCTAGAAAACTAATACACATGATTTCAAGAGGTTTCCCACAGGAAAGCTCGGACCTTCCTTTGCCTCTCCCTTTATGTTCAGTGGATAACCTTAACTTTAAGGAATTAGAAGCCACCAGACAGTAACTTATTGAACTTCTGGACACCAGAGTTACATATCTACACTTATTCTTTTCCTAATTTTCTTCCTTTTAGAACAAGGACAGTATGATCATATATCAAGCAGTGATTAAGGGTCCAGGGTCTGTAATAAGAATATTTGATTTTAAATTTAGATTCTCTAATTGCCAACTCTATAATTTTGGATAAAATATCTAATTTCTCAGTGACTCATATTCTTTTTATGTAGAATGGTTAATACTTCACAGGGTTGTTGTAAAGATTAAATCCTAAATATCAGAATTAACTGTCATATAGTACTCAGTAAAGGCCAGTTATTATATTTAATTATTACTTGAACCTATGAAATTGTTATACTTGTAAGTAAAAAGTGCTTAAATATTGGCAATTCTGTATAGTTCAGCATATCATTTCAATAAACAGTCCAGAGGTAGTCTGAACTTTTATTAAAAGAGAATATTTTCTTGTATCCTCTTGGTGTTGATCTCATTCCTTCCGCTTTTTCAGACACACACAAGCTATCTCTTTTCCTGTATTTTCAACCTCAGTCTTTATATATGCTACTTTGCATCATTACATAAATGTGCTCTACCCTCTACCATTTAAAATTAATATATGGGCTTCCGTGGTGGCGCAGAGGTTGAGAGTCTGCTTGCTGATGCAGGGGACGCGGGTTCGTGCCCCGGTTCAGGAAGATCCCACATGCCATGGAGCAGCTGGGCCCGTGAGCCATGGCCGCTGAGCCTGCGCGTCCGGAGCCTGTGCTCCGCAATGCGAGAGGCCACAACAGTGAGAGGCCACAACAGTGAGAGGCCCGTGTACCACAATAAATAAATAAATACAATTAATACATAAAAGTGACTGAATAAATGAATAATTTCTAGATGTCCATCTCCCCTCAATGCCTTTCACAGCCAAAGCTTTCTGACTTTTTCCTTTCTGACTCTGCCTGACTCAACTCCCCATTCTTTATCTCACTTGAGCTTTCAATATTATCCAAACCAGGTGACCACTCCTTTCTTACATTCTTTTTTTTAATATAAACTTATATATTTATTTATTTTTGGCTGCACTTGGTCTTTGTTGCTGTGCGCAGGCTTTCTCTAGTTGCAGTGCATGGGCTTGTCATTGTGGTGGCTTCTCTTGTTGTGGAGCATGGCCTCTAAGCACATGCACCTCAGTAGTTGTGGCTCGTGGGCTCTAGAGAACAGGCTCAGTAGTTGTGGAGCATGGGCTTAGTTGCTCTGTGGCATGTGGGATCTTCCCAGACCAGAGATAGAACCCACGTCCCCTGCATTGGCAGGCAGATGCTTAACCACTGTGCCACCAGGGAAGTCCCCTTTCTTCCATTCTTCATTTGGCTTCTCTGGTCACACTCTTGATTCACTGTTCTATATCTGACCATTGCTTTTCTCTGTCTTTTGCCAGTTCCTGGCATCTTTTCCCATCTTTTAAATGTCAAATTTTTTAAGACTCAGCACTATGATCTTTTTATTCTACATCAGTGGTTCTCAAAGTGTAGCCCCTGAGCCAGCAGCATCAATATTACTTGTGAAACTGTTAGAAATATTTACAAATTCTGGGGCCCTGCACTCAGACCTACTATACTTACCAGGGTTCTCCAGGAAACCAAGACCAACAGGGTATGTATTTTTTTAAAGAATTCGCTCATGCAGTTGTGGAGACTGGCAAGTCCAGAATTTCTAGTGCAGGGGCAGGTGAGAAACTCAGGCAGGAATTGATGCGTCAGTCTTGAGATAGAATTTCTTCTCTGGGGAATCTCAGTTTTTGCCCTTAAGGCCTTTCAACTGATTGGACGAGGCCCACTCATTTTATCGAGGGTTATTTCCCTTACTTAAAGTCAACTGATTATAGATGTTGACAACATCCAGAAAATACCTTCACAGAAACCCCCACATTAGTGTTTGACTAAATAACAGGTACTAGAGCCTAGCCAAGTTGACATATAAAACTAATCATCACACCCACTGAATCAGGACCTCTGGGGTGGGGTCCAGCAATCTGTGTTTTAAATAAGTTCTTCAGGTGATTCTCATGTGCAGTAAAGTTTGGAAGCTACAGGTCTATATTTTCTACCCAGATGCTCAGACATTTCAACGTCTTCAGTTACTATCTATTGAATATATACTGACTCTCAAAGTTCAATCTCTTGCCCAGATTTCTCCTCTGTTCTGTTCAGATGTTTCACAGACACCTCAAATTCAGTGCATCTAAAATTGAACTCTTGATCTACTGCAAACCTGGTCTTCCTCAACTGTTCAAGAGGTCAACAAATAATAACACCCTCCTCCTAGGAGTTCAAGCTAGAAACTTGGCATTTTTCTTTGAGTAAACCCTGTTTTTCACACAGAAGTCCAATCAATCACAGTTGTCTTATAGATTTTACCTCTAAATAATTTTTCATTCTGTTCCCTTCTTTCCATTTCTGCTGTCACCATACTATCCCAAACCCATCACTGTTTCACTTGGATTAATGCACTACTCCTTCCAATCATTCATTCTCCTTGTAGATGTTTTGATTTGTTTTGATGCAGATCTGGACATTACTTAATAATAGGTGATATACATCTGTTACACCTGTGCTTGTACTATTTAGGATACCTTTGGGTACAGTTAAAGAAAAGACCAACTCTAAATGGCTCAAACTATAAGGGAATTTATGATTTCACAAAACAAAGTCCAAGGTTAGATGATTCCAGAGCTGTTTAGTTTGGCAGTTCATCAGCATTATGAAGGACCAACTTCTGTCTGTCTCTCGGGGGACTACTGTAGTCTCATTGTAGGATGTAGTGTTTATTGTAGCCTCACTAATGTGTATTTCACAGACTGCATGACTGTTAGTGGCTGCCTCAAGTGTTGGAAACAGGACCATGGAGGCAATGTGTGCAAGGACCAGTGAGGCCAAGGTTTAGATTAATTCTCTATGTGCATACTGAAATCACCAAAAATAGTGATACGAATGTAGGTAAAGAGATGGGCAGAAAGTCAGAGACTAAAATCTCTAATGAATGAGAAATGACCAGGAATATGGTAGATGACTGCAATAAATGGAAATAATAGATGTAAGGCAAGTCCTTCAACGGAGCTGGATTTTTAGGAAGAAGAGAGGAATAATGATCTGGCAGCAGCAATAAGGAGCAAGGATAGCATGTATCACCTTCAGATCCAATAGGAGAAAAGAAAGAGACTTCTTTTGAGAGGGCTTCAGAGGAAACTATGTCCTTAGGAGGCATCCAGTTTTTTAAGTGAAAGTTAAGGGACAAAATCATAGCCACAGAGGGAAGTTGGAAAATGAGTTTTGTGCCCAGATAAAAATCAAGAATTCAGGTTCAGTTATTCTTGAAGGAGAAAATAGATGATGTGGAAGAACAGCAATCTTTGCTGTAAGTACCATCTCCCCCAGTGTTACTATTTTATTTGTTAGCAGGATTTAGGAAGATATAATGTAGGTTGTTCTTAGCATTTGGCATTGTAATTGTACTTTTAGGGCAAAGGTCCCTAATAGGTATTCATGAATGGATTCCAGGTGTACCTCAGCCCTGAGGATGGTGGTGAATGGCCTCAAACTAGGGGTTGTCTTGTCAGGGACACTTCTGAGAGCAAGTCCCATAGTTCCCTCTGATTTACCTGGTACCTGTTGCTCTGCCCCTAGTGCAGGGCCAAGGGGCCAAGGATTGTCCTCTGGATATCCATTTTAGTAGCCAACTGAAGAATGTGCCACTGCCCATTATGAACAAGGGACACCTAAATCTGCAGGAGGCATGCTCAAGGGTCACTGTACCTCACCCAAGGTTTTGCCATGGTATCTATGGGTGGGAAGTGGAGAAGGGAGAGAGACTTTACAAAGCAGAGCTCTTGGCTGTAGCAGCAAGGAATCTCTGTCCTTATATATATTTGGCAGATTCTTCCATCCCTTTGTGTCACATATACTCTTTAATGGCATCCAAGTGAGCTTCAGGGTGACTGCTCCAATAAAGCATGTGCATTCATCAAAATTTCATCATTTTAAAATAATTCATACAAAAAGTTTTATTGGATTCAAATCTATTCACATTTATCAAGAACTTTCAACATTATATTTGTTGACAAAAGAACGGGAAGATTTGTTGTATCCTTTAAATATAATTTTATTTGTTGTAAATTTTTGAATGGTTGTAAAAATGGTTTAAACTTTTTAAAAAAATCACTAGTACAAATAGCGTTTCTGGTTGATGTCAACCATTAAGGATTTAAAGAGGTTGTCTCTCCTTTGTTGAGAATTGTGGGTAGGCATTTAAGTATACAACCTGATTTAAAACAAAAGGTATGGCTACAGAACTAAGCTCATGTTTCACAGTAAATTTATTTGGAAAATATCTGATTTGAAAGCATGGACAGATTTATTCACTAATGCTTTGTATTCTTATTTCTTACCAATTATGTAATATAGAAAAAAATAGAGTTAAGGTTTTTCACCAAGTCCCACATAAATGCCTCTAAATAGCTTCCAGTTTACTCCAAGTGGGCTGCTAAAATGTTAGTGCTTAAAAAAATTTTTATTGAAATATCATTGATTTACAATGTTGTGTTAGTTTCAGGTGTACAGCAAAGTGATTCAATTATACATATATATATATATATTCCCTTTTTATAGTTCCTTTCATTATAAGTTATTATAAGATACTAAGTATAGTTCCCTGTGTATACAATTGGTCCTTGTTGGTTATCTATTTTATATATAGTAGTGTTTATATTTTAATCACAGACTCCTAATTTATCCTTCCCTCCCTTTCCCCTTTGGTAACTATCAGTTTGTTTTCTATATCTGTGAGTCTATTTCTGTTTTGTAAATAAGTTCATTTGTATCATATTTTTTAGATTCCACATATAAACAATATAATATGATATTTATCTTTGGCTTACTTAGTATGATAATTTCTTAGTCCATCCATGTCAATGCATATAGCATTATTTCACTTTTTTATGGCTGAGTAATATTCCATTGTATATATACAACATCTTCTTTATCCATTCATCTGTTGATAGACACTTACGTTGCTTCCATGTCTTGGCTATTGTAAATAGTGCTGCTATGAACATTGGGTGCACAAAAACGCAACAGGGTAGAAAGCCCAGAAATAAACCTACACACCTATGGTCAACTAATCTATGACAAAGGAGGCAAGAATATACAATGGAGAAAAGACAGTCTCTTCAATAAGTAGTGTTGGGAAAACTGGACAGCTACATGTAAAAGAATAAAATTAGAACATTCTCTAGCATCATGAACAAAACTTAACTCAAAATGGATTAACGACCTGAATGTAAAGCCAGATACTATAAAGCTCCTAGAGGAAAATGTAGGCAGAATACTCTTTGACATAAATCACAGCAATATTCTTTTGGATTTGTTTCCTAGAGTAATGGAAATAAAAACAAAAATAAACAAATGGGACCTAATTAAACTTAAAAGCTTTTGCACAGCAAAGGTAACCATAAACAAAATGAAAAGACAAGCTACAGAATGGGAGAAAATATTTAAAACAATGTGACTGACAAGGGATTAATCTCCAAAATATACAAACATCTTATACAGCTCAATATTGAAAAAACAACTCAAAAATTGGGTAGAAGATCTAAATAGACATTTATTCAGAGAAGACATACAGATGGCCAAAAAGCACATGAAAACATGCTCAGCATCACTAATTATTAGAGAAATACAAATCGAAACTACAGTGAGGTATCACCTCACACTGGTCAGAATGGCCATCATCAAAAAGTCTACAAATAAATGCTGGAGAGGGTGTGGAGAAAAAGGAAACATTCCCATTGTTGGTACAGCTATTATGGAGAGCAGTATGGAGGTCCCTTAAAAAAAAAGAATAGAGCTACCATATGTTCCTGCAATCCCATTCCTGGGCATATGTCTGGAGAAAACCATAATTCGATAAAATTTTAGCACTTTTGATGTGGGCCAAGATGTGAAAGACTGCTTTAGTAAGAGTAACGCTTCAGTTTAACCAAAATGGTATTGGTAATATCTGTCTTCTCTACTTGTTAAAATACACATTAATAAATTGTGTGTGTGTTTTCTAAACATTCCCAGATAGTTTGAGTTACTACCAGGTAAAGTCATGCTTTTCTGTCCTGAAAGAAAGAGGAATCTGGCATCTTTTGCTACTGTGATATACGTACTGGTACCAGAAATATGAAAAATTCTGACTAACAGGCATTTTTGTTTTGTATGTCAGAATTCATGTCCTCTTCCTGGGTTTATAGATTTTCTTCTAGAAATCACTACGTTTCCCATCTTCACAGTCCAAGGAAGGTTGACTTGACCACAAGCTCTAGGAGTGGGGTATGATGTGTGCAAGCCTATCCCTATATTCCATTCTCTTGCTACAAGGTTGGTTCAGAGACAGGCAGATAAATCATTCAGAGCCAATGAAACAGAAGAAGGTATTTGTTGAAACTTCTAAGAAAGAAACGTTCACTCTTCCCCTTGACATCTTAGCTTCCCATGGAGATGAGATATCTGGAAATGTATAAAACCATTTTGCTATATTGAGTGGCACAGTTGGCAAGTCTCTGTATAGAGCTTATCAGGGAAGATATAAATGAGACGGTAAAGTTGAGCCCTTGATGAGATCACTTGAACTGTTGAATCAAACCTCTCCTGATGTTGAGGCTAATTCTGAATTTTCAATTTTATGAATCAGCAAATTTCTCCCTGTTCTGTACTTTCCTAGATTCTGCATTTGTCTATTTGGCATACATTCATCGCAGGGTCAATTTGTGGCCTCTCTGACTAGGTAGAGACTGCTCCTCTCAGGACTAGCCAATTCTTAGAGATAGCCTGCAGCATGCATTTCATATGCAAACCAACCAATCTTGAGTCTATATGCCCCAGCCACTCCCTTTATCAAACTATAACAAACCAATATTTCCTCAGCCTTAAATCAACTCAGGACCAAGTATGCAATATTTTTTTTCACATCTTTATTGGAGTATAAATGCTTTACAATGTTGTGTTAGTTTCTACTGTACAACAAAGTGAATCAGCTGTATGTATACATATATCCCCATATTTATTAGACAACTTACTTCTCTTACACCCTTCTCTCCCTCATTTCCTCCCCCTTTTCTTTCCCTCCATTCAATATTTATGAAGTGTTCCTGAGCACCTGTGCTGGCACAAATGTTACAAAATTGTATGAGACAGTTCCTACCCTTGAATGTGTAGCAATGAATACATTTGGAGTAGACAGATGATAAGTAATCTGATAGAAGCATGTACAAGATTTAGTGGGGCCTGAGGAAGGGAGTGATCAGTTTTTCTTAAGAGTGGTATTCAGGAAGTTTCCTAAAAGGAGTGGGTACTAGGTAGATTTTGTTACCAAAGGCAAAAACAGAGCAGAGTAGAGCTTTCAGTCAGAGGGTACTGCATGGACAAAGACTCAGAAGATTAACTCTTGTCATGCTTAGGTGTGGACAAGTGATTTTCTATGGCTGGAGCACGGGATGTGGCACTTGGTATGGTGCAAAATTTAATGGCACACCAAAAAACTAAGTAATAGATAAATTTATTTTAATGCAGTATTTTTTTTTTTTTAATTCATGCAGGGCTTCCCTGGTGGCACAGTGGTTAAGAATCCGCCTGCCAATGCAGGGGACACAGGTTTGAGCTCTGGTCCGGGAAGATCCCACATGCCGTGAAGCAACTAAGCCCATGTGCCCCAACTACTGAGCCTGTGCTCTAGAACCTGAGAGCCACAACTACTGAGCCCGTGTGCTGCAACTACTGAAGCCCATGTGCCTAGAACCTGTGCTCCACAACAAGAGAAGCTACCACAATGAGAAGCCCACGCACCGCAACGAAGAGTAGCCCCCGCTCACCACAACTAGAGAAAGCCTGCGCACAGCGATGAAGACCCAACACAGCCAAAAATAAAATAAATTAATTTTAAAAATAATTTTTAAAAATTAATGCAAAACTCTTGATAAACAAAATATGAAATTTTGAAAACTTAAAAATTGACATAGTAAAACAAATGGTACCTTGCTACCTTGCAAAAGAAGTTTCAGTAAGCTGAAGTTAATTAAAAATTATTGAAGATGTTTACTTATTTTAAAAAAGTGTCAAAAATGTCAATTCTCTCAATTGAAAAGAAGATAAAGAAGTTAATTTTGAAAGTACTATGAGTTTGTTTGATTAAAGCCAAGAAAGTAAAAACGTAATACAGGGGCTTCCCTGGTGGCGCAGTTGTTGGGAGTCCGCCTGCTGATGCAGGGGACACAGGTTTGTGCCCTGGTCTGGGAAGATCCCACATGCCGCGGAGCGGCTGGGCCCGTGAGCCAAGGCTGCTGAGCCTGCGCATCCGGAGCCTGTGCTTCACAACAGGAGAGGCCACAACGGTGAGAGGCCCACGTACAGCAAAAAAAAAAAAAAAAAAAAGGTAATACATTTTGTTTTGATATAAATAAAATATTTAAACCTAAAATAATATTGTTGGTTTAATACATCTATTTTTTAAATTTTCAATATTTTTTCAACTACCTTAATATTCTATAATAAAAGCTAACCATTACAAACAAAAAACTTATATAGGGACATTTTTTCTTTTACTTCACAGTCTCATATGGCTTGATATGGAGCTCTCTGAATATTATCTTTGTTTAAAATTTTGATGTTTTATCAAAATGTTTTGTAGCAATTTTGATTTTTAAAAGAATATTGCAATAAAATATTATTTAACTTGATTACTGAGTTATTTGATTTCCCCTTAATTTTTGCTCTTAAAGCAGTTGTCTCACTGGTCTCACTCTAATATTGGCCTTGGAAAAGGAGTTAGATTCATTTAAAGACGTAACATATTCTTACTGTTTATACCCACTACAAATTGCTTTCTGATGAGTGAACTTAAACTGGTAATACTTAACTGAAGCTTACAACCATTGCGTTAGAAAAACTTAGCAGTCTTCCTTCTATGTGTCCCTCTTACTCCTCACACAGAACACTTCACTTCTGACACTTCTGGTCGCCAACTATGTGGGGACTTTTTTCCCCAACACCAAGCAATCCTACACAACACCAGCTGGTGTCCTATAATTTAATTCAAAATTGTAATTTAATGTCTCTGTCCCGTAAGACTGTTCCCACCCCACTTCAGATGCCAGTGGCAAATAGTAGGTTCCCAAGTTATTCACAACTTCTTTTTTTTTTGGCTCCATTGGGTCTTCATTGCTGCACGTGGGCTTTCTCTAGTTGCAGTGAGTGGGGGCTACTCTTTGTTGCAGTGTACAGGCTTCTCATTGGGGTGGCTTCTCTTGTTGCAGAGCATGGGCTCTAGGTATGCAGGCTTCAGTAGTTGTGCCACATGGGCTCAGTAGTTGTGGCTCACAGGCTCTAGAGCGTAAGCTCAGTAGTTGTGGTGCATGGGCTTAGTTACTCTGTGGCATGTGAGATCTTCCCAGACCAGGGCTCGAACCCGTGTCCCCTGCATTGGCAGGTGGATTCTTAACTACTGTGTCACCAGGGAAGTCCCAAGTTACCCACAACTTCTGTCAGACTTGGCTACAAATGAGAGCTTCCCATTACCTGCTCCTCATTGGATTTAATAATTTGCTGAGCAGCTCACAGACCTCAGGGAAACACTTAACCAGCTTATTAAAGGATATGATAAAGAATACAGATGAACAACCAGATAAAGAGATACAAAGGACAAGGTCTGGGAGGGTCCTGAGTACAAAAGCTTCTGCCCTTGTGGAAGGTGCATCACCCTCTCAGTAAATGGATGTTCACAGAACTGGAAGCTTTCCAAACACCATACTTTTGGGATTTTTATGGAGGAGTTATCACACAGACACGATGGACTATTAACTCCATTTTCAGCTCTTCTCCCTTCTCAAGAGAATAAGGGGTGGGGCTGAAAATTCTAAGCTTCAAATAATGGTTTGGTCTTTCTGGTGAATGGCCATCCAGGAGCCCACACAGAGTCTCCTCATTAAAATAAAAGCCACCCCTATCACTCAGCAAATTACAAGGGTTTCAGGAGCCCCATGCTAGAAATGGGGATGATGACAAAATATATATTTATTATAAACCATAATATCATACCATTATGTAAAAATCAGGCTTATATACATAGCCCTGCCCTCCAGAGAGCCTGCACTAGCTTCTAGACAAGCCTCACCTACCAGGGGGCAGACACCAGTTGTGAGAAAACAACAGCTCCACAGTCTCTGGACCTGTCCTCCCTTCAACCAGCAGGCCAGATCCTGTACTGAGATGGGTTGGGCCCTGGCCCTACACACTAGCAGGCCACCACAAGCTTCAGGACACACCAGAACCCACACCCAACTGTGTCAGAAACATGCCCTACTCACCAGTGATCTAACATCAACTCAGGGATCCCTGGGTGCTGCAATCAGACTCCAGGACCCAGCTCTGCCTGCCACTAGTCCAGCACTAGCCCCAGGAAATGGCTTTCCCATTAGTGGGTGAGCAACAGCCCTAGAGTCTCTAGGTTCTAGACAAGCCTCAACTACCAGGGGGAAGATACCAGTCATAAGAAAACAACAGCTGCACAGTCTGTGGACCTGCTCCCCACCACAACCAGCAGAAGGATACATGCAGCTCTCATAGGAGGAATCCCTAGAGCATATAGCTCAAGTGATGAGAGTGGACGGATGCATAAGGATGCATAGGACGTCTCCTACAAAAAGTCACTTTTCCAAGGTTGGGAAATGTAAACAACCTACCAGATACATAAAAAGAAAAACAGCAACTTAGGCAAAATGAGGTGACAGAGGAACATGTTCCAAATAAAGGAAAAAGATAAAACCCCAGAAGAACTAAGTGAAATGGAGATAAGCAATCTACCAAAGAAAGAGTTCAGAGTAGTGATTATAAAAGATGATCAGATAACTTGGGAGGAGAATGGATGCACAGAGTGAGAATTTGGAAGTTTTTAACAAAGAGAAAATATAAATAATAAAACAGAGATGAAGAATACAATAACTGAAATGAAAAATACACTAAAATACACTAAAAGGACAGTAGACTAAATGGTACAGAGGAGCAGATCAGCAAGACAGAAGACAGAGTAGTGGAAACCACTGATGCTAGACAGAAACAATAAAAAAGAATGAAAAGAAATGAGGACAGTTTAAGACACCTCTAGGACAACATCAAACACACTAATATTTGAATTATAGGGGTCCCAGTAGGAGAAGAGAAAGAAAAAGTGGCTGAGAACATATTTAATAGCTGAAAACTTCCCTAAACTGGGAAAGGAAACAGTCATACAAGTCCAGGAAGCACAGAGAGTTCCATATAGGATTAACCAAAAGAGAACTACACCAAGACACATTGTAATCAAAATGACAAAAATTAAAGATAAACAGAATATTAAAAGCAGCAAGGGAAAAGAAACAAATAGCATACAAGGGAACTCCCATAAGGCTATCAGCTGATTTTTCAGCAGAAACTGCAGGCCTGAAGAGAATGGCATGAAATATTTAAAGTGATGAAAGGGAAAAACGTATAATCAAGAATACTCTACCCAGCAAGGCTCTCCTTCAGATTTCATGGAGAAATCAAAAGCTTTATAGACAAGCAAAAACTAAAAGAGTTCAGCACTACAACCACTTTACAAGAAAAGTTAAAGGAACTTGTCTAAGTGAAAAAGAAAAGACCACAACTAGAAACGTGAAAATTATGAAAGGAAAAATCACATCAGTAAAAGCAAATATACAGTAAAGGTAAGAAAACATCCATGCACAAATCTAGTGGGAAGGTTAAAAGTAGTAAAATCATCTGTATTCACAATAAGCAGTTAAGTGATATACAAAACAATTAGATGTAAATCACACTATCAAAAACAGTAAATGTTAGGGGAGAAGAGTACAAAGACAGGGTTGTTAAAAATGCTTTTGAAATTAAGAGATAAGCAACTTAAAACAATCATATATATATATATATATATATATAGTTATATAGTTATATAGTTATATATATAGTTATATATAACCTCATGGTAACCACAAACCAAAAATCTATAATAGATACTACACAGAAAAGAAAAAGGAATCCAGACATAACACTAAAGATAGTCATGAAATCACAAGAGAAGAGAATACAAGAAGAAGAAACAAAAAGGACCTATAAAACCCCCAAAACAATTAAAAAAATTGCAATAAGAACATACATATCAATAATTACTTTAAATGTAAATGGACTTAATGCTACAATCAAAAGACAGAGTGATTGAATGGATATAAAAACAAGACTCATATCTGTGTTGCCTACAAGAGACTCACTTCAGATCTAAAGACACACACAGACTGAAAGTAAGGAAGTGGAAAAAGATATTCCATACAAATGGAAACCAAAAGAATGCTGGAGTAGCAATACTTGTCTCAGACAAAATAGATGTTAAAATAAGACTGTTATAAGAGACAAAGAAGAACATTACATAATGATCATGGGATCGATACAAGAAGAAGATATAACAATTGTAAATATATATGGACCGAACATATGAGCACTTCAATACATAAAGCAAATATTAATGGACATAAAGCGAGAAATTGACAGTAACACAATAATTATAGGGGACTTTAACACCCCACTTACATTAATGGACGAATCATTCAGAGAGAAAATCAATAAGGAAACACTGGCTTTAAATGACACATTAGACAAATGGACTTAGTAGATACATATAGAACATTCCATCCAAAAGGAGCAGAATACATGTTCTTCTCAAGTGCATATGGAACATTCTCCAGTATAGATCACATGCTAGATCACAAAACAAGCCTTGGTAAATTTAAGAAAATTGAAATCACATCAAACTAGAAATCAACTACAAGAAAAAAACTGCAAAAAAACCCCACAAAACTCTTGGAAGCTAAATAATATTCTACAAAACAACCAACAGATCACTGAAGACATCAAAGAGGAAATTTTAAAAAACTAGATATAAATGAAAACAAAAACATGATCCAAAATCCATGGGATGCAGCAAAAGCATTTCTAAGAGGGAAGTTTATAGAGATACAAGCTTACCCCAGGAAACAAGAAAAACTCAAATAAACAACTTAACCTTACACCTAAAGGAAGTAGAAAAAAATAAGGCCCAAAGTTGGTAAAAGGAAAGGAATCATAAAGATCAGAGGGCTTCCCTGGTGGCGCAGTGGTTGAGAGTCTGCCTGCCGATTCAGGGGACACGGGTTCGTGCCCCGGTTCGGGAGGATCCCACATGCCAGACCCGTGAGTCATGGCCGCTGAGCCTGTGCATCTGGAGCCTGTGCTCTGCAACGGGAGAGGCCACAACAGTGAGAGGCCTGCGTACCAAAAAAAAAAAAAAAAAAAAAAAAAAAGATCAGAGCAATAGTAAATGAAATAGAGACTAAAAAAAAAAGAAAAGATCAATGAAACTAAGAATTGGTTCTTTGAAAAGATATACAAAATTGATAAACCTTAAGCCAGACTCATCAAGAAAAAAGAGAGAGGGCCCAAATCAATAAAATTAGAAATGAGAAAGGTGTAGTTACAGCAGATACCAAAGAAATACAACAGATCATAAGAGATTACAATGAACAACTATATATCAATAAGATGAATAATGCTAGAAGAAATGGAAAAATTCCTAGAAATGTACAAACTCCAAAGACCAATTACTAGTAATGAAATTCAGTCAGCAATAAAAAAAAAAAAAAAAAAAAAAAAAAACTCCTAACGAACAAAAGTCCAGGACCAGATAACTTCAGAGGTGAATTCTACCAAACATTTAGAGAAGTGATAACACATATTCTTCTCAAACTGTTACCCCAAAATGCTTCCCAACTCATTCTGAGGCCAGCATCACCTTGATACCAAAACCAAAGATATCACACACACACAAAGAAAATTTCAGACTAATTTACTGATGAACATAGATGCAAAAATCCTCAACAAAATATAGCAAACAGAATCCAACAATACATTTAAAGGATCATACACCATGCTTAAGGGAGATTTAACCTAGAGATGCAAGAATGACTTAATATCTGCAAATCAATGTGACACACCACATTAAGAAATTGAAGAATAAAAACCATATGATCATATCAAGAGATTCAGAAAAAGCTTTTGACAAAATTCAACATCCATTTATAAAAACTCTCCAGAAAGTGGGCATAGAGGGAACATACCTCAACATAATAAAGGTCATATATGACAAGCTCACAACTAATATCATACTCAATGGGGAAAACCTGAAAGCATTTCCTCTAAGATCAGGAACAAGACAAAGATGCTCACTCTTGACACTTTTACTGAATATAGATTTGGGAGTCTTAGCCATAGCAATCAGACAAGAAAAAGATATAAAAATATACAAATTAAAAAGAAAGATGTAAAACTGTCACTCTTTGCAGATGACATGATTCTATACATAGAAAATCCTGAAGACACCATCAGAAAACTATTAGAGCTCATCAATGAATTCAGTAAAGTTGCAGGACACAAAATTAATATACAGAAATCTGTTGCATTTCTATATGCTAATAAAAAACTCTCAGAAAGAGAAATTAAGGAAACAATCCCATTGACAATCACATCAAACAGAAGAAAATTCCTAGAAATAAACTTGCCTCAGGAGGTAGAAGACCTGTATTCTGAAAACTATAAGACACTGATGGAAGAAATTGGAGATATGTTCATGGGTTGAAAGAATAAATATTGTTAAAATAGCCATACTACCCAACGCAATCTACAGATTCAATGCAATCCCAATCAAGTTACCAATGGCATTTTTCACAGAACTAGAACAAATAATTTTGAAATTTGTGTGGAAACACAAAAGACCCCAGATAGCCAAAACAATCTTGAGAAAGAACAACAGAGATGAAGGAATCATGCTCCTAACTTCAGATTAAACTACAAAGCTACCGTAATCAAGATAGTATGGTACTGGCACAAAGAAAGACACAAAGATCAATGGAACAGGATAGAAAGCCCAGAAATAAACCCACACAGTTATGGTCAATTAATCTATGACAATGGAGGCAAGAATATACAATGGAGAGACAGTCTCTTCAATAAGTGGTGCTGGGAAAACTGGACAGCTACGTGTAACATAATGAAATTAGAACATTCTCTAGCACCATACACAAAAATAAACTGAAAATGGATTAATGACCTAAATGTAAGATCAGAAAACATAAAATTCCTAGAAGAAATCACAGGCAGAACTGTCTTTGACATAAATTGTAGCAATATTATTTTTGGATCTGTCCCCTAAAGCAACGAAATAAAAGCAAAAATAAACAAATGGGACCTAATGAAACTTAAAAGCTGTTGCACAGCAAAGGAAACCATTGAGAAAACAAAAAGACATACTGAATGGGAGAAAATATTTGCAAATGAAATGACCAATAAGAGGTTAATATCCAAAATATATAAAAGGCTTTAAACTCCACATCAAAAAAAACCCAAACAACCTGATTACAGGATGGGTAGAAGACCTGAGTAGACATTTTTCCAAAGAAGACACACAGATGGCCAAAAGACACATGAAAAGATCCTCAACATCATCAATCATCAGAGAAATGCAAATAAAAACCATGATAAGATATCACCTCATATCTGTTAGAATGGCTGTAATCAAAAAGAACAGAAGGATATATTGTATATCACAGGAATATAGCCAACAGTTTATATGAACTATGGAATACAATTTTTAAAAATTGTGAATCACTTTGTTGTACATTTGAAACTTATGCAATATTGTGCATTAACTATACCTCAATTTTTAAAAAAAGTTAAAAAATAAAAAATTAGGCTTAAATAATTTTTCTACTATTTATTGTATAACAGAATTTTAGAATTTTTGATCCATAGCACAAGTACAGAGAATAAACTATATGAATGAATTGAGAGCCTTTGTTCTTTATCTCATTTATTGTAACTAAGAAGTAGACTTTGAAATTACTGTTGAGCTTGTAAATCCATGGAGAGCTAGGGGCTTATGTAGATAGATTTCAAGGGGTGTTTGTGAACCACCTTAAATTTTAGGCAAACTTTTTTTAGATATGTACATGTCCATGATGTTGATCTGATTCTGTACTCACTCACCATTTTATTTTTCATATGCTATATTTTTCTGGCAATTATAAATTCCATTCATTCACTCAGTAATTCGAATCAGCATTTTTAATGTGTCAATTATTATATTTGTGGTTATGGTTATATTTTAAGTGGTTTTCTTGTATATAGCTGTGTATAGATAGTATAATGCTGAGTATTGCTTTTTCCTCTGATCCTCAATCTCTCTCTATCTTTAATGGATATATTTAGACCATTCACATTGGCTATAAATATTAGCATGGTCATATTTAAATTTATCATCTTGCTAGCTGTTTTCTATTTGTTGATTGGTTCTTTGTTCCTTTTTATTTTCCTTTCCTGCCTTCTGTTGTATTATATTTTATAATTCAATTTCAGCTCCAGTAATGGCTTATTAGTTATACATTTTTTTAAAAAGTAAATTTTTTTCATAGTGTTTCACCTAGGATTTACAATATATGCCTTCAATTTATCAAATCTACATTCAAATACTATTATAGTATTTCATGTGCAGTGTAAGAAACTTCACATAGTGTACTTTCAATTTTGCCCTCCCTTCCTTTGTCATTATTGTTATTAATTTTACATTTTCATGTATTTTAAGCCCCTTCATTTCCTTGCCACATGGCTATTCACAAATGGCATTCTTTCAGGCCAGCAGCAGTGCATCTCTCTTCTTTTTTTACCTCTAGGCCTCCTTTTAAGAACTCACTTTATTAGGTCAGGCCCACCCATAATAAACTCCCTTTTGATGAAATCAACTGGTTAGGGACCTTAATGACATCTGAAAAAAATCCATTTTCCCATATAATGTATCATATTCAAAGACCTGCACTTGTGATTATACAAGAGCTTGCCTCATTAGGGGCCATCTTAGAATTTTGCCTAATGCATTTATTTAAAGACCCTGTGTTATAGTTCCAGCAGCTGGGTATGTTCTGTTTATTAGTTTATTTCTTGATGATGGGCTTTATTTGTGTGTGTGCCTTGTAATTTTTGATTAAATACTGGAAGTTGTAGGCAGAAGAACAGGAGAGACTGAAGTAAGTAATATTTACATGTGTAAATGGCACTTCTTTTTTTTTGCTCAGGACTTTGTTTTGGGGGTGTTGAGTAAATCTAATTAGGAGTTGTGCTGGATTTTGTTGTCGTTAGCATTACCTTTAGTATACCATAGGTTTCGAAGTCGTCTAGTTATGGGCTGCTGTTACCCTGTGCTTAATGTGGAGACTGAGGTGCAAGAGAGTTTTTCTCAGTGTTCCTGTTCCTCCCATAAGCTTTCAGCCATTCCTTCACACTTTTACCACTGTAGAGACCTCTCTCCACACTCTTATCCCTCTGCTCAGTAGCAGACAGCTGTTGCTTGTTAATCAGTACTAGGCTTGTCATGGGAGCAAACTAGGATTTTCTGTTATGCTTGTCTAGCATCAGTCATAGGCAGGCATTACTTTGGCATTGAGAGTGAGACTTTCTCAGTATTCCTATCCTTCCATCTCTTAGAATCAAAGCTGTAGTCTATTTTGGGTGAGAAATTCCTGCCTCTTGCCAGTAGCAGTAGATGTCTGCAGAGTGTTGGTGTAGAATCTTGGGCCCATGACAGTTTCCTATGCCTCCTCAGGGGGGCTTCAGTTAGTTCAGTTATTCAATTATTTCTCCAAAAGCAATAATTCTTTGTTTGATGGAGAGAAAAGGATTTGCTAATCCTCCTCCAGTAGCTTGAGACTTTTGATTTGTAGAACAAAAGGGTCTGGGAAGTCATGCGGGACATGTTAAGTGTCCCGCAGTAGGTGCTATTCACCTCATGCATACCTGCTTCACCAAAGGAGTCTTCCACCCTGGCCTCAATCTTTCTTCTGAGCACTCAGTGAAGGGTCATGAGAAAGAGATTGCAAGTAAGTTTGAATTCTCGTGGTTCAGGGTCCTCAGCTATTTCAAACTGACCTACTAGCCAATACTTGGCCTTTAAGAATGTCTTGACATTTAAGCTGAATTCTTCTTACCCACTTGTGTTGGTAAGAACAGTGTCACCTCCTCTCTGCTGTACTAAGTGTGTGAAACTGTTTCTGTATCCCATCACTCCCTGAAGGGATTTGTCCTTTTTCCAAATTCAGTTTACTTGGATGCCATGAGAAGTTCCCTGACTTGCACAAAAAAAGTTATGATTTTATTTTTTTGATTATTTGGCTTTTTCTTGTTAGGGTGAAAGTGACATTTTTGCAGCTTTCTATCCTAGGTAGAAGCAGAAGTCGAAGGATATAGAGATAAAATAAATATAGTTTTTTTTATTGAGCTCCTGTTACCAGATGCTGTGATAAGCAATTTATGAACATTCATTCTCCACAGCAACATCAAATGCTAGGTATTCTTGTTTCTATCTTACAGATGAAACAACCGGCTTTTTTCCAGAGGTTAGAGGGTAAATGCCCCCAAAAAGGATTTATACTTAGTTCTGTCTGACTCTAAAGCTAATTCTGGTACTCATTGTTGCCTCTGGAACCAAAGAGTCTAGAAAGATAAACTGAAGAAGTTTATAAAACTAACCATGTAACAGTGGTATAAATGCTGTTATAGAGGCACACACAGTACTTAGGGAAACAAAAAAGAGGGATCTCCAAACTGAGAGAATCAGGAATGTCTACCCAAAGATATGATTTCCAGAATGCTTCTTGTTGGATGAGTAGGAATTAGGCACAAAGGGACAGATGATATATGCCACACTTTGTGCCCACTCAGCTTCTTTTGAATATCTTCTTACATATATTTTCCACAGTATGCTTCCCTAAAGTGGAAGCCAGTATTTGGTTTCCCTGTCTCCCTTGTGCAAAAGGAAGGAGAGAACTGAGTTATCATCTAAAACCACCAGTTAGAATTCATGCCTGCAGTTTTGATTGGAAAGAGGCCATGCATGGAGCCCATTTCCTGAGAAGGTGACAGAGTATGCTGGGAGGCACCCCACCTTCAGAGGCAGTAGAAACAGAAGTCTTAACAGCAGTGTCCCTTGTTCAGTGTCCTTGCTCTGATATATGTGTCCACTGATAGTTAGGGGCAGATCAGTGATATAACTTAGGCATTGTTCTTGGCTGCTTTGGCTTCATGTCTGACTCTCTGTGTTTTCCAGAGATTCTGTGAATTCTCTAGTATTCATTAATAAATTCACTTTTTGCTTAACTGGACTAAAGTAGTTCTGTTGGTTATAGTTAGGAATAATTTTTGAAACAGACACATTTCAGGTAGAGGTAATATTTGGCAAGACTTAGAAGGGAAAGAACATGAAGCATTCTGAAAACTAGAGCTGTGATAGTAATTTGGCATTAATGGAATGAAAAGTGGCTGAGGGAACATACTAGAGATGTTGATAGGCCTCATATAATGGATGTTGAATTATTTTAATCAGGAAGGTGACAGGATCATATTTGTGTTTTAGAAAAATCTCTCTGGCAGCCATGTAGAAATGGACTAGAGGGGGATATAAGTGAGAAAAGAAGCAAGGAAACCTATTAGGATACAACTGTAGTACTTACAGTGAGAGATTGAGTCCTTGATTAAGTCAGTCATTGTATGGATGAAGAGCATGGGACAGAATAAGGAGATATTCAGGACATACAAGAAATTTAAGGGGCTTCGCTGGTGGCGCAGTGGTTGAGAGTCCGCCTGCCGATGCAGGGGACATGGGTTCGTGCCCCGGTCCGGGAAGATCCCACATGCTGCGGAGTGGCTGGGCACGTGAGCCATGGCTGCTTAGCCTGCGCGTATGGAGCCTGTGCTCCGCAACGGGAAATGCCACAACAGTGAGAGGCCTGCGTACCGCAAAAAAAAAAAAAAAAAAAAGAAATTTAAGATGTTGATTAATTATATGTGAGAATGATGAAGAAAAGTGGTTCTGGAATGATTCTCATGTTTCTAATTTGGGAGATTAGGTAAATGTTAGTGCCACTCACTGAGGGAATATAAAAGGAGGTAGGAATGTATAGTGAAAGTTTGACAAGTTGCAATTAAGTCAAAAAGAGATAACCACTAGAAAACTGGATATGTGAGACTAGAATGGAAGATAAAGATTTCTGAGCTAATAATGTATAGATGATTGTAGACATCTTAATGATGGTGAGATCAACCAGGTGGTTTATGTCCTGAGAAGAGAAAGAGGAAGAGGATACAACCCTGGGTATATCAACATGTAAGGTTTGGTTGGAGGAAATAATGAACATAAAATAGACTGAGAAGGAATAAACAGGAGATTAGGGGGAAAACTGAAAAGTAAAGAGATTAATTGGTTTAGATCCACATTAAAAATTTTTAGTTAATACAGCTATAGGATGTTTACTTGTGACCTTGGGATGGACATTTTGGTAAAGTGATGGAGCCAAATAGAGGGGTTAAACAAGGGATAAAAGGCCACTCTTTTTAGTGACTAGGGTATGAAAGGAAGGTGAGAATTGAGTTATCATCTGGAGAAAGATAAGAAGGTAAATAATCATAAGGTCTGCTACATGTCTATTGGTATGGGTGACTTAAATAACATAGGGTAAAAGAACTGCAGGGCTAGGGTTTACATGAAGCACCTACATTGACCTTGAAGTTGTTCAATACGATAAGAGAACTTGGAAAGAATGAATAAGCCAAATGCCATAGTCCTTGATGAATGTGAGGCAATGACAGAGAAGTCAGCAGACAAAATGGACAAGTAGGCAGTCCATTTTGACAGTGTGCTTACATGACATACACTTCAAAGAGGAGAGGTTTTTTAATGCATGGAAGAAGATGTATAACTGTAAGGATTGCCATTCCTTTTCCTTCTAAATTCCACTACTGTATGTGGAGTGATATTGTTAGGAGATTGGACCGTGCTCTGGGGAGAGACTGAGGCTATCAGGAGTTTCCTAACTTTATAATGAAGACACTAGGAAGAATGGTGGCAAAGTCAGGGAGAGAGGGAAGCAGTGAGAAGATGAATGGGGAGAAAGATGAGAAGTGCAGAAGAATGTTGGGAGGAGAATGTGGGATGAGAGAGAGAGATTATTGGGATAATTTCGAAGTGTGGCTGTGACCAAAGATGACATGGAGGTAGGCCTAATGGGTTGAAAGTTTCAAGTGAAACTCAAGTCAAAGTATCAGAATTTCCTGTACAGGTCTGAGGCCCAAAGATCTGGAAGCTCTGACCTGCTCTGATGGTGGTCTTAGAAGATTCACGATGCTAATAGACTTTGATTGTGTTTAGAGTTATAAACAAAATATTGTTGTAAATTATGGCTCTGAGAAAGTCTCAGGCAGGTAGAATTAATCAACCCCCACATTTTAGAAGTTTGGAATTGCACCAGTTTTCAGTGACTAAGGTCATTCTCTAGATGTATACAGATATGGCCTAAATTGTTTCAGATACCTTCTTTGTTAGAAAATGTTAAAAGCATTCACATTTATGCAGAAAATTAGCTCAGGGAGCTGACAGAAATTTCTATACAGGCAATGATCACGAACGTCTTTAGTTGGTTTTCACTCATTAGTTCCTTTATTCATTTAGTCAATCAGCTCATTCAATCATATATTGAAATACTGATTGCCAATGACACAGTTTTCAGCCATTACTAAATGTTTAGGAACTTTAGAAGTGTTGGCCAAGTGTATGAACTCTGAGGGGGAAGTTATAATAATCTTCTACTTAAACAGATTCTCGTTGTGTTCGGGATTACAGGATTACAAATCTCATAAATAACTTCATTCAAGCCATGAATTAGACATTATAATTTAACAGATTATTTACTTAATGATCTTATTATATAATTAAATAATGATCTATGTTTTATGATTTATTTTGTTGTTCATGACACTTTGCAGTCAGCACAAGTGGCTAAAAAACAGTTTATGTATTCTGGAGGTCTTCCTAACCTGCCATCTTCTTCAAATCCAGAAAAAAGTAAAATGAACCTTCATTCTTTGCCATGTGGAAGGACAAGTTTCAATCTAGATTTCTGCACATTTTTGTGGGAAGCAGACATATTATTAGGGCTACTTCTGGCATCAACCCAAACATGGGATTTAGAATTTTCTCCTTGACTCCCTCCTTTAATCCAACCACAAATACCAGTCTGTGGCATGTAGGAAATTTTAATCTGCAGGTCATGGGAAAAGGAATACATCAAACATTGCATACCTACAATGGAAAAATCATATGCCAAACATTCCTGTTCCTGTAAGCTCTTTTGGCCACCCAATCCTATTGGCCTTTTACCCAATTTCTGCTCCCTTAATGTCTCTTTTTTCCCTAATCTTTTATTTTTCCTCATTCTTCAGTCCACTTTTTCACCCAAAGAAAATGAAATTAAAGCAAGATAAATAAATGGGTTATTCTTATTTCATGGAAAATAATTTATCTCTCTCTTGTTTTTTGAGATACAATTTCCAAATCTCATCTCTTGCTCTTCATAATTTATCAAAATCTTTTCTTAAAGAGCAGCTCTCTTTTGAAAATATTACTGGTACTAGCTGTTTAGAAAATATATAAATATACTACTGATTACATTTGCATTTGGTTTTACAAATGCTAAGTACTCTAGCCTGCTGGACTATGTGAAATTAAAAACTGTTTATGAATGTGCATGAAAAAGCACACTTTTCATGCAGCATCATATTGATAAATATAAGGCAAATGAATCTGTGCAATTTCAATTTGTCTTTTCAGAAACTCTCCTAGATGTTACTTTTCATTTAGTTCTTATTAACACTTTATTGATTTTGAAAATTGGGATAGTCTATTTTCTGGGAAAGCTATTAGACCATTTTTTTTCACTGATACTGACTATATAAAGTTGTGTTTATGCACTGACAAATATATTGAACACCCACTATGTGCTATGCCTTAGGGAAATGGAATGAGTTGACAGTTGATAAGTGGGAGACCAGGGAGCAACCTGAAGCAAGCCTGAAACAAGTGTAGTAACAGTGTGGCATTTTCAATTAGTAGCTATTGAATTGAGTGTAGCAAAGTGGTTCTCCTGAGGGCTCTTTATATCTTTCATATGTGGTCATCATGTACTAGCTGATATAGTTTCAAAATTGGCTTTTCCTAAAATGTTCAGGAAATTCTGCCCTAGATGGTGATCATGCTTGCTTGATAATTAAGTTCTTTACTTTATGGAACTAAGGTTTTTAGCTTAAATGTTTTTAACTTAGACATACATGTTTTAAAATCACATTTCCTAGCTTTATAGCATTTCCTCAGATTAGATAGATATCACTTTTTACTAAAGTCAAATTTAAAATTTTGTTTTTGGCAAAATTATTCTATAAGGAACACAGAAATTTAAACATATAATAGTATTACTAATATAGAAATAAAACTATAAGAAATATAACTTCTTAAATTTATATCACTAATCTACTCTGTGACTTAAATGAAAGCTATTTTTAGAAGCATGGCTAAAACCTTAATCACCTTATGATAGTTTCTCTAGCTAAACAAATTACTTCATAGCTAGATACAATTACATGGAATACCTTCTTATCTGATCAGAAAATTAATCAGATCATATATATTTTTTTAGTGCTGTAGACAATGAGGTAGACAATGCCATGAAATCAGCCAACCTTCACTCTTCACTTTGACTCACTATATACTTAACACACACTGTTAATGAGGAAAAGACTGTTAATGATGAAAGATGTTGTCTTTTTTTGCTTCTATTAAATTAATTCAATTCAATTCATTCATTCATTCAACAAATGTTTATTAAGCACCTACAATATGCCAGGCACTGTGCTGGGTGCTGGGGATACAACTGTGAACAAGATAGGCAGTCCCTGCCCTCAAAGAGCTTACAGTCTAGTAGTTAAACAGACAAGTACACAGGCAATTACAATGCAGTATGGTAAGTGCTGTGATGGGGACAAAACATCAAAAGGACACCTAACTCAGTCTCATGGGCAGGGGCTGGTAGATAGTCATGGAAATCTTCCTGGGGCAGGTAAAATATGATTTGAGTACTGAAGAATGTGTACCAGTGAATCAGGTAAAGAGGAAATAGGGAAGTGTTATAGTTTGAGGAAATAGAAAATGCAGTGTCCCTGCTTTTGAGGTTCATTTATGGGCAGCAGAAGTTGGGTAGAGGGGAGAGAATTCATGGAAGAAATAAGTAAGGGCCAGATTATAAAGCAATTCATTTGCTTTGCTCAAGAGCTTGCAATTTTTCCTGAGGGAACTCTATGTGTGTGTGTGTGTGTGTGTGTGTGTGTGTGTGTGTGTGTGTGTAAGCTATCAGATTTGCACTTTTTAAGATTGCTCTTACTGCAGCACAGAAATTGAATGGGGGACGAGAATCTTGAGAGTTGAAGCAAGGTGATCAGTCTTTCAACTTTTCCAATTTTACCTTCCATGATATCACACCCATTTCTCTTCAGCTCATATACTCCTTAAACAATCCATTGACAAGCCAAACTTTGGGTCACTGCTCACCTATAAGGTTTTTAACACCTGTAAAAACTCCACCTATGAAAACTCAACTCATCCTTCAAGGCCAGACTTGCAAAATCATCCTATCTTGTGCTTTCTGCCAAGATCTCTAAGTATTGTGATGTTTATCTGTGTTATGGTACTTATTATTTCAAATGATCTAAACCTCCTTTTGAACCAAGTTAATTTAATCCCTACATAACTAAGGTGATTTTTGTAAATAAACATGTATAATTTTCAACAAAGACTAATTCTTCATACGTTGTCTACCACAAAATATTATTAGTGCCTTCAAATTATTTAAATGGAACAATGGGAATGGGGAGAGAAGCCCAAGAGACACATTATTTTATGCAGCAAAATACAGCCAAGTAAAATTTCAGTACATAATTACCAGGTATGTTGCTGTTATGACAATGATTCATTCCCCAATTTAAATACTCCATCTTTGACAATTTAACTGCTAATGAAGCAAAGATCCGTTAAAAAGAGTAGCTTACTATGCAAAAATAATAAGGGCTTGCTACATTTTTAAATATGGCCCACAATTTACTTCTACAATCCCACCTATAGTCTTACAATTTCTCAAATAACTTTTATAATGATAAGAAAAAACTTTAAGCTCTGTAAATATTTTAAGAATGTCTGTTGTTTATTCTTTTTGGTGGGTACAAAAACCACAATTTTGTACACAGAACAAGATTATAAATAATATAGATAATATGAGTGACCCGTAGTCTCTTCTGAGTCTACATTGTGGACTGATGATTTTACTTTAAAGTTGTCTTCATTTTGTTTTTGTTCCTGGTAGTGAGACAAATGTAATCTGTGGACACTGATTCATGTGACAGAGTGAAGGTTACAGCAAACAAGAAGATGACCAACAACTTTTATTTTAAAAAAGTCTCTAAAATTTCTTACAGTGGTGGCATTTATTTCAATTATTGCAATGTATTGTTCCCTAAGATGGTTAGAAAAAAGAATTGTGTTGTCCTCTACCGAATTTACGTCAGTTAAAAAGCAAGCATGTTTCAGTATTTGTTTTCTCCAAAGTAAGTGTAAATACTTCCTTTAAATTTTTTCACAGGATTTACATGTTTGTTTATTATTTTCTTATCAGGGTTTAGTGATTTTGTTTTCTTGGCTGGATAGTCTTCCATTGAATATATGGGTGTTCTGGAGACACAGGTTAGCATATTCATTGACTTCTGTAACTATTTTATCCCTTGGAGTGAAGACTGAGGCCTTTCTGAGCAAGAACTTCACAGTTTAATGTGCTAACTCGCATGTCTGATTAGTTTTTAAGTTCACTCAAGTGAAATCTGTTGCTGTTGATACACCCATCCCAGCTCCCCCCACCCACTCCCCCCAAAAAATTCTAAATTTTGAGTTTTCCTGATATAAAATCTGAGTTTGGGTTTCCGAGCTGAGCTCATGCACATGTTGCTGCTGCTGATGTTCAGCGCCTTAGGATGTACTTCCCGCTCTCAGCCAAAGGATTGGTTTGCGAAGACCTGCACTTAGCATGTCCCTCAGGGCTGCGTTTCCATCAGTCACCAACACAGTTTAATTAAGGCACTCAATTATTTTTTTGGTTTTTATGGTAGGTCTGATGCAATGACAGCCAATCCTGAACTTTGTCTAATTGCAGTTCCAGTGTGTACAGCCTTTGGGCAGTCGGGTGTCAAGACGCGGCCATTTTCACCTACACTCCCAGTGATGGATAATCTGGCTTTGTTTCTTATGGCTTCAGAAAAGGTCAGCTGGGTTGCATGGAAAGGAAACAGAAAGAATGTGGAGTGTTACAATATTTCTGTCTTTTCAACAAAATATGACACAACAAACACCAAAATATCAATAATTAGACATCTGCATTTTTTCCATATTCTTCTGGTCATATGAAAACTGCTTATCACAGGAAAGAAAAGCTCAACTACCTGGAAGAATAAATCACTCTAGAGTTTGTGGTCCTATCTGTTTAAGAACTAATTCTGAAATCATAAAACAAGATTTTGTTTGGCAAATCTGGGCAGGACACATCTTTCAACTTGCTGCACTCTACACCCTGGTATTTCTAGTCCAACTTAAAAGCTTCTTTAGGTTTGACAACATTCTTTGTTTGGATCTTTTTTTCTTGTTATAAAATGTCTTAACAGTTAAATGATTGTACTTTTAAAATTGTGATGAATTGTCTAACCAAACTATATATATATAGACTATTTATGACAGATATTCTTGTCTTCAGAACACAGATCTATCCACAGATACTTTCATTCATTCACAGCAGCTATAGATATGACCCAGAATAGGACAATTAGTGACATAAAGTTCATTCTATGCCTACTATGGAAGTTAAAGTTCATATTTTAAGAAGCTTTAAGTGGTTAAAGGGAAGTGCACTGAAAGGGGGCATGTTTCAATGCCTCACTGAACGGTCATCACTGGGGAAGTTCCCGGATTGATGTTATGGGGTCAGGTCTCATTATATTCTTGTTCTGTCATATTAGGTAGAAGGTAACAATACTACACTGAGGAGAAACAGGCAGTGTTATTATGAAAATCTACTTGCTGTTCATTCATTGCCTTTAAATTCTTTCTAGTAGCTGAAATTTAATGTTAAAATCTTTCTAGTAGCTGAAATTTAGTGTTAACTCAAGAAGAAATAAGGTAAAGGAGATATTCCCTAAGTTTGTTGTGGCTTATTATAACTTTCTCATAACTCATATTGTGTCTTAATTCCCTGTTGTGAATTTAAGTTTACCTAATTCTTTAGGAAATTCCATCCCTGTATTTATTCTGCCTTGTAACTTAAATATTAGAATAATGATGTATTAAATATGAAATAAAAATTGGATTAGAAACTGTTATAATGAGAAGGTTTTGAGATCAGTTACCCTGATAACTTCAGAAAGTTGAAGTCAAATTGCTACTGATGTATGTATGATAAACACTGAGGTCATTATTATAGTTCACCTTTAGTAAACAGTCTCAAAAATTAAATTTTACTTATCTTTATAATCAGGAGTCAGGAGACAATCTCTATAGAAATTACTCATCCCTAAATTAAAACAAACCAAGATGACAGTCTGACTTTGTTTCTTCAGATTCCCTTTCAACATTTAATATTAAGTAAAATAATTATTTTAAAAAATCTATTAAAGTTTTTTGAAGAGGAAATATTAAAATATAATTAATAAGAGCATTGTGATTTTTTCAGAAAGCTTTTGCCATAAAATCTGTTTTTTTTCCCTTTATTTTCTTGATTGCCTTTATGAGGAAAAGAAAATATCAAAACAGGAAGTATTCCATGTACTCTCAAGTAATCTCTCCTTCTCTATGGATTAATGCAACTGAGTGTTAATAAGTCTTTGACAACTTCTTATTCTCTCTTTAAATCTTAGTATTCTTAGTTCTCTGCATTCTTATTTCCTATACTTATATCTTCTGCTTCTTACATAAAATGTCGTTTCTATTAATCTTTGTGTGACCCTGCTGAGACTACTCAAACTGGAAAACTTTCTTATAAATTTACCATATAGTCTGGTTCTGGTTCTGGTTGGATGTTATGGCCAATGGCTGTGACCTTAATTAGGTGTTCCCTTGAGGGATGATCACTTTTAAAGTAGACATTCAGGTTTTGTTTTTGAAATTCTGATACAATATTATCTAAATTATCAGTCATTTTCATAATTATGGTCAATAGAATTTTTGAAAGGAAAAATCCATTTAATATGGGAGTACAGTGGAAAATGCTTGCTCTCAAGTCTTCTCTACAGAATCAGATCATTTCATTTGCTCTGAATGCCATTAAGTCTTTTAAAAAGTCATATGGATATGAATGCTTTATTTATATATTTATTTATTTATTTATTTATGCGGTACGCGGGCTTCTCACTGTTGTGGCCTCTCCGGCTGTGGAGCACAGGCTCCGGACACGCAGGCTCAGCGGCCATGGCTCACGGGTCCAGCCGCTCCGCCGCATGTGGGATCTTCCCGGACTGGGGCACGAACCCGTGTCCTCTGCATCGGCAGGCAGACTCTCAACCACTGCACCACCAGGGGAGCCTGAATGCTTTATTTTTATTTGAAATTTATTGTCTTAAAAGTTCAGCTCTAAAGGCAATTCATGTGATGAACTGCAGTACTAGGTTCTGACTCCAAAAACATTTATTACATGTGAATTTTATGTACATAACCTGGGAATTCATATCTCTTTCTAGCAATTTCCCAGAACTTTGTATTGAACTAGCATCCATGAGTATTTCTAGAATTTTTCTAGAATGCATTTGCTATGCTAAAGAAAACTTTTAAACGATATCTTATGAAATTCATCACAGAATGAAGTCCAAATAATTGTCTCTGAAAACTTCTCAGATATTGTTTTTTGCAGTTCGGGAAAAATCTCTCCACAATTCTATAAATATTAAGTTGAAAGCATTACTATAATGGCTAAGAAAGCTTGACATCATCATAATTTGTTGTTCTGCTATTAGAAGACATACTCTAAACATTCTGATCTGAGTGAATTGAGGATTTTGTTCTCAATTCTTTTTCACAAAATTTGGAAAGAACCACTTTGGGCTTATCTATGTACAGTTGTACTCAGTCACTGATTTCTAGATTATGGATAAAAGCAATTAGATCTTGGTTAAAGAGGGATGGCTTTTGCTCTTTGCTTTAAGAGACTAACAAGTATTTCAATAGCTTTTTTTTTTGGCCATGCCACCAGGCTTGTGAGATCTCAGTTCCCTGACCAGGGACTGAACCTGGGCCACAGCTGTGAAAGCCCGTAATCCTAACCACCAGGCCACCAGGGAACTCCCTCAATAGTTTTTTTTACAAATAAATATCAAAATCAAGCATGTTTACCTGGCATAACCTCAGGTATACATCTTATTCTTATAAAAATTATATTGGGTTTGACTCTAGGGTGCCTCAAGCACTAAGTGTCTCTTGGGAGTTCAAAGTTTCATTTATCATTGTTAATAGAATGGCCATTATATATAATTTCAGAAAATGGAATTTAGATACCCGACTTTAAGAAAAGCAACAACAAATGCTTCCAGATCTTATTTTAAAACGATTTTCTATTATCAGAGGGAAAAAGTACTAGACATTTAGTCTTAAAAAAAATGACCTCCATCCTATATTTTATTGAATGCTTATAATTTTTTATTGTCACATGATGAAAGGGTGTAAGTGGGACTGATCTGGCTTACTTAAAAGCAATTGAAATGAAAACAAAAGTCAATAAATACTCACTGCAATTTTTATTTTTACTGTGTCTCTCCTAATGAACATATATTGCTGACATCTTTGATGGAGAAATTGCCTAAAATGCCTGTTCACCTTAGTGATGCTGTGAAAATAAAAGTTGAATTTCATCTAATAAATGTGGATTGTAGTCAATATTCTGATGATCACTCCTGCCTAAAGGTCTGACTCAAGGACTACTGCCAGATGAACAAATAGCAGGGTTTCACTCTTTAAAAATATAGAAAGATGGCTAATATATATAAAACAAATTAGAATAGGAGCTAAAATTCATTGAGTGCTTACTATGTGCCTTGGAGATTTTACATATATTTTCTCAGAAAACAACACAACCTTATTAAAAATAGGCAACTGTCTAGGCTTTGATCATTTGAAACAGGTTTTATGCTTACTTTGTTAGCATTTACCTTAAAACTAGTTTGTTCCAGAGAAGATTAGCCTGTTCTGTGTACAAGGAAACCCAGATCTAATTTCAAATTTCTCCCAATTTTCAGGTAGAATATACTGTTTAAAACATTTTACAGAGCAATTCTGGAAGTTTGTTTTAGTCTTTTGAACACTTTCAATGCAGATATCTATTGGCAACATAAAGTTTCGAACAGTACATCTGCAGCCAGAGAAAACTGAACAGTGCACTGAAGTTTTCAAAAATGTAAAGCTGTAAATTAGAAGCAAGCAATACCACCACAGACAGGTCACAACACTGCATTTACAGAATGCATCACCCACTCACTGTAGTAGGCCCTAAGTCCTACCCCTAAATTTTAATACTTTCGGTTCCATATACGTTGTAACCTTCTCTATAGGTTGCTAAATTCTGGGTATTCTGCGAGGAAGTTGGGTTAAAAGTCTGTGCACTCTTTGCCACCTTCATTCTCTTCGCTTCTGCCCTGGACTTGTAACAGAACTCTATCAAAGCCACCAGCATTGCCAAGCCCAAGCCGCCAACCAGAATGTAGAAGACGCCTGCTACGTTGCTCAGGCTCAAGGCACTCGTCTTGTCCTGGGGGGGATAAAGACACTTGAGTTAACTGTGCAAAGTCACATCCAGAAGATGAAAGAACACATGAAATCCAAACAGCTAATTAAAGTAAATGCTTAATTTAACCTGAAATTATTTAACATGTATAAGTCACTGGTGTAGCTTTATGGATTTAAACATAAAGCTTATAGGTCTTGGCAGAAGTGAAGTTATGATGAGTACCAATAAATTGTGTGTAATTACATTCAATAAAATCTATAACATTTATCATTGCTAAATATACAATGAAAACCACTATACTTAGCCATATATAAGCATAGGCAGAAGTGGGCTTATTATTGTTAAGTTTGAAAATGACATTTTAAAAACCCAATTACATGTGAAGGAAACCTCTTTTGGCTTTCCCTCCATTAAAACATTTTTAATGTTTGATATTTCTTTTGAATAAATTTAACTGCATGCTTCCTACTTAAAGAACTAAGGGACTTTAAGCTAGCAGTTTCACATTTTGTTCATCATGACTTTACCAAATACATGCAAATAATGTGCTAGGGTATATGTTATTTGTTCTTTTAGTCACATCTGTTTAAGAAATCTCCTGGAAAGTGTCAACTTTAACATATTATATACTATTTAGGAATAACTATATATGCAACACATTGGAAACTTTTTAAAAAGGTACTTTAAAAATATACAAATGTTTCCACGGTCAGTTGAGAACTAAATTATTTATGGACAGATTTATAACTATTTTTATTGACTTTAAAATATGATTCCATTTCACTTAAAAATGCTTGATCAGTTAATATTTTAGACATATTATTCTCCAGAGATTTAGAATACATATTATTTCATAATAAATTCAGAAATAGTCTGAAATATGGAAGCATATAATTGCAATTAAAATTGTAACAAGAATTCATAATTTTTCATAAATTGTAAATATATGTTATATAACATTATTTGAATAAGTATTTTGGGTAGACTACCTGAAGGATGCCCCGTGGTCAGCAGTGTGTTTTGTGCAAGCTTAAATAGTTTTATTAGGAGAAGGTTTAATTTTAAAAATTACTATGTACACTGTTCTCTTAGCCATAACATCAACTGATTGGACCAAAAATTTAGGGTAACTTCATTTTAAAAATAATCACTCATTAAGTACTTTTGCTTCTCTAACTTTACATAAGGGCTTGAAATAGCTATTTCATTATTTGGCCAAGCTTTTCTCATTCCACTCTGGTTCAAAGGCAGACAAAAGTGATTAAAACACGGGGAGAAGCCTGAATAGAGATCAGTTAACATTACTTTGTCTCTTTCTTAAATTAACTGAGGTTCTCTTATATATGTAAGTCACTTATTTAATGTCGTAGAATAACCAATAATTTTTTTCTTTCTAAAAGAAGATACAGGAAAAAATAAATGAAGATTTCAAGAATCCTCAACAATGCCTTTCAGGCATTATGTCCTATTAATTTGTGCAGGTGTTTAGATTCACTGATAAATTGTTACATTTTTTTCTTTAAATGAAAATATAACTGTTTGTAACACTATTTTCATTTGTACTCAACATGATCAGGCCTATAGGTTTCTGCATTGTTCTAAAAAAAAATTCATGAATGAGATCTTAGAAGCTGAAGATATTATTTGTAAACATTGATTTATTAAAATAATTTTGCTAGAACAGAATTGGAAGGTTTACTCTGTTTATCAGAACAAAAATATAATAGGTCATCTTCAAACTAAAGTGGAATGCTTGGCAAAATGGTGACAAAAGACTGAACTCCTGAATAAAATATATTTAATATTTAAAATATTCTTTCTGTAGATGACTGCTGATCAATTCCCCATTTCCTGTTCTGAGAATACATCAGTTCTTGAAATAATACATTTCATGGTCTTTGCCTCCAAAACAAACAAAAACCAAATCCAAAAGCACTATTTTTATTAGTGGTACGTATATTTGAGAATAATATAGGAATTTTATTATTTTATATATTTTTACAGTTAATTTGTTTATTTAAAAGCCTTAATATTGAGGAGCAGTTTGCAATTTTCTGAGAAGCTACTCCCTTTGGCTTAAATCTATGACATTAGCTTCTAGTTTAGGCAGTGTATAGAGAAACATTTAGTTTTTACTGTTTCCATATACTCTTGACAATTGCTCCCATTTACTGCTTTGTGAGCACAAGAGGAGGCCCCGAACTGCAGCGACTGACCTTGCTTCCAGAGTCCTTGGGTCCACATTCACCTTTATCGTACCACCATTTGTTTTTCAGCTTGTCTAAGACGCCTGCCTCACTGAGTTTCAAAACGGCAAGGTTTACAGGAGTTCTTCACGTGGAAAATAACATAAATAACATTATATATGTTATTTTATGTTATTCAAGTAAAACTACATTAGAATCGCATGGCAAAGTGACAGAGCAGAGGCCACAGTAGGTGTTATGTCTTGTACTGTAGGCCCAGGTTTCAAATCAGACATAAAACTGGGGCCTGCTCCATCGCTTTAGGTAACAGGCACATACTGCTAGGGACGATTTTTAAATAAAATGTATGCAATTACTGTGAATCCAAAACTATTAGCCTGGATTGGGTTTCTTGAGCATTTTCAGTTTTCCCACCATAAACGTGGAGTCATTCAAAGTCCAGAAGCTCCTTTTTTTCTTTCAAAATTAATGGAAGTGGCTATAGGTTGACAGGCTTAAAATAGAAGCTAGGTAGGACTGGTTTCATTTCTTGCCGGCATTATGATTCAGCTAGTGGAATTTTACTCTATGCCTTAAATGTATGGCTACAGTATCCATCATTAAATTGACTCCTTTGCCACTCTCATCCAAGACCTAATTGAAAGAGGAAGGTGAGTCAGGTGTTACTGACAAAGGGCCACCTCATGCAGAGGAAAGTCCTTATAAGACAAATATGTAAATCATTAGTTTAAAGTATAAGCCCATGCTGATATTTTCCTTCTGAATTGCAGTATTTAACTTAAATAATATCACCAGAAATAATTTTCATCTATCTTGAGTCTACCATATGAATATATTCTAAGTATAAAGTGCAGTAATTATAATATATTCTATAAATTCTTAGAACAAATACATGATAGGTTAGGGGTAACCAAGATTTTTATAAACAGACAAACTCCTCATACTATAAAATTCCATTTTTCTTTTTTACTGTCTTTGAGTCCTTCAATACTAAATATTATACAAGGAGTCTCAGAGAGGAAAGTTTCACTTGTCAGTCAGTGTCAGTGTTCTGAGGAACCTAAGAATTCTTCTGGCTTTCATTCCCATGTTAACCTCTGTGTGTGTAGAATAAAGCCTAAAAAGATGGATGGGAAGCAGTAACGCCTAGGATCTTCTGTTGTTACTGTTTTTGTGGTTGTTTGGTTTTCGTTTCTTTTTGCTTTTACATTCGGAGAGAGACTCCTTGCATTCCTCTTGACATTTTTAAGGCTGCCACAATCATTTTGTCTGGCTGTATCTCCTAATGCTTCACTTCTTCTAGGAAATATTGAGTGCATTTGGAGAAACACAGCATACATTTATTTGGTTACCAAGGGATTAATTCTATGAACCTATCTACACAACTAGGTAATGCATTAATAATTATGGTGATGATGATTCCTAACATTTACTGAGCACTCACTATGTACCAGGGACTATTAAAAATATTTTACATGTTTAGTTACTATTATCACCTGTATTTTACAAATGAGGAAACCAAAGCACAGAGAGGTTAACTCATCTAGTCAGCTAGGAAGTACCTGAACCAGGGTTTGTAATGGTCTGTGTAATTGAAAATATTAACAACAGAAGACATAGGAAATAGGGGTGTCTGGTTAATTGAGTTTTCTGATTAACAGTTAAACTAAAATCCATTTTTTTTTGGTACTGTTTTTCTGAAAAAAGTTTCTAAAATATAAGTTTTTGTTTATCTGGTTTCTGAATTCAATTAAATTTTTGTATCAATGTCAAAGATCTTACAAGGTTTATTGTTCAATTTAAGCATATGCACTTGCCACATTCATAAAATATTATATTGTTTTTTGGATTAAAATCTAATGTCAGCATGATTTAATGCTTTGTACTAAAAACCTGAGTTTGGGTGTGGGGTGAGGATTATGGTTAATTGGGGTCCTTGGTTAGCCCCAGTTAATCTAGATTTTACTGTCTATAACCTCCCCACCCCCACATTACATCCCCCACTTCCATTTATGAAATGATTGTTACAAAACTACACCTGAGGGTTGGTTGGTGAACTGTGAACTCCTTGAGAATAGAAGCCACATCTCATTCATCTTTGTAAAATATTTACAAGGATATCTGACTCAGGGTAGGGGCTCTGTAAAATTATTACATTTAAATTATTCTGAATCCAGAACAAGCATTTTTGTTTAACTGATACTAAGGGTTTTTAGGTCCCCAGGCTAGCTCACCAAAGCCTTTTTAACGCACGTGTAAAGTACCTTATATTAGTCTATATTGTACTTCTTGCATGGGTTGTGCGGGGAGGAGGAGGACTTAATGCTGAAAAGAGAAGGAAAATGAAAGCAGTTTCCTTAAAGTTTCTTATAGATGGGACAGCTATTTTGAATCCAAAAATATGGATTAAATCAGCGGTCCCCAACCATTCTGGCACCAGGGAACAGTTTCATGGAAGACAATTTTTCCAAGGGGTCGGGGGAGGGATGGTTCAGGTGGTAATGCTGGGGAGTGGCAGATGCAGCTTATCACTCGCCCAATGCTCACCTCCTGCTGTGTGGCCTGGTTCCTAAGAGGTTGCAGACAGGGTTGGGGACCGCTGGATTAAATGAAGACTGCCTTTGACTTATCTCTCTTCCTTCTTAAGGACCATTTCTCCTACCTGCTTCATTTTCCCCTTGCCTCTTTGTCCATTCTGCTATTCACTCCAGTAGTCTGGTTTTAGAGGATAAGATTAGATTGGAATTTTGAATAATAGATATTTATTAACAACCAAGCTTAATGGTCAACTGGTGGAATGTCAGGCACTGAGCAAGAAATTCATTACTAGGAGAGTCCTTCTCCAAGGGTTAGCTTCCCTTACTGGTCTTTGTTTACAACATTTTTTCTTGCTTATGAATGCATATGTTCCATAATAATCCCTTTATTATTGCATCGGTTTCCATGGCTGGGGAGAAGGCCATTTGCAAGTATAACATATTTTAAAGTCAGGAATGGACTGTATTCTTCAAAATGCCAAATTAAAAACTGGGTATTGTGAGATTTACTATAATTCCTAAAGAACTCATTATTTGGTAACAACATTTACAAAATGACTTAACTATGAATATCCACATCCATGAGTATGCCTATTTTTATATATATAAGAGGAGAATAAAGTATAAAACAAACAGAAAAAAATCAATCATTTTGTAGATATTATTAGCATTATGGGTCATTGATGATTACAAGTATTGCCAAAATTTCCAACTAGAACCTGGATTAAACAACTCACATAAAAATTGGCATAAAATTCTGTGTATCATTTGTGCTCAGACTAAATCATATCAGATTAATCAAAGGGGATATGAGTTTTAGACTTTGCAATGAAACTTTTAAATTGGTTCATTGCCAATTAGTAAATTTCTCTTATTCACAAGAATGAGTATGAATTTCTTATGACCATAAAAAAGGCCACAGCACAATAACATTCAAAGGAGTAATTTTTCAAACAAATTCATCCCCTCTCAAATCATGCCTTTCCACTTTATTTCATTTAACATACCAGACCTTTTCCCTTATTTCTTCTGTGGAGCCTCTGGCCTAGGGCTGCCTTGGTCATGCTCTGGGAATGGCTATCAGTTGAGTGGGGAGGCTAATTATTTTGTGAACTGGAAGCTGCCACTGTGACTCCAAATAATTCAGTTGTTGATTATATTAAATCAATCAATCAACAGTGGGTATTTCTTCTTTTACCCATAGATATTGGTGCATAGCCCAGGTAAAACAGAACTTTAATAATGTGCTGCTGTATGGAAGGCTGGAGATGTCTTTCCTTGTTATAATCCTGTAAATGACAGGTGGGTCAATTAGCCCCTCATTGGAACATATTCATGTGTGGTACAGCTTTCCATGCTTTCCCCCCTTTGCCAGATGAATCACTGTTAGGAAAGTTAATTTTTTCCTACTAAGATTCTTTATGTCAAGATCACACCAGATGATTTGTATACTTGTGCTGAGATCACTGAGTGTGCATTTCACACAATGTGCCTTGTAGATAAACTGGCAGTATTTAATTTTCTCTTCTGCTTTGGCTTTATACTTAGCAAAGGCTTAAGAGCCAGCCTCTTCCTCCAATTCAGCACTTTTCCTCCTTTCACCTCTTTCGATAAAGATCAGGCCAAATGGAAGGGGTAAGTTTAAAAAGAAAATCAGTCACCCAAAGGAGCTACAGAACAAAAATTTAAAAGCAGCAACTATCTCCTGGTAATTTACTTTGATTCTAAGTTAGGTCAGGCCATTTAAAATACCACCTTTTAAAATAAATGCAGAGTAGGGTATTATTATTATTACCTATTCTATTGGTGATAAATATTATATCAATATACAACCGACTAGAAATATTTTTCTAGTGTGAAAACAAAATTCCTGAGGGAAAATAGAACATACTGTAATTATATATGTAATTAACATACATTTTATGTTAATTTTTATAACATTTTAGAAAATGACTCAAAATATGAAATAACATTTTAGAATGTCATCTTATAGTTCATGTTTGGTGAAAGTAACAGGTGAAAGTACAGGAATAAGCAGTTTGATTTTTGAAAACTACAAGGTTATCTTCATATATTTATTTGGTGTCCATTATGTACCAATGTTGGATGCAAACAGATTAAAATTCAATTGAGTTGTCCAATCCCTTATTTAAGTAAAGTAAAATGACTTTTGTTACATAGATTTTTCCATTATGTGTACATTTCTGCTTCTGCTTGCTTATTTTTCTCTGGAAAGAGTCTAAGAGTCTTTAATATACACTAAAACAGGAATTCATTATTCATTTTTTGTGGAAAATTTTATCTGTTAAGCAATATTATACTTTGTTTATATTTGTGATAAAAATAAAAATTTGCAAACAAAGTTTTTCTAATTGAATAGAATATCTTCAGTTTTGTTTTCTCTGGTCTTATTAGAGTACATTTTCTTACATTTCTAATTTGCATAGAGGAGTAGATTATTAGTGTAAATGAGCAATTTTCTATTTATGTGTGTATATTATTTACGTATTCATATTTTTATGGAAATGATCAGAACATTCTAGGTAAGTTGGGGCTCCAAAATATAAAAGAGTTAATACTTCTGAAGAAAACATACGGTTGCTGTCTTGAATGGAGGTGTCTTAAAGGGGAACCATCTCAGAAGAATCCCTGATGACTCTCTCTAGCTTTTCTCTGCTTTTTTTCTCCAGGGACTCAGATTCTCCCTCAGGATAGGAGATGGATGATCAGAATTGGGTCCACACAATTCTGTGTCTCCTCCTTTTTCATGCCTCCTTCTGCGGCCAGAATATTCATTTTGCAAAGTTTATTTTTTCTTCTCCTGCAACAGGGCTGTCTATAAGATGGAAATATACAAGTAAGCTGAATTTGAAAGGCTTTTCAGATCAGGATCCAGGGGGAAGTTACCAGCACTGGAAGAGGTTGAGGTTTGCAGCCTCCTTGACAGATATACCCTTTTTAAACAGAGCATAATTCTCTGGGTTTGGTGGCCAGGCAAGTGAGAGAATTTGTAGCCCAACCAAGAACCTGAAGATGAGCAGGACTACTTGTTTTGGGCAATTCTCTAGAATTTAAAATAAAGAGTGTATATTTAAAATTTTTCAATGTTCTTACATACCAGATGAAGATATGTAAGGAAAGAAAATTCGGTCAGAATATTCCCATCACTGGATTGGTTTTCTTTATGTCTATCCACAGTGAAGAAGAGTTCTGGAACACTAGTTAATAACTTCTGCTTAGAAATAAAAGCAAAACATTATTTTATGAAGCTGGAAATAAGACAGGGATGCAGTAAAGATAAAACTGAGTTGGTCTTATTTTTGTAGCCGGATATTTCTTTAGTTTGGCCCATTATGGAAGGCAAAAACTGTCTAGTTCATATGATTACCTTTGATTTGTTATATAACTTGCTATTTAATGGAAGCCTGAGAGTTTTAAGTGGAGAAATGTCTTTCTGGTAGGTACCTGATTTAGTGGAGTCAGATTATTGTTATTACTTAAAAACATTTCGTGGCAGCTCTTTTCGTGAGGAAAACAAGACAGACTGAACTTCTCTGTTCTCTCTCCTCTTCGCTAATTGCTCTTTCAAAAGCCTGCTTTCCAAAACGGAGGTTCCTAGGACTATGTCTGATCCATAACTTCTTCAGAGCCAGAGATTTTCAGTGACTATTTTAGTTAGGTTTGTTAGTGTGTCCCCAAATTGATATTGTTTGCAAATATTTTTGCTTTGACAGTAATTGCATACTTAAGTTTGTGAAGGGACTTGACTAGCAACTTCAGTGGTATTAGTAGGTCTAAATTATGTCTCCCAGCAGATGCACCTATTACTTTACATACTGTTTACCCGCTTTTGGTGACATTGAGGCTAACCTTGGAGTCACCTCCCCCGCTGCCACATTCTCCTTTGTCGTACCACCATTTGTTTTTCAATTTGTCCAAGAGGCCTTGTTCATTCAGTTTTAAAACTGCGAGGTTAACAGCATTTCTTGAAACGATAAAACATATTTTGTAAGAAACTGCACAGCTGTTAAGATGTTAGAAGGAATGAGGATTTAAGCTCTTTTATAAGCTTCTCCCAGACGCTAAATAAACCTCTCATTTTGTCATCCTGCAGCCCCTTCCACCAGGCAATTGTAGTTTCCTTCAAAGTGTATTAAACCTGTAGCATTTGGTGTTGTTCACTTTCACAGTTCATTTCTTGTCAAGTAACTGACATCAACATCAACCAATTACATGGATTTTTTTTTTTTTTTTTGCAAAACAGTAATAAACTTGAATTTACTAGTAATTGACAAAGAATTGTGTCTTGAATTCCTTTACCTCTAAGAATGTCAACCACCGGTAAGAGACAAATGAAAATTCATTCCCAGAAGGAAAAACATAATTGCGTAAACAAATCAGCAAATCAGCCACTAATTTTTGTGTACAGATTTTCTGACAACAAAGAGTATGGCTTAATTATTATTCCTTTTATTATTTGTGTTGGTTCAGTTTCCTGGGCTGGAAGTCATAGAATAGTCAAGAGAAATGTAGTAGAAGCTCTCAGGGAGCTTATATTTGAATTTCGTGTTGATTCTTAAAGTCACTAGATGCTATTTAGAAACCAGGATCATATATCCAATTTGACTGTTTAAATTATGTAATTAAACCACAGGAAGTCATGCTGCATTTGATATGGACTTTGCAAACAAACACTAGATTAGATTTCCTCCATGTTTATCTCTTTAGGGGAATAAGGGTAGCACATTCTAATTATTCTCTAAAAGGATTAAAAAAATGTGTCATGGGTTTTGCCTCCCATAAAACAAAGCAACCTCATGTTAATGAGTAGCATTTGAACATTGATTTGCAAGTGAAATATCATTTAGTTGATTAATAAAAATGTCACATTTCACCACAAATCAGCCTATTAATGTATTTATTCTTTTAAAATGTTTTTGTAATATTTCAGGTAAATGATGTGCATTTTCCAGTGTTGTAATGGTCTGATCCACTTGGAGAGTAAACATTTCCCATGAGTAAACCACACACTTTGAGAGGATTAACACTTTTTTTTTTTTTTTTTTTTTTTTTTTGCGGTACGCGGGCCTCTCACTGTTGCGGCCTCTCCCGTTCCGGAGCACAGGCTCCGGACGCTCAGGCTCAGCGGCCACGGCTCACGGGCCCAGCTGCTCCGCGGCATGTGGGATCTTCCCGGACCGGGGCACGAATCCGTGTCCCCTGCATCAGCAGGCGGACTCTCAACCACTGCGCCACCAGGGAAGCGCAGGATTAACACTTTTTAAAAGTTAGACTACCATTTATTAAATGCTAAGTAAATAATTAGCTGTCCCCACATTTCCAAGTGAGTCCCATGTTAGTGGTGTAAAATAATTAATATACTTCCTGAAGTGAACAATACCAAGTTGTCAGTTTAATCACCAAAAGGACCAGACTGAAATCTAGGGATGAACGAATATTCAGTGAAGCTAGAGTCATCTATTTTTTTAAAATGCTGTTGGGAGAAAAGGGTTGTTTTAATTTATTTTACGTCCATAAGAAGCTAAATATATTTGTCTTTCAATGAAGTGAAGCTAACAACTAAAGTTTTCTATTTTGGAGAAAATTAGTTTTATAATCCACTTTAGTCTTAAACATTTCTATTAGATTTTTTTCCAATAAAGTGGTATCCCAATTATTTTATATGTTGGTTTAGACCATTCCTTTGATAAAACTAAAATCATTTCATGAGAGGGTTATTTAACATGGTTACTAGCCATCTAGTATATCTAAAGACAGTTTCTAAAGATAAACATATCTAAAGACAGTTTCACAGCACAATAGAAAACAAAAAAGCAAAATTAAAAAATGGATAAGGAAAAAAAGCTTTATGTTGAGAAAACTGTTTGGAATAAAGCTTTCTACAAAGTTATTCTAAGACATTGTCTTTCTAACAACATCTAATAGGCCATGTAAAAACAATTCAGTTTCACACTGCTATCCTTATATATGTGTGTGTATGTATCTATATTTGGTTAATATAATATACTTGACCCGTAGGTAAGTCACCGCCCAGTTCACAATCCACATTTTCCTGTGGTCCTTCAATAGAATTCACATAATACTATCACATGTAAAATTTACTTTTACTTAATGAAGTAAAATTTTACTTTTCTTAAATGAAGGCACTTTGTAATTAATATTTAGAGACAGTCTTTAGGATTTCAAAATTTCTTTGGCAATTAAAAGTGCCTGCTATTTTCTACAATTGTCTGACTAAAGATGTAATTTCTCTATGTAATCAGTTTAAGTCTAAAGGCATCCTTAGATTGCTATTTAAAATGCAGCATAAACCACATCTGTAAGGACTATTTGAACATCTGTTCTATTTTATAGAATGCATCACTTTTACATGTTATTAATAAGAATCATCAACTGACTTTTAAAATATACATAAAGTTACTTTACTCAGTTTTCTAGACTAGTTTAAAAAGTATTTTTTATCCAGGCAAAAAGAAAAAGGAACCCTGAAGGAATAATTACAAGCAAGCTTAAGGAAGTCATAAGGAGTCAGGTAAATAAGGCACATAGACAGCAGATCCTTGCTGCAGCACATTTTACTATTACTTTGGAATCCCCTTCATACATTTCAGACATAGATTTTGAAATCTATGTCAGAAACTCATATTGATGATAAGGATATTCTTGTCCTGATTAAGCACAGAGAAGCCATAATAGTAATCTGCCAAGCAGATAAAAGAAAGAAGAAAAATATTGTGGGTTATTTTTTACATTAATTATTCCTTTCATTCTATTAAATGCAGCTTTTACAGAATAAACTCAATCGAAATGGATTGCTTTCATTTAAAAATGGAAAGAGAGGAAGAAACAACAATAAGTGATCATATTTTTGCTGGAAGTGTAAATAAACCACATTTGAGAGCCCAGGTATGTTGACAGTGACCTTTTATAGACTGCAATAGGACCCAGGTAACATACTTATTTGCCTTTTCCTTTTATAACTTAGGGGAATCCTAGGTAAGAAAAACCCCACTCCAAATAGCTTTTTTCATAGTGGTGAGGTGATGGAGAACTTAATTCAGGCCTGGAACAAAAATGCTCACCTGGACAAATTCCAGGACCTCTGGAAAAAATTCCAGGAGTTTTTACTCCTGCAATCATTCAGTTGAGTTTGAGACTATGAAAATCCATGTCTCCTTGCCCTAGCATCTGGGACCCATTTTTGTTAACTAAACAAAAGCTTTAGAATGGAAATTAACAGACCTAAACTTTTTCCATTTATTAATTTTGGGTAAATTAGTGCAAATTAAGATTTTCTTGTTGAAACCATGCTTAATTTAAGCTATTTATCTCTTACTCTCTACATTTCCGTAAATAATTTATCATTAAATTCTATAGATTTAGATATGCTTTTATGTTTACTTTATGCCTCACTCATTGTATTTACTTCTAGAGCATAATTCTTATAGTATAATTTTTTCTGTTGGTGAGATATTAAAGTTTACATCTGATGAAATGTTTACCTATATAAACAGAGAAATTTTTAAAAGTTTGTTTAGTAAAGTATTCTTATGATTTCCTGGATTTGAGAATATTATTGTAAAGGACTGATATACAAGCCTTAGACTTAGTCATTGTTTGCACACAAGATATTCAGGGTATATATAATTTGTAGAATAAATAGTTTCCAATATTATATTTAGTCTGGTTAAAACAAATTCAATTACATTTCACTTAGTAGGTTGAACACTTCATTATTGTCCCTGATATCAATAATATATGGACCTAATGGATTTTATTTGTCTAAACTACTGTGTAATTTTGCTAATGCTTTATTATCCTTATAAAAAAGGATCCATTAATTATATACACATGAGAAAGTCTCTTTAGTTTTAGGCCTGTACTCTTTTAACTTGAGTGTTCTCTTTATACTAAACTCTCTATAAAATTTAAAGATCAGGTGTTAAAATGTCCAGAATATTTACCTGAATGATGCTAGAAAGTTTTTTTGTAGTCCTGATACATTTTAATATATTTTTTAAAAACTGAAAAATTATGTGAATCAACATGCAATTGTGTAAAACACATAAGAAAATCCTTTAAAACCTGCAAAGGATATTGGTAGATAATTTATGCAGGAAGAAGTACAAAATCATATAAAAATAATTCAACTTTACTTGGAATTAAACTAATGTGAATTAAAGAAATGCAAATTCTTTTTTTGCTATTCATATTGGCAAAGATAAAAGTAAGGATAATATTCAATACAGTCAAGGATTTAATGTCCTAATACACTGAAAATAGAATTTAAACCAGGAAAGAAAATAATATGGTTTTGTACAACAAAAACTTAAAAACAATTCTTACCCTTGAAAATTATTGACAATATTGAAAATTATTGATAATAATTCCTCTATGAGGAATCAATCCTAAGAAATTAATCAGTGATGTTGACAGAGTAACATAATAAATGTTATAGTATATTTATATAGCAAAAAGCTGAAAGCAATTTATATGCCCAACAGAAAGGGAGAAGTAAGTAGACTTTAGTGTACAGCAGTGGTTTTCAAGCTTGATCTGAGTGTCAGAACCACTTATTACAAATACAGATGCTCAGGGCTAAACTTGCTGTATCAGAATCTTCTGCTGTATCAGAATTAGGGCAGTGTATCTACATTTTCGCAAAGTTCTTGAGGTGTTAGTATTGGTAAGCACCAATAATCTATATGACTGAATGTTTAACAATCATTACGTGATTTTAATGACCAGGGAAATGCTTAATGTTGAGTGAAAAAAAAGAAAAAAATTTGTATATTCATTGTGATCTTCATTTGAGAAAAACATATATAATGTTTATATGTATATATATATATATATATATATATATATATTAAAATGTTAATGTAAAAAAACTGGTAAGAAATACAACAAATAGCTATCTGTAGGTAGTGGGATTATGATTGATTTGGACTGCATATTGTTCTTTATGCTTCCGCACTCACCCCAAATTTTCTGCAATGAAAAGTGACACTTTAATAATCAGTAAAGAACAAACAAAAACACTCTCTTAATTATTTTATAATATAATGCCTAATAGAATTATTTCATGAAAATCAAAATATATATTCTATTTTGGATCAAGAAAAGTTGAGGAAGAATTAGAATTTAGAAGTTATTCTTAAGGATCTCAGAAAAAACATTCATTGTTCTGATAATGTGGTTTGCTTTGGTTCACTTTGTTTTGTGTCTCTAGTCACAGGCTGAATGGAGAAAATGTGATGCATTTGGCTTCTACAAATGTTCTACCTTATTTGAGGGGAACAGGTCAGGAAGAGAGGTATGCGTCTACCCATCAGATAGTATCGGCAGGTGGTTAATGAAACTCTCAGTGGCCTAGAGAGAAGCCTTGCTGTTTCACATGAACTTACATAGACAAGGAGAGTTTTTTCCCTTAGGCCGGATTAAATGAATGTGATTGTGAATAAACTTGAGTCCTGCTACGTGGGTGATTAAAAAAATATAAATATAGCTCTGTTTTTAGAAAAAGAGATTCCATGGCTGGCAGCTTTGTTCTTTTCCAAACAAGTATTAGACACTCTAAGAAAAAAGTCTTTTTCAATGTTTTGCAGTAATTTTTAAAAAGGCAATTAAAACAAATCTTCCATCATATAACATATTCACTCTATCTTTTTTTTGAAATCAAACTAAAATTCCAGACCGGAAAACTCATTTGATTTAAATTTTGTTATGTAGCAGGTAAATATATGCAGAAGTTTTTCTAGGGCTACTCTAATAAGAAAATAGTAATTTCATGAAAAATAAATAATAACTAACTCTGTATAGATTATTCATTCTGATATTTAAATGATGGCCATATTGTCAGTATTGTAACAAGTGTTGCATACATGGAAGTCCATCCCATATACAAGATGAGATAGGTAGACATGAGCAAATATCACATGGGATTTTACTTTTGTGGTTTAATGATGTCCCCCTCCATCCCCTTCCCATCCCCACATAAAGGCAGCTAAAGTAAATTAGCAGGAAAACAGAATTTTCAACAAATCCCAGAACTTTGTATATAGTCAGTTAATAACTAGCTGAGAAAAAGAACTATTTTATCACTCAAGGAAATATAAAAAGTGAATAAAAATCAATAGGCTGTCAAATAATAAGAGGTTAACTAAATATATCTGATTTAAGGAAAGGTATTTGCTTTCACAGTTCTACCGTTTATCAGCTGTTTAGGCCTGGAAGACTAATTCTCAGCATTTATCAATGCTCCACTGTTTTCAATTTAACTTGTAGCTATGCTATTAATTTTTTCCCCAAATTATTCCTTCCAGTAAACAAGCACAAGGCTCTTTTTGCTTCATTGGATTTGTGCACTTTTTTCCAAAGGCAGAATTTGGGCTGAGTTGCTCTCCATATATATATACATGCAAACATTTTTAGAAAAGTTATTAAGTTTTCACTCCAGTTTGCTTATGCAATGACAGGTAAGATTTGCATAAAATGGCACTATTGATCAATAATTTAATATCAAAATTCAGAGGGAAATTTTTTTTTTAAGGGGAAAGACAATTCAGACCCAGCAGGATTTATAATGAGCATTTGAAAACCACTTTGATAATGAGGGATTTATTGTCTTTATTTTGGATTTTGGCTGACATATATGCAGTTAAGTTAGTCTATAGAAATGTTTGTATTTCATACTTCAATTGAAACAAAAAGAACTGAACAAATTGAGTTAATACCAGGCTAGATTCCAAGAACTGTCTCTAAATTGTGTTCTTTGGAATTTGCATGACTAATTCCTATTTGAGAACTAGGTCTGAAGAATGTGATGTTTAGAAGGATCACTATGATATTTGTGAGGATATCTGCCAGTAAATTTAGTCAGCACACTAGCTAGAGATTGTGATAAATAAAACATTTAATTGTATTTTTACTGTTGAGTTTTTTAAATGTTATATTTACAAATATTTCATGCAGTCTAGTTTCTTGACTTTTGTCAATTTTAGGTCACAGAGTAGAATTTTCTATCCTCCTTTGGTCATGGACTTCTTTTAGAAGTCAATGAAAGCATGGATACTTTCTCAGGAAAAATGCACAAATGTACAAAATCCAGATTGATATACAATTTCAGGGAATTGCTGGGGAACAAAATCTGCCACCCCAAAATATCTCTGGACTTCGTGACTCTTGGTTTAAAATTTGGTAGAGTACTACTTTTGGTTTGTTGATCTTTTTTCTCCCAAGGATGGTCACTGTTTTTCTTTGTCTCTGTCTTTTGTGTCATTTGTTATAAGGAGAAAACCATTGGTCTGATCAAGTTTTCTTTTTGTCTTCTATGCCTTGAGAGTTTAGTTTATATACTAATGAGAAAAATCTCTCTGGTTTCTGCCATCCAAAAGGTCCACATACCAGTGTGCATTTGGCAGCCAGTTAAATAGACTGGGATTCTGAGCAGTCTCTTTGTCCAGCTGTGCCAGCTTTCAGAGGAGTTTTGTCATTAGGGGTCCAGTCCATAAGGGGCCTTTATCTTCTCAAACTTTCTTAGAATATTTTTAGGAGTGAGCCTTTGGAAGATGGGAACTACATCATCCATGCCCTCACTTCGGGACGCCTCTTGTGTCCGTGGTACCATGGTCTGGAAAGTTACCTCAGGGTCTTTCCGTAAATTGGCTTATTGGTTTGAATCACTATTAAGATCCTACTCATCAATGGCCAGATGATGGATCCTTTGAATTGGAAAAACTTATAAATTGGTCAATTTTTAGAAAACTCTCATCATAAACAGCTATTTTACTGGTACCTATGGAAAGACCAAATTAAAAGGTGGATATAATGACATATAATAGCTAACCTTAAGAACTCTCTTAGTTTTAAAAATAAAAACAAAAAACCTGTTCAGGAAGCCTTATTAAATTTGTGGTCTCCGCTTCCCCTCAATGGGTCTTACAGATGCTAATAAAAACATTAGATTAATTAATAAGAGAATTGAGGAGAAAGAGGCTCTTCCCAACAAGATGGAAATTTTTAAAGGGTTGTTAAAAAATAAAATAAATAAAGCAAATATTGAAAGTGGTAGAATAAAGAGGAATCAGAAAGGGAAGAGTCATGGAACTCACCACAGCAAGATGGAAATCTTTAGATGGTTATTAAGAGTTGGGATAAATAAAATGAACATTGATGGGATCAAAACAAAGGTTTTTAATACAGCACTACCTAGGACTGTGTGAGCCAAAGGGACCCCCCATTGGTGCTCCCCGACAAGGCCACCAAACAAATCTGCTCTAATTACCCCAGTTTGGATAAATTTTAAAAGCTGGTAGGAAAAAATTACACTGAGAAACCTGACCAGCAATTGCTTGGGGCAAGATTTAGGCCAATTAATCAAATCAAAGATTGACAAAAAGGCTTGGGTCCCTTGGCTCAACCCCTTACTGGGGTCCTCAAAGCCTTTTATACAGGAATGAATAAAATGGCTGGGGGAAAAAAAGGAAAAGTTTCTGGGACTCCTTGTAAGACAGACTTGTTGGTCCTAATGGAAACTAAGGTTAAAAGTATAAAAACTGATAGAACTAAGATGAAAGTTTATAAGGAAATTGGTGTATTTGAATGGGCTTTATGTAAGATGGTTGCATCTCTTTTGCCTGATTGCATTGTGGGGATGGACATTTTGTCTTCCCTTGCCTGGTATTGTAAGACAGGGCAGGTAAATCCACCCTTTAGGCAGTGTTAATTGAATATGCTAAAGGAAGCCAATAGGGTTGCCTGAGCCCGCATAATATGAGAAGGAAATTGGGGGTTGATATTTAGGGGATAAAAGAACCACTAGTGGAAGATTTTGCCCCTAGAGTGAATTGGTATGGGGTGGCCTTGTGCACTCAGAAAGAGGGAATTTATTGAATGCTTTGTGCAGACTTTTTGAAGGCACGATGCCTTGAATCCTAAAGTTCTAGAACATAGAAATCTTTTGGTTTCCATTTTAGTTGGAAATCTTCTCTGTGATATAAAGAAGCAAATTAAAGAAAATGTAGTTGGATGAACAGATCAGCCTTTTGATATTATTTCGGCAGCAGCCCAGTTCTTAGGGGAAATGGAAAGCAACCATCTTTGTCTTGCAAATCTCTACAAAATCAGAAATGTAAATACAGCTCACAATGGTCTGAGACTGAGTCTGGCTGACTCAATCAGATAGAACCTGAAACACCAAAGAAAAAAAAGAGATCTTTTAAAAAGTACAATCTGCTGGAAATGCTCCCTCACACAAAATCTAATCCACAGCCTCCTTAAAGATTTATCAAGGACAAATACAAGTCTTAAAAGTCTTTTCCACATAGTAAAAAGCCTTAGCAATCTGAGCAGATACAAACTTATTCCAATTGTTGTTTATAAACCAGTGAGTTTTGTGTTGTACCTAATTCATGACTAAACTTTTACAATGAAAGCTATGACATCTGTGGTTGTGTCTATGTCTATGTGTGTACATTATAGATATGGTATTTTTGTATCTCTGAATGGTATTAACCAAAATTAATTTGTAAAGAACTCTTTTTAATTGACTTAAAAGTAAGCACTTACAAATTAAACATTTCTAAATGTAGCAGAAATGAATCCAAATAGTTTTCAAGTGTACCTGATCTAGGATTAATCTTTAATAAATAAAAGCAAGTTTAAGTTTGTTGGTTTAATTAAACAGGCTTATCTTGAGAGTTATCAGCATTAAATGTAAATTAAACACATTCTACCAGGTTTACCACAAGTTAAATATATTCAGTTATCTCTGTTACAAAATTTGTCACCAAAAAGGATAAATTTTGTATGATAAAATTTTCATAAGTAATTAAATAAATTTAAATAAAACAAGAGTTTTTAGATGAACTCTTTAAGAATAATTATGTTTTATGGCATATCTACTTAAAAGTAATTTCCTTAAATTTTATTGGTAACTTGAAGCTTTAGAGTTTTGCTAAGTTAAATGATGGGAATTCATTGACTGTCTAGATCATTTCTAGAGAAGATAAAATACTGAAATATTAATTGTTAAACAACTCTAAGTCTACTTTTGTCTTCTTATTACAGAAAAACTAAAGATGTTGGGTTTATTAGAAACATGTCATGCATCACATTGAAAAAAAATTATGCCATAAGGAAATGTATGTTTTTGGATATTATAAAATGTATTTATAAGTTTTCCAATAAAAAAAAATACTGGTATAACAGTTTACAGTTGCTTAGTTTTCAGTAGAAATTAAGGTTTCTAAGGGTTACAAATTCTAATTAATCTATATAAGTAAAACTACTAAAACTAATAAGGAAAACATCTTCATATGTAAGGAGAAAAAGGTATGAGTGGAAATGCATTTTGTTAAGGAAAAAAAGTAATTTTGTCCTAAAGAGGGGTTAAAAAAAGAGGGAAAGAGTAAAAGAGAAATCACAGGACGAAATCTGAAGGTGAAAAAGGAAGTTATAGAAGATTTGTGGAAAAGGAGCCCTGCGAAGAGTTTTGTGCTTGGTCAGGACTGGTTAAGATTAAAATAAATTTAATTGAGTGAATTAATTTTAATGTTAAAAGTAAGCTGGTGCAAAATTAGAATTTGGTTTTCTCTCTTGTTAGGAAGACAAAGTTTTCTTGGAATATTCATCTACTTTGATAGCAGATTGTAAAATTTCTTACCTTTCAAGTAACCTGTTGTAACTTTCTGTATTTACTTTTGAAATCTTTTATTGTCACTTTGATTAAGTGAATAAGTATTGTTTCACAGTGACCTATAATCCTATTTGACCAAGTGTTTTAAAACCTTTTGATATCTTTGACAAACTTTCCTAAATCAAAATTCTAAATAAAGTCCTTTTGACCTCTAGCTAACTTTGGGATGTTTCAGAGGGCCCCTGAAAAAGCTCGAAGAGAGATATTAAACTAACAAACATGGTATGTCAAATTACATGGGAAGCATTGTCAAATGAGAAATGATAAACCTTCTTAGGTTATATTGTATGGGTAAATTTTATTAATATAAATGTTCTAGAAGTTATATGAAATTCCTAAAATTCAGATATGTCCTGGTATGTTACCATTTTTCTAGTTATTATCTTAAAATGTTGTATGTCACAGAAATAGCCAAATTTCCTTGTCAATCGCATTGCAATCAGATTTTTAATTTGTCTTTTGTCATTTATAGACAGTTATTGTCTTACTAAAATGCTTTTACAAAATGAAGATCTTCAAGATGATTCATAGAAAGGATTTTTGGACAAATATAAGTTTCTGATAACTTGTAGATCATACCACTAAACTAGTAAGAAATTATAGAATTCTAATGAAAAACCTAATGGCTTCATAAAACTGCTAATAAAAGATCAAGGTCAATAAGAATAATTATATGGGACTGAATGAACTGATGAATGTGAGTTATAATTTTTATGACTTTTTGTCTGAAATTATACTGGCTTTTTAATCTTTGCTTTCCAGATAAAAAGAAATATTTCCTCTTATATTAACTATAGCTTATAGCAATTCGGTAAATTATACCTTTGTAAATAGAATTGAAATAACTTTTTCTTCCTACCTTATCCCTCCAGAATTTGGAAACTCTTAGTGAGTATTCTTATTTTCATGACAATATATTTATTTACACATATTCACTAAGAATCTATTCTCCTTGTATTAGAACACAATTGGAAACATTGGTTATATTACCAAAGCTTTGACTGGAATGTCATCTTTGAGAATATGCATAGAATCAGATATGACCAGACAGCTTTAAGGAACTAAGATTGACTTTATGGAGCCATAAAGCCCTTTGGAAAAACAGCCTGGTACCTTTCTTACAGGGTTCCCAGCAGCCTTACCAGGTGAGTAAGGAAGGTCATTGCCTGGAAGGCACAAGAACCTCAGGATATTTTCGGGACATCAAGAAGAGAAGAATTCAACCAAATCTATATATATTACAGGTAAATTTGATGTCAAGTCCTTGGCATGGCTTCATGGTATAAGAGGCATTTAAAAGTTCAATCTGGAGATTCCTTTGAATAATTCCAGCAAAGCAGATTTAAAAGAGATTATATGGTCAATTACTATTTTTGCTGGACTTAGGTAAATAATCAGGCCAAGTTTAATGACACTAAACTTATTTTGCAAACAAATTAGTCTTAATTTGGTTTTCTTTGATAGAAGTGAGGGTAATTTTTAGAGAAAAAAATGTGTGTTTCAGCAGAAACTATAATCTATATATATAGATCCAGTCCTGCAAACTGGACTTGATCCTGAATTCGTATAGTTTCCTCAAATATTTGGCTACAGCTCTTCAAACTAATGTTTCCGATTTTTCTCCTGCTGCTCCTTTTCATTTGGAATCATTGAGAACTAAAGCTGCCCTTTTCCTGAAGCCCTGCACACTGAAGCTGAACAACTTGTTATAAACTTTAGAGAGATCACCATAATTGCCTATATTTAGAAAAACCTCTTGACTGTTGCTGTGTAAGCTTCTTGGAAAGTTTGCCTGAACACCCAATGACATCACTGAAGACATTTCAAACTGTAAAAGATGCTTTGACCCTGATATCTAGAAATCTTGATTGGTAGCTCTCAGGACTCAGACACTGGGTTTAGAATTTGCTCCAATAATTAACCTTTGTTTTTCTTTTGTCTCCCCACAAATACCTCTTATTAAATATCTGATTGCTTGCACCCTATAGGCCTAACTTTGAGAGCCTACCTGCATCACAGCCTCCTGAAATGAACTGACTTATCGTCAGGACTATGAGGCTGATTGGATAAGATATAAAGCAATATATCTATTCAACTTCTGGACTGTGAAACTTCTCGAAGTTTCAAAGGTGAGACTGTAGGGGAACAAAATCTGCCACCCCAAAATATATCTGACATGTGAATTATTTCAAGATGAAAACAATCAAGGCCCAAAAGACTCAGGAAGAAACTTTGACCTTCTTGCTAACTGCCTTAAGAATTTAGATAGAGGGCCTGTTATAGGAATAGAGCTATCACCAGAGAAATCTGCAAAGAATATGGACCAGGTGTGGTGGGGGTATCCTTAGAGATCAGAGGCCACTCAGTGTACCACTGTCTCCACATGACCCAAGCATTTGTTTGCTAAATATTTGCTTTTCCATCTCTATGTGAATTGTCTTCCTCCCCCTTTGAGGTCCCAAACGACTACCTCCAACATCCTCTTTTGTCTTTAGCTGAAGATTGTTTTTAAGGTGAGGGCTTGGGCCATTTTGGCAAGTTAGTCAGTTTTCCTGGGTCTCTCCCATGTATACATGTTATTAATCTTTTGTTTGATTTTTCTCCTGTTAATTTGTCTCATATCAATTTAATTCTTAGACCAGCCAGGGTAGAGGAAGGGTATCTAACCCTCTCTGACAATTCTAATAAATCTATTTTTAAATTAATTAATGACGATTTTCATGTATGCCTATTAAAGGTAAGAGAAGTAAAAATATTTCTATGACCCATGGTGGCTCCAGAATTTTAATAGAGAAGAGGTTTTTAGTTTTGTTTTTTTTTGCGGTACGTGGGCCTCTCACTGCTGTGGCCTCTCCCGTTGCGGAGCACAGGCTCTGGATGCACAGGCTCAGCAGCCATGGCTCGTGGGCCCAGCCACTCCGTGGCATGTGGGATCTGCCTGGACTGGGGCACGAACCCGCGTCCCCTGCATCAGCAGGCGGACTCTCAACCACTGCATCACCAGGGAAACCCAAGAGGAGAGGTTTTAAGACTGTGATTTGGCAAGAAAGAATTTCCAAGGTATTAACTCAATTTGTGATCATTCTGCAAGCACATCATATATGGGTTTTTTTAAAGGACTGTCTGTTAAATCAATAAAAATTAAAAAAAAAACTGTCAAAAGATATTATTTACCCTTACATAGTATTTAGAAAATATAAATTAATCATATTAAATAATTTAAATTTTATTTTATTTGTGGTGGCCTTTGAGTGTGCTATTTGAGATTATATGGGATAAAGTCCCTGCCCTAAGCCACCCCATTATCATTATCTGTTATCAAATTGTACAAAAGGGCTTTATTTCAAGGTGAAGTCACAACTACCAAGATTGTGAAGTGCTTCAAGTTATCTCTAGATATCATTCACTATTTAAGTTGTGATTATCATCATTCTAAAATAAAATTTAAAAAATACTAGGCCTTTCACAAAGATGCTTTGTCTGGACTGTCATTTGCTGTGTGCACTCTGCCCCATCCCTGACTTTAGATTCTTTCATCTCCTAGACCATTCTCCTTATTCTTTTTATACAATTTCCAGAATTCTAAACCATTCCATGAACCATGACCATGTTTCCTTTTTCCATCCTTTGCTGAGTCTTAAAAATGTCCATCGATTGCTTTAAAGAACTAGAATCCTACAATATTTGAGTCAAAATGTGGTTTAGAGGTTGTCTCCAACGTTCTCATTTTACAGATGTGGTCACTGAGGTCTAATGAAAGTTAGGTGACTTGCTCAACAAAGCCCAGCTGGGACACAGGTCTTCTGCCTTCTAGTCCAGTGCTCTTTTCTACAGTACTATGATATCTTTGTTCCTGTCTTCCTTTCTTGTGTAGTTAAACTATTTGCTCATTCCTCCTATGGCTATCTAAGGAAACTTTTCTTTTTCCTGAAAAGTTTTTCAGGGTTGGTAGGGGTTACCCCTTGATTAAGCTTTGACTCATATTCCCTGCACTAGGAAGGTGGTACCTCCTGTTCTCTCTGGCTAAATACTCCTTGAGCTGAGATAAATCTTCAAAGGTAAGTGATCTTGTCAACTGAATTGATCCTTCCCAAATATCCAAGAAGGAAGTATAGTAGATGACTTCCTTTAAAAAACAGTACTAAAAGCCTAAATGATGACTTGATTTCATTAGATGGTAACATTTATTTTCTCTCATGGTTAAAATAAGATAGGTTTATTTTGATACATACAAGGTTCTTAATGATTTAAGTGATAATCGTTTAGGATACCTAATCTTGGATCTCCAAGAACAGTATCATAATAAAGCTTCAGTATAGTGAATTAGAAGGTCACAGAAACTCAATCTCATCTTTGAATTCTCATTTCCCCTCCTTTCCTATAGCCAATTATCCATTAAGAACTGTTTTTCTGAAAAGTGTCTCTTAAATTTGTATTTTCATTTCTATTACACTGGCATCGCCTTATCAAAGTCTTTATCACCTGAGACAAGATCCACTGACTCTCGATCCATTCTCAGATCCTCAGAGTCAGAATAACCTTGTTTCTCTGCTTGTTTGTAGTGCTTTGTCAAAAACCTTCAGTGATTCCCGATTGCCTCCAAGATACTATTCTATTCTAGTTTTTCTGGTATTCAAGGCTTCCCAACAATTCAGTTTACATATATCTTTAAAATATAATTTCATTATATTTTGTTGAGCTAGACTCTGTGTCAAGTTCTCTGTATTCTCACTGAATCCTCATTGAATCCACATGGCTAGTAAATGGCAAAGATGGAAATAAAACCTGGGTCTGTCTAACACAGTAGCCCAGCCTCTTAACACCCCTAGTTTCCCAAACAGAACTTCTCTGCCTCCAGCCAGTCTTGTTTCCTTATAGTCCCAAATATGTTTTATGCAGAATCAATTCCAGTCTCACGATAGAAAGTTTACCAGGAATTTCTTTTTTTTTTTCTCTTAGCTTTTCTAAATTCTTATCATTTTCCAGTAATCACTCATTGACTTATTCATTCAATTAATATTTATCAACTATTACATCCGAACCTATTTTATCAGGTCTTTCCCAAATATTCTAGATTCTAATTATCTCTTGCTTCTTTAAATTATCTATTTATTTTCAGGAGCACTCACATTTGCTCTGAGTCATACATTCCTTTACAATGTTAGCTGTACCATTTTTTCTCCTTCTTGGAGGACAGCAGCTGTGTCTTATGGTACTTTATACCATTCTCAGTCCTAATGCAGGGCAAGAAATATAGTAGGCATTCAATAACTAAATGCAGAATTGATATCTCAGTGAGTTAACTTAAGGTGCTACTTTTCAAGCAACCTACTAAAATGAGAGTATAGTGTGTTAGACAACAAAAGAGAATCAACCATGGAACCTAATGAATTTTGGGAAGACCTGGTATGAAGAGTGTTTTAAAACACACAAAAAAATAAAATAAAACAAAATAAAGCAAAAGGCTTCAAAACTGTCTTTTAAATATTGGCAAGGAGGACATAAAAAATTACTGACACTAGCCGTCTTAATGAATAATGGCAAGCAGTTTTGTCCATTGTATAAACAAAATAATCTAAGAAGGTATTCCATATTATAGATAGTTAAAGAGATCACCAGCTCAGTTTGTGTAGCCAAAGAATACTAAAAGATAAAATCATATACAAGTTTGTTTGTGAATATCAAGGGAAATCTGATACTTCCAACTAAACCCAAAGACAAAAATCACAGATACTGGCAATTTTATAGATCAGTTTTAATCTATTTTAGTGTAGCAAATAAAACATACTACCTTTAGAAATTTTTTTACTGCTTAGAACAATATAATTCAGCACATTTTAGAAATTAAAAATTTCATTTATCATAAACAGATTTTAAATGTCAACTGTATTTGTTTTAACTTAAGATTTATTTTATTGTATATATAAATAATGTATTTAATTCACTAAATACATCTACTTAACCTTTATATACAAATACTTTAAATTTCCTATCAAGTTCTTGAGAGAAAATATTAAAGTTTTAATTTTTCTCTTTCATTTAAGGTTGCAGGTTCATTAGTAATAGAATAGTCTTTAAATATAACTCAAAATACATAACTTAAAATGTCTTTTAATTGATATTGTTTCATCTACCTTAACTTTTGGGTTGGATTTTGGTTAGGTGGGAGAATGGCACAAACAGAAAAAGGAAATTGATTGATAAAAATAGGTCTTAGAGAAATAGAGATTATAAGCTAATGGGATCTTGAAAGGAAGCTATCTGAACTTGCCATACAAACTAGGAGAGCATGTGACTTTTCTGTTATTCTCTGACAATAGCTGAAGACTAAGAATTCTAAATATTTGTCTATAAATATTTTAAGTTTATGCCATTCTAAGTGAAACATAAAGCTCTTATCTTTGACAGCAACAGGGCTCATAATCATATTTCAAACAGAAACATATTCTCTCATTTATTTTTATTAAAATTTAAATAGGAAGAAACGACAAAAAGTTTAAATTATTAAGTCTCGCCTACAGTTGTTCCTATTGGGGTTAATACTAGAACATATCACACAGTCTTTTAGCTATTAGCTCCTCATCAGGTTGGATACTTTTTAAACTACCAGTTTGGGCACTTTCATTAATTATTTTTAATATATTTAATAAATGGAATGCAGTTAATATGAGATCAATACTTTTCACTTTACTGAGCGACTAAACAAGAAAAAATGATGTTTTATCTCAATTTCAGGTTATCCAAAAGAACTTGAAGTCACTGCAGAACCACCAAACAATTCTTTCTTGGAATTAGATTACCATGATATATTTCATAAGAATTCAAAGTACACAACAGATCTGCCTGACATAACTAATATCTGTGTGGGTGTCCAATTTTAACATATAAATAGCCCACTAAAAATATTATGACTTTTTTTTTCTTTGCTTAGGAATGAATAATGTGCCTCCAATATAGCCTATACCTTTCACTAAAGGAGTCAGTCATTGAGAAACTCGAAGTTAGTTTCTATTAGGTTTCTGGATTTGGTGACCATTGCAATATCATTATCTACATAAATAGTATACGTTGGCATTAAAATCAAATTTCTAGTTCGTATGTGTGCTCTCATGTATGTTCCTAATCACATGACTACTATGGCTCTTACTCAGAAGATAGCAATCTCTAACAAAAATATATCCTGCTGAAATGAATTTCTTTCATTTAAAACCCCAACAATCCAATTTTAAGATAACGCCAAGATTCTAAACACATTTGTAACAAAGCAAAAACTGTGTTTCTGTAAGATGATGATTATTTACTGACAACTCATTGCCTGAATTCTCATTCTTTTGGCACATTTCTTCTCCTTCCTAAAATTTCCTTCTTCTTGATCCCCAACTGTCTCAGTTACATGATCCTAAAGCTTTCCTAAAATCCGTTTGAGTCACATTAAGATGTAGCCTCCTTGGAGAACAACAATAACAAAAAGCTATTGCTGGATAGAATCTGGAAGCTGATCCCTCCATAATCCATATGATTTCTTCAAATATCTCAAATTCTGGATGCTTTGTAAATTCTCTCACTTGTTTCCACTTTGGATTTCTCCCCTATGGAAGGACCAATTTGAAATAGAGTACCAAAGGCAGGGAATACTGATGATGTTCATTGACAACAACGTAAAACGTGAGAGGTAACACTGGAAACCATTAAAGAAAATGTAAAAGGCCTGGGAAGTGCTTCTATAAGCATGGAGAAGTACTGCTCAAGACAATATTACCTCCCTTTCATCTTATTTTTCTAACCACAGTTTTCATAGGGTATCTTAAAAATTTCATTAATCCTATACTACTTCACACCAAAAGTCTAACTGACCATATTTCAAATTATGTATCATTTAAATTATATCAGCTGCTTATTTTAATAAAATTTTTTCTTAATGATATATTTTCTATAGAAACACTTTGGATTTTACTTTTAATATTTTTGTAACCTCATTATCCATTATGGTTTGATTGTCAGTTACTATCCATATTTTACATGTAGTGAAATTAACAACTGATGACAATTTCCTAAGGCCTATGTAAAAATCTAATCCTTAATGGAAAACTGGCACTGATATTTAATGATGATGGAAAACCTTTACATATAACTGATAAGACTTGTGTGAAGGTTTTTATTTTTTTCCTATTTCATTTGTAAGTGGATATTCAAATAACTATTATGCATAGGTGGCAAGCTGCTTTCCTAATCCTGTTGGGTTAAAAAATATAAATGTATAAAGAAAAAGGGATTAAAAATAGGTGGGGGAGGGGTTTCCTTCAAATAAATGGAACCCATTCTTTTGAAAGAAAACTCCCCTCTTACCTTGGTCCTGGAGCTGGTTAGTTCTCCTCTGTCCTCCTCCTAGGGGAGAAATACCCAAAGTTAAACAATAATAGAACATGGTCTTGTATTAAAGTCAAGTTCAGTTCTGGTTGATCCCTTCCTCAGGTCTCACAAGACACTACCAACTATCTGATATACTGGGGCATTCATTGAATTGAACTTAAAATACATTTAAAGATTAAGCCAAAGGGGAATGAACATTAGCTGTGTAAGGGAGACAAAACTGTCTGCTCTTTAGTCAGTCTATTTTATTAGAGCTTCAATAAGCTGAAGACTGACTTAGAGCAGAGTAATTTATGGAAGGGCATTGATTGGGTAATTTTCATCAGCTGGAGTGAATCATGAAGGGTGTACCATGGGGAGTACCTAAAGTTCCCCAAGTAGAGAGAGGCATGCTGTGATGTTTCAATGCATTTCCCTGATGTTCTTCATGTCTTTTGAGGGTAAAATGATAGTGCTACAAGCAACACCATGTTTGAAGCAGTACTAAATCTAGTATGAACAAGAATTATTGTGAAAGTGAAAAAAAACCCTAATAGCTCATTAGATGGAAACATTTGGAAAAAGTCTGAGACATGGATATGATCAGAAACTATGTGCTTTAGTTTTTTCAAAACAGGGAATCATAGGTTAGATAAAGAGGGGATTTTTTTTTTTTTTTTTTCTCAATGTGTCTCTAACTAGTACTCTCAGTGTCTTTGGAGAGAAACAAGGCGGCATAGTGAAACAAGCATGGATTTTGGAATTATATAATAATGGGCTCCTATTCCAGTTCTGTCATTTCTCAGCTCTTTGACTTGAATTTCAGCAACATCATCTGTCCACATGAAGATAGTAGAACCAATGTCAAGGGGTTGTGGCGGAAAATATATTCATATACATGTGCTTGGTATGTAGTACAGTAGTTATTAAATTTTATTTCCTTTTTATTTATATGGTCTCTGATATGGAATATAGTTGATTTACAATGTTGTGTTAGTTTCTGCAGTACAGCAAAGTAAGTTTGTTATACATGATATGGTCTTTTCTTACTTGAATGACTTTATCTCTTTAGAGACCAATGTCTAATTAACTGACCTTAGCATCAATTCCTATATACCCCTTGGCGTAATTTCAGAGATAGTGACCAGCTCCCATAAAAAAAAAAAAAAATCAAATACCAGACAATTGATTGAATTCTGTGAGACATGGAGGAAAGTGGAGACCAAGAATGAGCCTGAACCCATACAAGATCATGTGCTATTGTTATTTAACTTTGGGTAACTTATTAAAATTCTTTATCAAGTAAAATGACATCAAGTGAGAAAATGGATGTACTTTTGGAACGTCAGGTTGTCACAGTATATCCCAGAGACGTCAAAATGAAGGATGCTGTAGTCATTACTCAAATGGCTATTATGAAAATGTGCAGGGAAAAAACACTGTATGGCAGATTCTATATTATACATCTATTACTGTTACCATTTATTTAATGTTGGATTCATCCTATGAACTTTAATCACTTTAATGTTACATGATATAAATATGGCACAATAAAACTCCTCCAACTACAAATATACATGTTTTTTCTCATGTTCTTCCTTGGAAACTTTAACTTCATATATTTAATGAATATTCTAAGAATGGCTATTTTGACAAACCAGCCTTTATCCACTATACTCTATAAATTCTAAAGAATATATACAGAAATAGAGACTTTCCTTTTTTTCTGAAACAGATATATTCAAAAATCATAAAGCTGTGCTATAAATAGAAAAAAAGAGTAAATTATATTTTATGAAACACCTACTTCATCCATGGAACCCACTTATCTGATAGAGTTTTTGATGGAATTATCTTTATATTCTGAAATGATCTGAGAATCTATGAATAAGAACAACTGTAGGTACACTGCCAGGCTTGGTTGCAATTACAGTGGCTATACAGTCTTCATGCTTCAGGGCATAAACTGATTGCTATTTATAATGAAGGGAAAAATAAAAAAGAAATTAAGTAGTACTAAAGTTGTTGGAGCTATTATGGTGCTCTTAAAAATCAACCCTCTCAAGTATTACATATTGAACCACCACGGGATACCACATTTCATAGATCAATTTTTATCATATCTAGATATGGATATATATGTTTTATTCTTAAAAAAACAAAGTAAGTCCTTCTACATGTATGTGTATCACCTTAGCTGTTTTATTCCCACTTTAATATAATCCAAAGAATTTTGTCAGATTTGTACGTTGCCAAAAATTTGATGTCAGTATATAATTTTAAATCTCTCTATATATAAATATAAAAGAATTGTGTCTATCTCTAGCTCTGTGGTTCTCTCAGAGAAGTTCTTTCCTTAAATACTTTTCCATTTCACAATGTAGACAGACTATGATAAAAGCAGCTATTTACTTAATTAGTGACTTACTTAATTCCAAAACCTGATGAGTTTCTATTGATGTTCTGGGGATGAATTTTCCCCCAGTGTTATTAGGTGTCCACAACTTCAAAGAGGTATAAGAGAATTCTTTGGTTGTTTTGCTAAAGACAGTTCAGGGCATGACTCAGAATCTCAGACTCTCAAAGTGAGAAGGGAATTTTGATGTCACTGTCACAGTACTCTCTAAGAGATGTGAGAATCCCTTCTATTTCTGTTTGAACAACTCTGATGTCGAGAATCATAGCCAATTTCCCCCCATTTTTTGGACCAGTTTTAATTGTTGTAAAATCTTTCTTTGTGTTGACCCAAAATCTACCTCTGTGTAATTTCCTTAACTTATCAAGAGTTTATTTAGTTTTTAGTATTAATTAGACTTTATAGTTTCTTGAGCTCTTATATGGCTATTTGCAATATGCCTTGAAATTATCAGTGTTGCTGAAACTGCAGCATGGAATAATCATAGAACCTGTTCAGTAAGTTTTCAAAGTAAACTATATTTATATTAATAAGTTTTTTTTCTTTTTTTGTTCTTTTCCTATAAGAGCACTGGAGAGAGTCAGAAGATCTCCGTTCCAATCTCAGCTGTGTGAGACTGTGGGCAAGTCACGTAACGTCTCTAATTTATAATGTCTTCCTCTGTAACAAAATGACATCATAAAAGGGTTAAAAGGAGCAAGTAAAAAATATATATATGTGGAAGTGGTTTGAAAGCTATAATGCTGTACTGCTACTATTATTGTTTCACTTTAGAAATACATTGCTCAGCAATTTTTAGAGCTCTATGTTAAGCTAAATTTAAACATTATGTCTTAAAAGTGAACAAATTAAAAAGCACATTAATTAAATAATAGATTAACTGATTCTTTGCATTATATGATATTATCATTGCTATATCATTTCATAGTAAATAATTCTTTTTTTTAGTCTATGACCTTCATTTTTACTCTGGAAGACAATCAGGTCAGTTTTTCTTGGATCCCATTTACTTCTATTTACCTCTGATTAGCCTAGCCTCAAATATAAGCCAAAAGTTAGGGCATTGATTTAGGGTTCTGGATACTTGGTTTAATTTTAAGTTTTTTATTTCACATTCTTTTTATCTTTTAAATTTACTTTTCATGCTAAAGATGTTAGCAACTTAGAGCAGCTGTACTTATTGATAATACTTTTTTTGTGATCCTAGTTGCAAATTCCTGAAAAGAGGGGAAACTAGGGACCGGGTGTCTGATGATGTCTTCTCTTAGTTACTAACAGGATTCTGGCCTGTTACTATATCTAAAAGGATGTTCAGAAGTTGCAAATCTGTCAGCTCCAAATATGAAACAACTAGGCTTCTATAATAGCAGAGGCCTTGCAGGTAGTTCTTGACAGTTTTTATATAATCTTTTGTGTAGTGAAGCAACAATGGAGAGGGTCCATATACTCTTATGTTGTCTTTGAAAGTGAGTTGCTTGTGTCACATTTGTTTGATTGACTCCAATTTGATTTTTATTTTGGCAAACTCCCAAATAGTTAACACTTAGAGAAAACAGATTGAATTTTTAACATTTCTGTAAAAAATATTTGTGTATTAATTTCTTCATTGAGTACCCTAGAGAAAAAGTTAAGATAAATAAAATCTAGATTATTTCAATATGATGTCATGACTTTGTTTGGTCAATAGTATTTACAGTGATAGATTTCTTCCATATTTTGGTATTGTATACTTTGAAAGGCAGAATTAATGCTAAGAAAATTTTTATGCCTTTAATGATTCTTTCATTGTTGAGTTGTGTGACAGTAAAGAAACATATTGAAATGGCTTTACGAAGTTTCTGAAAGTGTATTTCATTCTGTGAATGAGTCCTAACAATGAATTTTAGGTTTTCAGAAAGTTTGGAATCTGTCCATTTAAAATAAACTACTTTTAATCATGAAAAAGCTATTCCTGGTATTAAGGAGGATAAACAATATATTCACAGTATTTCTAACTTCTGTTTTTATGATTATTATTTTTAAAATGTTCTCATAATCAATATAATGCCCATTTCTGAGAAGGCTTGTGGCCAGGCTAGGTATTTTAAAAACTCGAATGGTGACTTTTCTATTCAGGTGTTGCCAGGTGTGTATGACTATGTTTGTGGCAAAGCTATTTCAAATGTATGTTATTTCATTCTGAAAACAAGAATTATAGGACTGATTTTTGGGGAGAAATAAATATTTAAATAAATGACCTACAGTTTCTTATCCCTACTTAAATTAAGGCAGAATATAATTCTAAACTAGGGTCTTTACTATTTCCCAGTTCATTCCAAATGACTGCCAAACTATTCTATCTTCCTTCTCTTAAATATGAATAATAAACCAGCCCCATCTTGGCTGATATTGTTTTGGCCAAACAGACCCCTTTTCACTTGCTTTGTTGTTCCTTTGTGTCCCCTTTATAACCTGAGCGCTAGCACTGCAATTGCTTCTGGAAACCAATCCTTGTAGTGAGATGATGTGTAAAGATGAGTGACATAATATGGAACCTGTCAAACTATTAGACATATATCAAGAGGAAACACTTAAATACACTACTAATATAGGGATAAGTTCATCTACAGCACGTTTATTACATATCAGATTATGAACTTTATCCTTAGATACAACTATATGTTTCCTAAATACATGTGGCATGGGTAGGTCAAGGCTGCTTGACTTGGTTGGCTATAGGTTCTACACTCACATTAGTTGTGTGTTGCAACTGAATTAACTTGAATTTTATAGGATATAGATATTCTTTTGGGGGATTCTTTACACTTAATATATTTGTTTATAAGACAATTGTGTGGGACCAAAGAACAACAGCTTGGAATTCTGGCTTTTCACAGAACTGTCAAAATTGAGATCTAAACTTAGATCTCTTGTCAAATCAGGTTGTGAAGGCTTAAACTGTTAAACTTCTTTTGTAGCAGTTTTATCTTATTAAATTTAATCCTCTTTGAAGTGGTATAAACTAAAACAGCCACAAATTATCCACTTATCTCAGGCAAGTTACTAAAATATAGCTTCTAAGTGTAATGGAGAGGAGGCATATACAGGTAAACACTGAATTTAAACTTTCAGATGGTGTTACCTACGGCAGCCACAAAACATCCCCAGAATGAACAACTTGAAAACTCTCTGGTAAATTCTCAGGTGGAACCCAGCAACCATCTGTTGAATAAATTGGCAAATGAATGAAGGCAAATCATATTGGCATTTTTTTCTTTTTACAAGCAGGGAGAATGGAAAATGTATAATACTTGGTGATCTTAAAGAAATGCAGAAAAATGCAGGATTTTTTTCCTTTTCATGGGGAGCTGTAAATTTAATCATCTTTTGACTGCAGGAAAGAGCTAAATGAAAAATCTAAAATTTCAAATGGCAATAGAAAGTGTTATGTTTCCTACTGTACTCAGTATCTAGCAAGAGAAAGATGGGATGCATGAATTCTAAAGGGGATTATTTTCCCCTGGGACGCATTTAGCATTGATACCTTTACCATGTGACATCTCAGTTTGTGAATGTAAAATACTTGGTACCCACATCTCTAATAGCAAACTGAGTAAGTGTTTAAGCATATCACAACCAGGGGGATTTGCATGTGTTTGTGTGCGTTTATGCTGAGAGGTGCAAATGATTTTTGTATGAGTGTGTTTTCTAATCCCTAGGCCAACAGACTATGTTCCAAAACATAATGGGATCACAAAAACTAAGTTCAAAAACTAAGTTATCTGTAGCATCTTTTAATATGCCACCTAATAAAATGAGGGATATTCATAAATGAAAACATATCTCTCCCTTTCCATAATAGTTAAAAATAAACCCATACTTGTGTACTAATCTGCTGCAACTCGTTTCCAGAAAATAAGTTAAAAGTATATTTACTTGAGGCCAAGTGCTGCTAAGTAATATTAAGTACTCACTTTAAATTTCTGTACTTTTAAGTTTTACTAGTGTCTACATTAAGTGCTAACAATTGACTTGTTACTAATACCAAAAACAGACTACAACTTTAGTGTCACACACAGCATCCAGCAAATTCCTTCTTTCTAAACTTTCCAAGTATACCTGAACTTATGACTAAATATATCTCAGAAATTTTATGTAGGAAAGTGGTTCCTTCAAGATAATATATTTTTCACACATGAATTTGAATATTAAATTTAATACATCTGCCCTAAAAAAATACTCCCAAGTTGAAGAAACATAATTTGGCCTACAGAGAACTCTACTTACCCTGATACAGATTTAGACTTGAGACAAGTGTCTTATGAGGTCAGTGATTGTGTTAAATACCGAAATAAAAAGTCCAATGAAGATGTGCTATTCTAATTCCCATTCTTAGTACTTCCTCTCCTCTGCCATGATATTGCTGCGGGGGCTCTGAGTTGCCTGTTGTAAACTAAGCATGATGTGCCTGGTTTCAAAGGAGCAGCTCCTGTTGCCACAGGTTCCTGTAACTGGGCATCAGCAAGTCCAAATGGGCCTCACTTTTCCCCAGATTTCAACCACTGATCAAGTTCTTTTGGAACTGCTTTCTCTTGAAAGACCTTTTTTTTTTTTTAACGACAGATCATTTGTCTTATATTAGGCACAGTTCCACAAATATCTTTAGAGAAGGCAAAATTTGAATGGGAATTATCCCTATTGAATAATAAAAGTATAGGAGACTAGCTTTTTTCTTTTTTAGTTTTCTTTTTAAATTTTTGGCTGTGCCACGGCTTGTGGGAACTTAGTTCCCCGACCAGGAATCAAACCCGGGACCATAGCAGAGAAAGTGCTGAGCCCTAAACACTGGACTGCCATGGAATCCCCAGGACACTAGTTTTTTTAATGTGGCTTCAAACATTAGGGTCAAGCATAAAAATCTTTACAAAGGCCAGGAAAATTCTGAAGATATGATCCACTTCTTTGTTTCCTGGAAGTACTTGAAGATACTAGATACCATGAATATTTTTAAAAGGGGTATTTCTCATTTAACAACTATTTAATAGTCAGTAAATCTGTATTAAATAAATTATGATTTACTCTAAACAATCTTTATCAGTTTACTTATTGCATGGTAAAGTTGAGAGTCTAGAAACTAGTGTAATATAGATAATACACTAAAGAAACTACTTTTTGATAGTAAAGTATACAACTTTCCTAGATAATAAATACTATAGTATAGTACGTATCTATACTAAAGTTGCATAGTAAAGTTGATAGTATTGATAGTATAGTCAAAATACACTTCCTCTTTCATCTAAACTTTACATCACATTGCTATGCCATCTAGAGTGTCTATTTTAAAACAACCTTTAAAAATTTCTCAACCAGTGAAGGCTTTTACAAGAGTTTTGGATTGCCAAGGGTACTGGAGAAGGGATGAGAAGGAAGTTCATGTAGAATAAATGGCATTGTGTATGTGGAAAGAAGATTCAGGAGAAATATCAAAGTAGGGAGATAGTGAAACATAAGAGATTTTACCCTTTTATCTCACAATAAGACCTGAAAGTTTTCTTTGGAAGGTAACTTAGAAAAGCAAATAGTAATGCCAGTAAGATTTAAGTTTTTTGACTCACTGATATTTATAGCTTGTAGGTACACTTACCTATAATTGCTTTCCTTTTCAATTTTAAAATTTATAGATTCTAAGTTTAACAACATCAATATACCTGGCATCATTCTATCACCTACAAATTGGAGAATCTATGTCAAATCATAATATACTGATAATTTCTGAGCATACTTACTGGCCTTCTGTTACTGAGAGCCGTTAGTGATAGCTTGATGGTTTTAACATTGTGAAATGCTACGTATGTGTATGCCCAGCAAACGCTAGCCTGAAATAAAGTCTCTCTGAACAATAGGGAGCTTTGAATATCATTCTCTGCCATAAAGATGGGTGCCAGTCATAACTGGTTTAATATTTGTTACCCTAGTCACAGATATATGCTCTGTGATGATCTGATTGCCTGTGTTTTAAAGCCTACATTAAAGACCCAAGTCTTGATTTTCCATCCTGATTATATATCCTACTCTTACTCTTTTCTGTGACATTTATTTTGAAGCATTTTGACCAAACAGCAAGATCTGGAAATAAAAAAACTCCCTAGATCAACAGAAGATTGCTAGTCATTTGTCTGCATTCTCTGGTTATACTTATATAGAAGGAAGATTGTTTTCCTTTTCATAAAGTCTCATATTACCCAATGAATCAAAACAGCAGCGTTTGGAAGAAAGCCATAATTAATGACAGTGAAACAGACCAATCTCAATGTGTCCAGAACTATTAACCTAAAAACTTGGTTAAAAAAATAGATCTTGTGGGAAAACAGACTTAGTCTCAACTGAACAAATGAGGCAGAAAGTTTTCAAAGATACTCTTGATGAAGGTATGCCCTCTGGATCTTTCTCTGATGACTAATTATTTTGAATTTCGTCATTTATACAGAAGGTGCCTATTGGTCCATCTCTATATTAGTTTGCCTCTTTTGAAGCAGAAGGTTACTAGTTGAATAAGAATGAGAATTTAAGCTTAATGAGCCTCCTGCTTAGTTGGGCTGGGTGTGGGGGAGTAAGGAGGTGTGGGTAAGGTGAATGGTGGTTAGCCTTCAGTGCACTTCCAGTATTCTCAAAGACAGGACAAAATGACTGTGGTTTTGGCATGCAGGGGCCAGCTTGCTCAGGAAATTGTGGCATGTATAAAGCAAAGCACATAAACAAACTCTTAACCCAGGAAGCTGAGTTTAACAATTGCCTCATTAACAAGATCCAGGGAAAGACAGGAAAAGAGGGGGAGGCCAATAGCTGATTATTATACAGTTCTAGACAGATGAAGCCCTTCAGCTTCTCCCTAAACAATCCCTGTAGTGTGGATTTGACAAAGTGGTACATTTAAGAGGGAACACTCTTGCTATCAATGGGAGTCAGGCGCACCCTTATCTGAGGGCCAAATTCAGTCCCTGGAACTTGACTTTATCAGTAGACACAAGACAGAGGACAAGGCAGCTACATCCACAGAGAATTAATTAAGAGCAAATGCTACATCCAGTGAATGTAATCAATAGTGTGAACAGTAATCTACATATCACCCTCTGTTGCTGTCTCCCTTTCTATTTACTACTATTTCGATAGAGATTTATTTGCCACATGGCCTCATTGAAATTACATATTTCTCATGTTGCATCAAACAATATATTCCCTTAAAGACCAAATATTCTAATGTCACTTTTAGTTTCTGAATGGCTGAAATCTTTTTGGGTAGAATTTTATCATAGATAATTTATTTGTTTGGCTTTCTCCGTGCACATTTCTCCCGTTTCATATGCGAAGTGTGTTCAAATAAACCTGACTTCAGTATTGCCAAAGTCTACACCCAAATATGTCTTTGCTGGCTAATTTTGTTCTATCTCCTTTAAAAATTGTCCCTTTTGAACATACCATGGAACCCCTCTTGAATTATTACAGTGTTGTTTGCAAACACAAAATACTGTTTTAACACAAACTTTTCAGTACTAGTATTTGTTTCTTATATCTGTCTCAACTTCTCCCCCACCCAGCACATATACCTAAAGTACATTGCAGTTCCCTTTTTGAAACCAATCATATAATTTTATATTGTTTTCACTCCTACTAGGCAACAGTACAGGTCTCATTACCTTCATTTTTCAAAGGCTTACCAGAAGCATCATTTTTCAAGACCAGGTTCTTGGTTAATTCCTTTGGCAAAGATTCTGATTTCTTCTTGAATCTGTGCTTTGTATGAATCTCTCCTAAGCAGCACTGAGACCAGAGTAATTTATCAGTCGTCACTTTTGACCCCAGCTTTGCTCTAACCCCAGCAATTCAACAGCAGCCTTTGTTACTTAAGGAAAATAGGAAACTCTGCCTCCTGGACATAAACATGTGAATTTTCTATGTCCAGGACCAAAAGGGTGAAAAGGGCAGATTTTACCAACATTTCCTTAAGAAACAAAGTCTCACTTTTAACACATGTGGACTACCAACCACATGTGTGATGCTTTGGTCATAAGTCACATTTTAGGGGTCTATGTGTGAACAATTTTGAATTGTTACTGGGTCTAATTTTACAGATCTTACTTACCCCATACTCCCTTTGCAACAGTAGAGAGTGTGACTTGAGTAAGCACAATAAAATCAGAGCCCAGTTTTCCCTCTGATCATAATTGCATTTATAAATAAATGTGATTTACAAAGTTAGCATTGATACAACTCAGGATTTTCTAAAATATAATGATGTCATAATAAATGAAACATTGAAATGGAAAAAAAGTGTTTTTCTAGAAGATATTGATTTCTTCTTAGAAACTAGCAGGCAGGCATAATTTTAAAAATAATGAAAAAATGTAGAATTATTACTGACACAATGAGAATGTAGATTTCAGTGACCAAAAAAAGTTGATGAGATATAGAAGCATATGCTACCCATGTTTTAGGCCCACTGGAAGCAGCTAGTGTTCAACCAGTTTGGTTTTTATATGGCCTTAAAAGATATATGTCAATTAAGATTAATTATTCTAAAATTAAAAAAAAAATACCTGATTGTTGAGCAAAAAATATGAAATGGAGAAACAGAAAAACAAACAAACATACCATGTTCACACACAAAACAAAATAATTCTCTCAGGGACATCAGGGAAGGTGGAATACTATAACAACACATGTTATATTGTTATACTATTCCACCCACCTTAATGAAGAACCCTTGGGTGTTGCTACTCCATAGCCTTTCGAATCCAGATTTCCTCCCACTTTCATTGTGTCACATGGCTTTCGCTGCTCAATGTATTCATTCATAGTGGACTCCAGGAGAAAGGCAAATTTGCCCTTGGATTTTCGGACACGAGCTACTCCCTCAGCTGTAGTCCTAGTGAACACTGATGGCTCTGCTGATCGCATGTAGGTCCACATCTTTTCATACACTGCTATTTTTGATCTCTGGAGGACATTAAAATAAAATTAAATACAGGAAAGAAGGGAACAAGATGTTAATATTGACTGAACCGAGATAAGGATAAAACCTTCTACGTTACCCTCTAATTGCAATTTGCCATAATAACATTATTCTTTTACAATTAGAAAACTGCCTTTTACAACTGTTTAAGAAAATCACTGAAATGAAAGACATTTAAAAGTGATATTTGGAGAAAAAGGTACCTCATGTCATAATAACTACCTTACTCAACTGCTTAAAGAACAAATTATTATTATTATAAAATGTAGACAGCCATAGAGAGAGTTGTACTGAATTATAACAAACAAGGAGAGTTGTTATATTGTTTTATTTTCATATTTTTCCATGCCTCAAAGTTTTAATGTAAACCATTCTAAAAAAATGTATACAAAATGTGCAGTCCCTATCAAGTCAGTATTTGAACACCAAAGGAGGAGGAGAAATCTGCCCTAGTTTACAAACCAAATATCCATAAAACAAGAATCAAACTAGGTTCACCAAAACATTTTTAGACCTTTTTTAACAAAATCTCCAAATAGAACATATATTAAACTTTAAAGAGAACTAATTCTTGTTTTCCCACTTTATATTTTGGAGAGTTAGTTTTTCTAATCCCTTGACTTCAGCCAAGAAACTTACTTATATTTTTGTTTATTTGGGCTGTATCTACATTATTTGCAGGACTTAATTTATCCAATTCGTTTTGTTGGTATCTGCATTCATATTAGATTTTTTCATCCACACATTTTTTCACACGAAAATATATCCAAATGAACTCAAATGTCCCCAAAGGATATATTTAATAAAATAGAAAAGCCCAAATCCTGTTTGGTGTTTGACAATACAATGATACACACAGACTTTTATCTGGTGCAATTAATTTTGTTCAATAGCAAGATGTGGAAATTTTGCATCTGGATCCAAATTAAAAGTAATGGAGACTTCAGTCAAACCTAAATCTAAGCATGAGGCCAAATCCTGAGTAGCATGTATACTTATTTACACCAACCTTGTTTTGTTTACCAGAAGATAGAATCCAACAAGAAGCAAATCTTCAATAATCAACAAGGTACCCAAATAGCAAATTTAAGAATACATGTTTTGGGTAAAAGCAAATTACTCAGGTGAACAAAGAAACTGATAAAAGTGGTATTCAAAATTTTGGCTTCATAAGGTGGAAATTTAGTAATCAATAAATCTATATAATAAGTCACACAATAAGAGATTTGCATACCTAAACACCAAAAAAACCCAGATATTTTACGTTAATGTATATTCAAATGGTGATAAATATCAGATAGGAAATAGATATCCTGTATCCTCTGAAATGTTTTTATGTTATTAACACTTGAAAATATCTCATGATTCAGAGATTCTGATATGTTTGTGTATGCGTGTTTAGGTAATGACAGGTTACTTCTGGCTACAGAAATCCTCACATTAGGAAAATTCTATGCCAAATATAATTCAGTTGCAAAGATTCTATATTGTACCAGGACAGAAGAGTATCTGGATTCAGAACCCTTAACCATGAGATCCACTAGGGAGGCCATGTTGCCAGGCCTCACTCACTCCATCTCTGATAATGAAGTTCTCTTCTAGAGTATGAACTACTCCATTTTATAATGAGTTCCAATTTCTGAAAATTATCAACTCTCTGGATCACTTGATACTGATTGTGTTTAAACATCTATCCTGATGATTTCAATTTAGATGTGTTGCTAAACAACATCATTTAGGCATATAATCACTTTTTTTAATGTATTGATAACTTCACTTCAGAGTTACACCCCAAAAGGTACAGAGTTCTCTATATATTTTTTGTTTCACTATGTATACTACATTGAAACCAGAGGAAATAAAATCTGAGTATTATTTTAATTAAATTTCTTTTGAAAAATTTTAAGAATATGAGAATCCTGCTAGTTACTTGGCAATTTTCTACTTATTTTTTATATCTTATTAAAGGAAAAGAGAACAGCTAAACAAAACTAAGGCAGCAAAATGGAAAAAGAGTATTTTTAGGGCTTGGTAATTATGAAGATAATTTAACTATATAGAATGCAACATAATATTAAAGCAAATGATTTTTTTAAAGGAATAAAATACCTTTAGGTCATTGATATTTTATAGATGTCCATTCCCATAATATTAATGTGAGGAAAATTACTACTGCTTTTGTTTAAATATATTGAATTACATATACCTTAAGTGCAAAAGAAGTTAAATTAATTCCTTTGAAGTCCAGAAGAAAGAGGAATCTGTAGTGTAATTATGCTTAGTTTCTTATGTATAATAGAAATTATAAAATACACACTCTCAGTGGAAAATAGAGGAATGATGAAAGAAACTTTTTTGGAAAAAAAATTTATATGGTGTGTCACTATGTTAATGTTTAGAAATTCTGATTCTGATTTAAAGGGGCATGGTTTAGATAAAATCAAGTCCACATGGTGGAGAGGGTGAGGTTGGGAAATTCAGGAGGTAAAGGACTGGAAATAATATCGCTGTGCCTTACTTGTGACTGTAAGAGGGTGTTTGCTAAGGAATGAGGATAAGGTAATTTTTATAAATTTGATGAGACAGACTAAAATGAGATTTTTGCAGACCCAGTAAGCTCATAAATGTAGTGATAGTGGGACTTTTACATCTTTATCTTCAATTGTGATATCTACTTAAAGATCAGGTTTGGGGAGTGAATATGCTCAAGGTAATAAGCAAAGATAATATGTCATTTTTTTTAAATTATAAAATTGATCTCAGATTTACTTGTTTCATCTTTATTGTGAAACACAATGCATGGGAAACTATTTAAAGCATTATTTCATTACTTATAATAATTCTTGGAGATTTAAAAATGTGCCATCCTTTTAATTTTTCAAAATTAAGTATTTTGCCATTTCTGCTTTTAATAGAAAATATGTAAAAATGTCATGCACTATAGTTGATATTTACATTGTTATCAGGTAAATTATTTCCTGCTTTTAGTAGCTTATGCAGCAAGACTGATGTTCCAGTAAGAGCTTATCAATGTACTATTTGATAATATTATAAGCCCTGAAATACTAATCCGTCTCATTTATGCATTCATGATTTCACTGATGACTGAAACAGGTACAGGATAAAATCTGCACTGAAATGAAAATCAGTGTGTTTAAATCAGGTTTATAATAATGTAAAAGTACCTTAAAAAAGCCTGTCATTAAGTGACAAGTACAAAATTCCTTTAAATGCCTCTATGTGTATGCTTAACAAGTGGCACAGAACATGAAACATATCAAGTTTCATAATGGTACAAAACCAAGGCAACAGTTGAATTCTGATGTAATTTTCTCCCATGGCCTAATTCTTTTTCCAGAACAACTGCAACATTTTTTGAAATGCTGAGTATTCATTTCCTGAGGCAGTTTAGTGAAGCTGATAGATGTACCATTACTGTGTTCCTATAAGAAAACATTTTTGACAAGGGCAAAAATACCTTTCACGTTCTGTTTCCTCAACAACCCATCAGACAAATGATTTATTTAAACCAGGTGATCATGTATGAGAGAGGAGGGAGAACATAGGGTAGGAAATGAAGGAGATTTTTATCAGAGAACTCAAATTTATGTATTCCTGGAAGTATGCTTCCAGGGAAAATTATTTTCTTGTCCTATTAGGGTTCAAACTATTCTGCAACATAAATACCTATACATATAACACTCTTTCAATTTTAAAACTATAATTGGGTGGGACAGAAAGGAAACAGGGCATGGTGACTGCACTACTTATATGGGAGGCTCTGTATCTAGGAAGCAGCTTTCCTTATTCCTCTATTTCTAATCAATATATTCTCTTACCTACTTCATTAGTTTTTCAAACTTGAGCAGTTTTTAAAAACTCTCTAAAGATTAGAAGTAACATTCTCAATGTATTTGAGAGCTCTACAGTGAGTTATTTTTGAAACATTTTCAGGGAATCAATATGATATTTCTTTTCCCCTTTCTCACTCAAGGCAAAATGATGAACCTACAAATATCTGCTTTATTTACAAGAAAATCAGTCATCATTTTTCAGTAAAATGTAAATGATAGCACAAATTTGTATTCTATTTTGATGCATATACATAATGGTTTTTAGTCAAAGTCACTAAATTTTACCTAGTTTCTTTTGGGTGGAAACACAGATTTCCAGAAAAGTACTGAAATTATGCTGAATTATGTGTAAAAGTACTGAATTATGTGTTACTATATTAAGCTTTAGAGACTGGAATGCACTCAGTAAGTTAAAAAATTTGGCTAATTAAGTTTATCCATAGAATATTGTTAATAAAATATATTGTCATGACTATTATTCACAGTTTTAGAAAAATCTACAAATAGTTTATAATTTACAAATTTTATATCTATTAGTAATGCTCCAAATTGTTGACAAAGGTGTTCACTGCCTGTTTTTTTGAAAACAATGTGCAATGATGGGTTTGGCACAATTTTTGAGTGATTTGTTCCTGATTTAGTGTTACATAAACATCTGTCATATCTAAGAATACTATAATTGAATTTTTTTTAAAAGAAATATTATTGAAATTCAAGTGCATGAAAGTTAAGGCTGGCTTAAGGAGTAGTATCTTTTGTTGTTTTTAATTTCCAAGCTGAGTGAGAAAACAATAAATATACACATTTAAAATGAAAATGTAATCTCCCAAGTACTGTATATAAGTGTGAATTTACTTTAAAGAGCTATCATTAATTTTACACAATAGTTTAGGAAATAGTGAAACATATCTTGTCTTCTAAATTACTAAATATTTAGTCTCTAAGCAATTGATGTTAAATATAAGATGCCACAATTACCTAATGAAATATTTGTGAAAATTTCACCCTGACCACTTTTTAGTTTTTTGGTTCTAAAGTCACAAAATTAACCTTATCTCTGATCACACATTGTGAAATTTCTGGATTTAAGTAAAAGCAGAGTGAAAGAGATTCACAGATCAAAAAATTCATCCTTATAGTGGTACAAACAGCTAAAAACCCCAAAACCTCCAAAATACCTGCCATCATGATGGCAAGCCAAAGGAATTATATCCATATGTGAAACGCAATTATATCAGTTTGAACAATTTTATCTGCAAAAGCAGAGAAATCAGCAAAAATGCAATATCATACAATGTTTTACAAAGGTGCTAGAACTTAGTAGTTCTTGTTCCCATTATCATGTGAGAAAGCAAATATATTGCTTTGAAATCCATTGTTACAGAATAGATTATAGAATAATAAACATCATATAGGTACTATAACATGAAATTAAGGTTTTGGGATTCAAATGCAGCAAGGTAAATGTATTCTTTGAAAAAAAAAAAAGCCATGCTTTCATTTTTATGCTCTAAATTCCAAAGCATAGATAAATCCAAATCTTGCCAGATGAAGTATCTTCATAGCATTATGAATATTGGAATCTTTGGGATAAATTATGTTATAAAGTTGCTTTATTTACCTTTTTATTGTTACTTTTCCTTAGTAAGGGTCCCTCTTGCAATGTGAATAAATCAATTAGCTTTTTCATATTAAAGTGATTATAAAATCCAAGTAGAAGTATATAGCGTTGCTATGTTTAAACATAACAGTTACCATTATGTTTGCAAAACTTATAATAGCTAGAGCCCATAATATAATAATTGGCAAAATTGCCTGAATTTGAAAGTTATGAACATTTCCTTTTTAGTTTTCCCCTCCACTTACTCTGAAAAATTCTTTTGTTGACCCTGAATCCAATGTTCCATAGGCAATTTCTGTTTGTTTGGCCAGGTCTTCCGCACTTTCTATGGGGGAGACCATTCTCTCGACAGTCAGGAAAGCAGCGAGGTTAGCAGTATAAGATGATATAATGATGAGTGTAAAGAACCACCAAACACCTCCAACAATTCGACCTGAGAGGGATCTAAACATGGATAAGATAATAACATTTTCCTTTCTATAATCAACATAGAGAAAGAAAAGAAATACCATCAGTTCACCGTGTATGTTTAATAATAATTACAAGTATCATTTTATGTTCTGAATAGTCTACTCAGAATGGTTCTAGTATTTCTGTATCACCTGACATCCTTTTTGCTATATTGAATGTATAAATGCCACATTTAGAATACTTTTCCTTTTTATTGCTTACTTGGCAGAAATGTAGAACCAAAAGCCTTTCCTTCAGGTCCAGAAGAGGAATGCTTACTTAAATTCATTGATCCCTTTTGCACTTTAACATCTCTGAAATTAAGATGCAACCTATGTTTGATGAGATAAAACACAGTACCATAGTTTGATTGGCAGCACTGTTTCTCTCTCTGTGGCACATAAAATAGGAATACATCTTAACAATTGGTGAGCTCTTAGATTTGATACAAGATGGCAGATGCTCTTCTGAGAGAACTTGTTTTTACCTTCAGTCAGAGCTATGCCAAGATGGATGGGACATATGCCAAGGTGGGGCTGGACCACATGAAGATCTAGGATTGGTCTCAAAGTAACCATAGTTAAGAATGTTTTGTTTGTTGGTTGGTTGGATTGATATTCCATTTCTTATCTGAATGGAGGATGAGCTATGTCTTAAAGTTCTTTACACACTGGTATAAAAATGTTCTCTCTGCCACTTCCAACCTGAGACCAAAGCATGTGACTTGTTAATATGCAGTGTAACGGCACTGAAAACTGAGGCTAGAGCTCAGAAGAACATTTTCTCTTCACCATTTCTCTGGTTATCAGGGATGTGTGGGTGAGCAGAAGAAAAGTGAGAATGAAATGAATAAAAATTCAGAGCATAATCATAATTGATCTCATTCAACAGGACCATCAGACTATTTTAAATTCCTGTGACAAATTATTTTTAAACATTTTCTTAATATGAGGAAAGATTTCATATTTTCAATGGCATTTCTAGCTTAAAATGCTCCCTTCTTAACCATTATTATATAAGTGACACCTGTTGGTTTTAACTTAACATTTGCTTAATCCTGGTTTTAAAACCATAAAACTGGGGATTTGTTCAAGATTGTGGAGTAGAAGGATGTGCGCTCACTCCCTCTTGTGAGAACACTGGAATCACAACTAACTGCTGAACAATCATTGACAGGAGACACTGGAACTCACCAAAAAATTACCCCACATCCAAAGACAAAGGAGAAGCTGCAATGAGACAGTAGGAGGGGCGCAATCATAATAAAATCAAACACCCACAAGGTGGGTGACTCACAAATGGGAGAACAATTATTCCACAGAAGTCCACACACTGGAGTGAAGGTTCTGAGCCCCACATCAGGCTTCCCAACCAGGGAATCTGGCAACGGGAGGAGGAATTCCCAGAGAATCAGACTTTGAAGGCTAGCGAGATTTGATTGCAGTACTTCAACAGGACTGGGGGAAACAGAGACTCCACTCTTGGAGGGCACACACATAGTAGTGTGTGCATCAGGACCCAGGATGAAAGAGCAGTGACCCCATAAGGGACTGAACCAGACCTACCTGCTAGTGTTGGAGGGTCTCCTACAGAGGTGGGGAATGGCTGTGGCTTACAGCGGGGACAAGGGTACTGGCAGCAGAAGTTCTGGGAAGTACTCCTTGAGCTCTCCCAGAGTCCACCATTAGCCACACCAAAGAGACTGTAGGCTCCATTGTTGGGTCACCTCAGGCCAAACAACCAACAGGGAGGGAACCCAGACCCACCCATCAGCAGACAAGCAGATTAAGGTTTTACTGAGCTCTGCTCACCAGAGCAACAGCCAGCTCTACCCACCACCAGTCCCTCCCATCAGAAACCTTGCACAAGCCTCTAGATAGCCTCATCCAATAGAGGACAGACAGCAGAAGAAAGAAGAACTACAATCCTGCAGCCTGTAGAATGAAAACCACATTCACAGAGAGATAAAATGAAAAGGCAGAGGGCTATGTACCAGATGAAGGAACAAGATAAAACCCCAGAAAAACAACTAAATTAAGTGGAGATAGGCAACCTTCCAGAAAAAGAATTCAGAATAATGATATTGAAGATGATCCAGACCCTGGAAAAAGAATGGGGGCAAAGACTGAGAAGAGGCAAGAAATGTTTAACAAAGACCTAGAAGAATTAAGGAACAAACACCCAGAAGAATTAAAGGACAAACAGAGATGAACAATACAATAACTGAAAAGAAAAATACACTAGAATGAATCAATAGCAGAATAACTGAAGCAGAAGAATGGATAAGTGACTTGGAAGACAGAAAGGTGGAAATCACTGCCACAGAACAGAATAAAGAAAAAAGAATGAAAACAAATGAAAACAGCCTAAGAGACCTCTGGGACAACATTAAACACACCAACATTTGCATTGTAGGGGTCCCAGAAGGAGAAGAGATAGAGAAAAGACCCAAGAAAATATCTGAAGAGATTATTTGAAAACTTCCCTAACATGGTAAAAGAAATAGCCACCAAAGTCCAGGAAGCACAGAGAGTCCCAGGCAGGATAAATCCAAGGAGAAACATGCCGAGACACATAGTAACCAGACTGACAAGAATTAAAGACAAAGAAAAAATTTTAAAAGCAACAAGGGGAAAATGACAAATAACATGGAAGGGAACTCCCATAAGGTTAACAGCTGATTTCTCAGCAAAAACTCTACAAGCCAGAAGGGAGTGACACAATATATTTAAAGTGATGGAAGAACCTACAACCAAGATTACTCTACCCAGCAGGATCTCACTCAGATTCGATGGAGAAATCAAAAGCTTTACAGTGGGCTTCCCTGGTGGTGCAGTTGTTGAGAGTCCGCCTGCCGATGCAGGAGACACAGGTTCATGCCCCGGTCCAGGAAGATCCCACATGCTGCGGAGTGGCTGGGCCCGTGAGCCATGGCCGCTGAGCCTGCGCATCTGGAGCCTGTGCCCCACAATGGGAGAGGCCACAGCAGTGAGAGGCCCGCATACCACACACACAAAAAAGCTTTATAGCCAAGCAAAAGTTAAAAGAATTCAGCACCAACAAACCAGCTCTACAACAAATGCTAAAGGAACTTCTCTAAGCGGGAAACACAAGAAAAGGACCTACAGAAACAAACCCAAAACAATTAAGAAAATGGTCATAGGAACATACATATTGATAATTACCTAAACGTGAATGGATTAAATGCTCCAACCACAAGACACAGTCTTGCTGAATGGATACAAAAACAAGACTCATATATATGCTGTCTAGAAGAGACCCATTTCAGACCTAGGGACACATACAGACTGAAAGTGAGAGGATGGAGAAAGATATTCCATGCAAACAGAAATCAAAAGAAAGCTGGAGTAGCAATACTCATATCAGATAAAATAAACTTTAAAATAAAGAATGTTACAAGAGACAAGGAAGGACACTACATAATGATCAAGGGATCAATCCAAGAAGAAGATATAATAGTTATAAACATATATGCCCCCACCATAGGAGCACCTCAAAACATAAGGCAAATGTTTACAGCTATAAAAGAGGAAATTGACAGTGACACAATAATAGTGGGGGACTTTAACACCTCACTTACACCAATGGACAGATCATCCAGACAGAAAATTAATAAGGAAACAAGTTTTAAATGACACAATTGACCAGATAGATTTAATTGATATTATAGGACATTCCGTCCGAAAACAGCAGATTACACTTTCTTCTCAAGTGCATATGGAACATTCTCCAGGATAGATCACATCTTGGGTCACAAATCAATCCCTGGTAAATTTAAGAAAATTGAAATCATATCAAGCATCTTTTCTAACCACAACACTATGAGGGTAGAAATAAATTACAGGAAAAACCCCCATAAAAACACAAACACATGGAGGCTAAACAATACATTATTAAATAACCAAGAGATCACTGAAGAAATCAAAAGGTTTTTGATAAACCACAGCAAGATCCTTTTTGACCCACCTCCTAGAGTAATGGAAATAACAACAAAAATAAACAAATGGGACCTAATGAAACTTCAAAGCTTTTGCACAGCAAAGGAAACCATAAACAAGACGAAAATGCAACCCTCAGGATGGGAGAAAATATTTGCAAAGGAATCAATGGACAAAGGATTAATCACCAAAATATATAAACAGCTCAAGCAGCTCAGTATTAAAAAAACAAAGAATCCAATCAAAAAATGGGCAGAAGACCTAAATAGACATTTCTCCAAATAAGATATACAGATGGCCAAGAGGCACATGAAAAGCTGCTCAACATCACTAATTATTAGAGAAATGAAAATCAAAACTACAGTGAGGTATCACCTCACACTGATTAGAATGGGCCTCATCAGAAAATCTACAAACAACAAAGGCTGGCGAGGGTGTGGAGAAAAGGGAACCCTCTTGCACTGTTGGCGGGAATGTAAATTGATATAGCCACTATGGAGAACAGTATGGAGATTCCTTAAAAAAGTCAAAGTAGAATTACCATATGACTCAGCAATCCCACTACTGGGCATATGCCCAGAAAAAAACCATAATTCAAAAAGACACATGCACCCCAATGTTCATTGCAGCACTATTTAGAATAGCCAGGTCATGGAAGCAACCTAAATGCCCATAGACAGATGAATGGATAAAGAAGATGCGGTACATATACACAATGGAATATTACTCAGCCATAAAAAGGAACGAAATTGAGTTATTTGTAATGAGGTGGATGGACCTAGAGTTTGTCATACAGAGTAAAATAAGTCAGAACGAGAAAAACAAATACTGTATGCTAACACATATATATGGAATCTAGAAGAATGGTACAGATGAACCAGTTTGCAAGGCAGAAATAGAGACACAGATGTAGAGAACAAACATATGGACACCAAGGGGGGAAAGCGTGTGTAGTATGGTGGTGGTGGTAGGATGAATTGGGAGATTGGATTAGTGTACATATGTACACTAATATGTATAAAATAGATAACTAATAAGAACCTGCTGTATAAAAAACAAATAAATAAATTTTTAAAAACCCATAAAACTATTACTTGATTTGCTTTAATTTCTTTTCATTTCATTATTTGAGGATTATTGATTCAACTTTCTATGTTATTGGAATTTAAGTACATTTATAGTGTTCCTGGTTCTTAAGGAATGCAAACTGCATTGTAACTAAAATGTCTCTTTTTGAGAAAGCATTTCTTTAAAAATACATATATTTGTGATGCTAATATAAGTCACTTTAAATTCAATTCTTAGCTTCTCATGCCTTCAGCTATTTTTCTGAGAGAAATTTGGTATTTTTCTTGCAACAGGAGGTTGGCTGCATTTTTGACAAACATAACTGAAACACATCCTTATGGATATGAGCCGTTACTCCACCGATAAGGAAAACAAATATAGTATTTACGTTGCTGACTCTTCGCCTACTGCTTAGCTTGTTTATGATTATTAGATAGAACAATGTATATCTGGAACCTACTATATTAACTCAGGTTTTAGGTAACTCCATGGTAGAAATCTCCATTAAGCTACATGGGATGTAAATTGAATTCAAAATTAATTTTCAAAAGTGAACAAAACAATAAAAACATTTGATTTTGAAAAGGAGACAACATAAAAATAAATTCCTATTCTTAAGAATTTAGATTTAGTTTCCATCTGTAATCACTGAAAGAAATATTAATACAAAGTTATTTTTGAGCATTCTGATGGGTTCCATATGTTACTTTTCCATTGGGAAATTAATCTTTATTATGTATCCATACTTTGTGCTAATTTGGAAAAATCGGTTATGAGTATATTTAGATTAATTTGGGATTGCAAAGTTTTTCTGTGTTTCAAGCAATGCTCTGCCTCCAGGAAAAGAACATATAGAGAGATGTTATGCACAATATTTAGAATTACTGTGGAATTGGTGAAGAACTTAAGCGTTTTGAAACTAACCTGGGTGAAATGTCACATCCTTGCTGCATAAAAGCACCCAAGGAAAACCAGAGGCTGTTAAAGATGCCAAACTCATTGGGAGGCTGGTCACTGGGTCCTTCCTTTCCATCTTCTGGCTCTTCTGTGTGCCACTCATATGGACTAAACCTACTAACTAGGAACAAGACCACGCTGACACCAATGTAGGCAAAGACTATGCACATCCAAATCTCATAGGCCAGAGGATCCAAGAAGGAAAACACTCCTGGTTTAGATTTCTGAGGCTTTTTGATCATAATAGATATGCCCAAACTCATGAAGGGCTTAGAGAAGTCAATGACCTCCTCTCGGACCAAAGTGATTGTCAGAGGGGCAATAGCAATCTCTGCTTTCTATAAAAGAAAAGACACATGAAAACATGTAGGTTAATAGATTTCATGAAGCAAGTAGTACTGGATTGATCCATTCAAAGTTAACCAGTTATGTATTTATTCTACATTTTTTTGGGAATACCAACAATAAATAAGGCCAGTAATAAATACAAAGATGAATAGATTTGTTTTCATAAAATATTATGTCACTTTAATTGCACAGAATATTTTTATTGGTGCTAGTAATTAGATGAGAGGAAGAGAAAACGAGTAGACATAAGCAAAAATAACTTGAATTCAAATAACTGCCTTAGTCTTTAAGGGTCTGAGATGGCGCAGAGGAGGATATTCGATAGCTTTTCCATATGGCTGAATTTCTGAATTTCTTAGCCAGAATTGCTGCTATTTTGCAGTGTTTTCTGTTTCATTTGGAATGTTGTCACTGATTCATTACTTGGCCATTCCTTAATGTTATGAATTTCAAACATCCTTTTCTTTTTTATTCCTTTCCAGTTATGAGTAAACCTATCATAAAGTCTGCGTTTGTGAGATAAAAGAAACCTATTGTTTGACAACATTTTTTGACTCAGCACACACACACAAATCTGGAAACTGACATTTATTTCTTCCTATTCACATACTTTGATTTCTACTTTCAATTTCTAAAAACGATTTTGGAAAACAGTGGATTCAATTCTCATATATTATTATTAATAAGACACCAGCTTCCATTTTCATTTTGTGATTCTGAGTAATTTTTCTGAGCCTTTTTCCATATCTCTAAAATGAAAACATTTTCTTTCCTGTTTCCCTCATTGTGTTATTGCAATTATCTGTTAAATAAGCCTTAATAAAACAATAGTGAGCATTTAATGAGGGATTATGTATCTATGCTGATTTAAATATTTGGAATGGCTTTTCACTTAACCTTCTTAAAGAGATAAACAATCTTATGTTTATCATTGTTTTATAGATGATGAAACTGAGACAAATGAGTTTTACACATCATAGCAGCTCTGTAATTTGAGACTGTACTTCTATTAAATCATGCCATCTCTAAGATCAAATGAAATAAAGTGTGGTGAAAAAACTGTAAATTGTTACATGATCTACAAATGAAAAAAGGTTTTTTGATTATTTATTTTAAATGGAAAATATTTGGCATTGAAATGGAATCTGAAACACAGACATATATGCTCTTACATAGTGGCTGCCACTCTTACATTCACTCTATATCTCCTCAGGCCCTGGATTGATACAATGGCCAGCAGCTTGATACAAATGCAACTGGAGGGTTAGCATGGGGAATGTACTCTGGCTGTCACGTTTTCCACTGGGTGACTGAGGATTAACTGCATACACTTTCAAGTGGGAATAAACTTAGTTCACATCACAAATGCCCACATATAATACAAAAGCCAGAGAATCATTGCTGAGAGGTTATTTCCCCATAGTTATTATTATCTGTATAATTTTCATTATACAGTGATATATGAAGTAGATATAGAAAAATTAGTACATAAAAACAGAACCAGAAATTTAGGAAAATTTATCTTCATTTCCTTCACCTACTCTTATTATTTTCTTTATATATGCCCTACTAGACATTGTTTTATGAATATTAATTTCTTATTTTAAAATGGGATAATATATAACACTATATTTTATAATTCCTTTTCTCAAGAGAATGAGTTATTTCAACATATATAGTAAAAATAAGTTTTAATGATTGCAAATATTTTATCATGTTAAAGCATCAAAATTTACTCAATTTATTATTTTATCAATTTATTATATTGTTTCCAGTTTTACACAATTTATAATAATGGTGATGTGAACACCTTTGAAGACAAATCTTCGCACATATCTTTATTATTTAAAATAAATTTCTAGAAAGGGATTGCTGATCTAAATGATAACAATCTTTTTAATGTTCGTTACATGTTTTGCCCAACTTTTCTCCAGAAAGATCATGCAAATAGCACTGTGGGAAAGCACCTTCGGCTTTGAAACTTGGATACCCCGTGTATCTTTATTCTCATCTATCTTCACCAATTTGCTAATTTCATTGTATTGATTTGAATTTTTTTTTGTAAAACAAATAGCCACTTTTACTCTTTTTATGTATTACTTGTCATAATCTGCCCCATTTCCATATGGGGTATTCATTTTTTTGCTTACTAATTTATGTGTTTTAAAATAAATATTAAAAATATTATTTTTCATATATGTTTTTAATATTCCCCCAGTCATCAATTTTGGTTTACATTACTTAGTTCATGATACTTTATTGCATTATATACGTTTTAAAATTTTGTTGTAGCCATATAAAATTATCTTTTTGTGTTTTCAGCCATTGGTTTCATGCTTAGAAATATCCTTCTCATATCATGATTAATCTCAATCATATATTTTATTCTAGTACCTATGCTCCCTCTATAATTTATCTAGCATTTTGCATGATAATGTATTACAAAATTGTCCTGCTTTCCCAGCAGGAATAAGTGAATAATGCATTCTTTCACTGATTTGAAATACTACCTTTCACATACTACAATGTTATGTGTAGTATCTTCTGAAATTTTTTATTTATACAAGTTACCACTAATGAGAGTAAGCCTTAAAAGTAGAGAAGCATGAAGAGAAATAAAGGAGTCTCCAACACATAAAACTAGATGCAATGGAAAGCAAGCATTAGATGATAGTGTGACAGCAATGTTCAATGAGGACACATTTGAAGTTCTGAAATTTGTGATTTGAAAGAGGCCAGTGAACAGAGGATACATCTGAGTTTTCTCTGCTAACATTGGAGATGCTGTGTTTGCCTTGTTCCATTATCTCTCAGTGACTTCCAAAATTGTGAGAAATATCTCCTGTAAGAACCTGATAATATTTGGATTCTCAAAGACCTCTGGAGTAAGGCTCATGAACCAGCATTTTAACACACACCACAGGTAATTCTGGTGTTGGAAGGCCATGGAACTTGCTTTGAGAAAACAATCCCTTGGGTTGTTTATACACACACAAGTACAGCGGGGCCCAGAAGAAGGCGCTGGAGCAGTGTACCACAGAAGATCATATAATGAACTTGCTGCAGTGTGCAGGTGTGACAGGCAGAATGGACCTGAGAGTGTCATGGAGGTTTTGAGCTTTGGGGTAACCATCTGGTGGTGTGCTGAGATTACATATGCCTGTCTCACAGATAATCTATCCCTAAAAATTACAATAACAAAGTTTGCAAAGAGTAAAGTAAAAAAAAATGGATTCAAAGTTAATCATTTTGCTGGCTTTGTTGAGTATAAGAATATAGATGGAGTTTTATTTAGGGCCCTGCAAACTGGGATTTCATGTAAGTATTAGCAGTAAAAAGAAAAAAAAAGTAGTTGAGAAACAAGTAAAGACTTTGCAGACACCAGAATGGAAAATAACAAATCTGTGGAAAGTGTATGAGACATGGAAAAAGATTCCTTTTGGGAAAAAACTGGACAACTCAAGTGGCAAAGATCAGATTATTTAAACCCTAGCAGGCTGGCTGATGAATGAATAAGCATTAATAACCATTATGTTATCTTCTCTCTCTGAGAACTGCCTGGGACTTTCTGTGCCTGTGACACGAGTACTACTGATACAAATTTTTGGTGTTAATTACGTTACTCTCTTCATATCACCTGTTTTCATTATTTAAACAATATTCTCCCAATAAAATGTGGTCAGAACCCTTGCCAAGGGGTGAGCCTGGGCTGCCAAATTGGTAAGGACTCCAGAGGAGAGATATGTAACAAATGTCTTAGAAAGTAACTCTGGTTAGTTATCTGGTCCATAATTAATTGGTACTCCAAGAATGAGTTTTTGAGATCAAATACTCAATAGTGTCTTCTGAAGGATATGAATTAGTGTAGTTCTAACATTTAGGTTAATGTTCACATTTAAAGTCTAAAAGTTTAAAATATTACCAATGGATACATGCTTTAGGAACCCTTTTTCTTTGGGACTTAAAACTCAATATCAAACTGTTGATGAGCCCTGTGATAAAGTACTTTTTGATTTTTTAAAAGTGCGAATTTAGTTTTCCTCACTTAGGGCACCTAACTAGTCGGCAGTTCTTTCAAATGAATATAAAACTAACTAATTGCTCTTTAATGTCAAACAATTTCCTCTTGCTGCTGAGGTTATAGCTACCATACTGGACTGTGTGGAGAATGTTCATTGCTTCACGGTCTGAAAAGCAGGATGCAGAATCACAAAACTATTGAATTGCAGTTCTGGCTCGGAAAGTGAACCCCTCTATATATTTCAGTTATGCTCTAACTTGTTCTACCTTTATTCTTTCCTGGTGAAGGATGACTCTTGTGTAATTCTTTATTTTTAAAGGGGTCTTGTGACAATTAATCAGACAATGTGTTTTGAAGGTGAAATTTGTGAAATATGAATTAGCTTACAGAAAGTTTCAGAATACATTTCAAGTGTATGTGACTTATTGGTTACTTGATGAATAGAGCTTACTGTGAGCTCTAGGTTTGTTTTCTGGACTTTGGAAATATCATACCTTCACTAGCATTTGATAACTGTTGGCTTGATTTTAACACTTTGCAGTGGAACCTGAAGAGACCAATCTTGTTCTGGTTCAGGCAGGAATGTCTACATTGAATTTGCCCTTGGCTTTCGATATATACACTCAATATCTTGTGAACTCAAAGGGAAGGGCATGACATGATTTCATGTGAAGCCCATTATGGAATAAATTCTAGCTTTTGTGTTTTGTTGTGTAGGAAAAAATGATGTTGTTGCATTAAGTTTAAATTTACTGTGTTCAGCAGAGTTGTAAGAACTTCACATTATTGGTGAATAATTTAATATATGTTAAAATAGTTTACTGATTGCTTCACCAATAACTTAAAATATATTTACCAGTAAATACAACCAACAGGGATATAAGTAACTCTCAAAATAGTTCTCAAAACAACATGTCTATTGTATAACAGCATCAGGCTTAAGAGAATAATCATGGCAGATACTGAAGTCAGTGTTATTTTTTATAAAATAGGACATTGTATTCTGAATTTTTATCTTTTTGAAATTATCAAGTATTGGTTTCTCCCATTGTTTGGAAATTGCATTATTAATGAAATAGAGAAACATTTGACATCATATATGCTTCTTTGAATGTAACTGCAAATTTAAAAGACAACAGTAGACATTTAAAAATTGGTATGTGCCCACATGAAAAAAAACTTCAGGTTTATGTAAGTAAATTTTCAATAGATTGATTTGCTTACCCCATAAACAAGTTCCCCTACCATCCCATTCCAGATTTTTGTGTCTGCATCCCTTGCTCCATATTTTCCATCAGGGACAATGGCAATTTTATACTTGATACCAATATGTTTTGCAATTTCAGATGCCAAATCTACACAGTATCCTTCATACTTGTCATTTCCTTCAAACATTTCATGATTTTTCTTGTACATAACATATGGGGATTCCTATAATGAGAGAAGTAGAACTGTAAGGGAGAAATTATAAAACATTCAAAAACTTCATGCAACTTTTCAGTTTCAGAATTTAACAAAATATTATATTTAGTATTAGTACACACACTGATTTTGTGTGGCAAGAAATTGATAGTAAAACAGATGAATGTATAAATGTGCTTAGAAGTATATTAAGTTGCTTTACATTGGATACTAAAAATTAAATCTTTAAAATAATTTTCTCTTGAGTGATTATTACATACCTAGCACTGTGACTGTGATAGGAAAAATATACATTAATAATAGACTAGAGAAGCATAAATTATCATTTATGGCAATGAAATTACTATTTCCAAAGTATCTCATGACCTGAAGACTATTTAGGAGTCAGCTTCGTGTAATAAAAGACTCATTCAAAGTCACAGTTCTCCGTATTCTGCATCTTATTTAGCCACATTCAACTGAGACTTTCTTTAGGAAAAGAGCTCTATCATTCTTCTTTGCTCTTTAGCATTTAGCAATATGTCTTTCTCAGAGCAGGCATTATTAGCAAGTTCAAAGAAGAAATGAATTAGTAGTTTTTAAAATTTTATATACTAATTTACATTAAATTGGCTTTCCTAAAATTGTCCTATATTTTGGCTTTAATTAGGGCTGTGTTCCATGAATTTTTATTCTATTATAAAATATATTTCCAATGGAAACTAATAATTTTTCCCCAGTTGTGACAATCACACACTTCAAGTAATATTCCCATTTTGTTTCTGAAGCAAGTAAGACAAAATAGCATGAAGAATTATTGTGAAAATCCTTATAAAATGAAAAAGATTACTGTTAACTAATAATAACTGAACAGTTTTCAGTACACATACACACACACACACACACACACACACCTCTAAACCAAACCATTTAAAGTCTGTGAAACTAAAGAAACATGTTAGCAAAAAAGCACTTGATTTTATAAATAAAATCTAATGCCACCAACTCAAAGATAGGCCTGGCGAACACGCAGTACCTACAGAACTCCTGGTCACACTTCAGATTTTTTAATCATTTGCAGACAAGGAGTGACCACTTTTGACCACAGTGTCATTGAAGTAATGATTCATATTTTATAAAATTGTACTGAGACATTTAGTAATTTTAATACAAATCTTTTCTTTTCTCCCAGAAATCTGTAGTTGGGAAAGTTGAACTTGCTCTTAAAACTCTGGATTAGAAGGTAATTTACTTTGTATTACATGGCAGTCTACACTAATTCTGATTTTGTTTTTAAGTACTTTGTAAATGTAGAAATTATTTCTAAAAACTTAATAAAACTGTACATTACATGATATATGATTCGCTCATAGAGATGCCTAAATAACTTTATTGTGGGAAATTGCATAGCATTGCTCCTTGTATTGTTTTCTTAAATCCTGCCTTAGGTAGACACTGCCAAGTGACCCGGAAGTCTCTCACTTCTTCCTTGAATTTGATGAATATTCTAACACTGGACTTGGGTAAAGAAAGTTTCTCCACCAACAAAATAAAGGCCGCTAATTGTCTCTTTAGATAGATGAAAATTATTTGTTAACTTACAGAAAACATTCTCCAAATATGAAGCATTTTTCAAATTATGAATGTGGTTATGAAAATCGGTGAGTTGTTGCAATACATTGTTAACTTCTAAGCTATGCTGTGGAATATTAGTAGTTAAAATGAACTAATCCTTTCATTATTTCTTGAAATAGCTAGTTAAAATATGGAAGAATATGTATAAAAAAGCAAGAATCACACATTTGCAAAATGCTTAACATTCTAATTGAAATGGTTGTTAGTATAACAAACGAGAGGTTTTCAAAAGGAATATTGCTAAGGTTCACATTTGGTACTAAGGTTGATAAATTCTAAAGTGTCTGAAATATTTGAACACATGAATTTTAGCCCTCAGATATGTATACTACCATATTAGCTTGTGTACAGAAGTTTCTCTAGCTAGCATTATCATCTAATTTGCAAAATCCCCTGTACATTATATAGTGAACAATTAGCATCATTCAAAGCTGCATTTTTAGTATTTACTTAAATATTTGTTAAACACCCACTGTGTGCCAGGCAGCTTTCTGGGAACTAGGGGTACACAAATAAATAAAATATCCCCTTCGTCCTCTTGTGATTAAGGTTAAATTCTTTTTAATAAAGGTAAAGGAGTGAGAGTGGTAGGGGACAATAATAAAATATAGTAGTAAAAAATAATATTAGCCCTCACTTATTTAGTGCTTACTCTGTGTCAGTTACAGAGTTCTAAGTTCTTAATTGTTCTTTAATTGTGCTCTTTTATTTACTTTTCACACTGCCATTTTAAGGTAGGCATTTCCCATTTTGCAGATGGAAAATTTAAGCTTAGTTTCAACAAATTGCTCAATTTCACAGAACTAGCAGGAGTGAGAGTTGAACCTATATTTTGAAATATCTGGACATTTTTGAAGCTATTGTTGCATCTGTCAAAATATATGCAACCATTTGAGATTTCATATGATTTAACAAGCAAGGTGACAAGATTAGATAAATGAATTTCTATATTTTTAGTGAATGAAATTCTCTATATGAAATCTTGAGTAAACAATGTAGATAAAATCGTTCCATATTTCCTCATTGTGTCTGGTACTCAATAAATATAAGGCATTCAATAAATATAAAGATCTCCTTGTCTATCAGTGCTTCCTAAGTAAGAATATCATGGAAAAGTAATTGTATTGGAACTTCTTATTCAGATCTTCAAAAGGAAAGTAAATATTGACAAGTTCCAGGTCACCTCTTCTGAAACAGGTACATGTATATATAAATACAAATTTATTTAGTGTTTTCATCTTTTTCAGTTTCCTTTTTGGATAGCAGGGGCACATCAGGTCTTTGTTTTCCTGACAAACGAACCAATAAAGGCTAGAGAAACCTTCAGCTTACCGAAGATGTTGATTAGAAATTTAGCTAGGCTTTTTGCACAAACAAGGGCATGCATAATTGTTGATATTCAGATATTGGTGCATGGAAATTAAGAGAAATAAGATGATCACACTCAGGAAGATGGAAGAACAAAGGGAGAGAATTGCTAGGCATTTCTTGCAGGAAACCTCTCACAGTTGCTCAGCTCTTCCCAATTTCTTTGAGTGTGTCTCATTTTCCTTTTCTTCCACATCAAATCCAAATTAGCAGCAAATCCTCAACACTTTCCCAACCTCTTCATTTGCCCCATCTTGAATCTGATAATTTATCCCCAAGTAGCCCTTCAAACACTGCATACTTGAGGAGATTCAATACAAAGTTTGGGGGCTACTACAGGTGAAGAAAATACCAAATCTTTTCAATATAATAAAAAACGAGTTATAGCCAATCATTAAGGGGTATTTGTGGGCCGTTTTTGTTACGCAACCTTATGGAGCCCCAAGTGTTCAACTGTGAATAAAAATGGAATATAACCTACCATCTTTGTTATCAACTACTTTGTTCTGTGGGACAATAATTCCTTAGAAGTTATTTGAAATGCACTACTTCTTAGTGACTATGAGTTTATTACCACAATTTCCATAATGCATAGTGTTCTACATCTGCTCTGCAATTTCAGGAAAGAAAGCAATCTCCGTTTAAACTACTACATTAGGGTTTGCTTATGAAAATGTTTGTGTAAATGAATTAAGAAGATTTTCAATCAGTAAAGTATCATTTTCCTATTGAGGAAATTCTTGTTTGTATTTAGCAAAAGTAAAACTATTGAAATATATATATTTATTAGAAAAGCTTTAAGATTTTCTAAACATCACAAATATAATCATTAAAATTGCTACTTGAAAACAGTTAAAATAATAAAATCAGTAGCATCAACAAAGGTTATTTGCTATGTGGATATTTGTTTTTCTCCAAAGATCTCAATGTAGATAATTTATCCCATGTGTAAAATTCTTAAAAGTGAATATTAAAATGTTATTATTCAATACATAAAAAATGAGTAAATTTAATGGTGGCACAGTTTTAAACTTATTAAAAATAACATTTAAAAACATTGAGTTATAAGCTCTTTGGAGACAGGTGTATGTATGGGGAAGATTAATATCTGGTACAGGAAGAAAATAAAAGTATCTATTTTCTGTATCGGTATATACATATATGTGTATATAAATATGCATGTGTATATTGTATACACACATGCATCTATGTATACTGCATTTACAAAATTCTACATAGAAGAGATAAAATATCAAACAACTCATAAAATGTATAAAAAATATTCCTCTGGTACAAGGAAGAAAATAAAAATATCTGTATTTTCTGTATCGGTATATACATATATGTGTATATAAATATGCATGTGTGTATTGTATACACACATGCATCTATGTATAGTGCATTTACAAAATTCTACATAGAAGAGATAAAATATCAAACAACACATAAAAAGTATAAAAAATATTCCTGGAAGGACTAAGTGGTATAAGTAAAATTGCTTTAAGGTTTATAATGTAATTCTGAGTCTACGGTGAATAAATTTGGATTTTATGCAAAAATTTCCAAAAGGATTGTTATGTTCCTATGATGGCAAGAAGTACATTCTTACTTTAGTAATGCATCATCAACCTCTTTACCTTCAGTGGTAAAGATTTGGGGGAAAATGGGCTTGGCTGAAATATAACTGCATCATCTCTCTTTTTCCAGAGAGTTCAGCCAAAGTAGTGAGATTACAGACGAAATCACCACTACGACGTCTACTGCAAACTGTCTTTTCCTCAATTGCTGCACTTACCCAAACCACATGGCACAGATTTGGCTTCCTTAGGTTGTTTATTTTGAATGTAAAATGTTAAACCACTGTATGGTTACAGTCTCATAAATTTTGCAAATTTTTAGTCACTAAGACTTAGAAAAAATGATGAGCATCTGAATCTAGAACTTTAGACCCTTCAACTTTGTAGTCATGATTCTCATGTGATGATATTGTCAATTTTACTTTTATTTAGATTTAGTTAAGTTATATTCAGTATGACTATATTCAGGAAGAATACATTAGTCATTAAAATGAAGATCACATGTAGATATAAAACAAATAGATTTCAGAAATTCAAAAAGCTAAAAACACTTTTTATTTAAGAATGATATCTACTATACTTATTTATCATGTTTCTTGTCTGCTTTCTCTCACTAGAATGAACGTTCAATTGAGAGTGTAGGATTTTTGTCTGTTTTGTTGGCTAACATATCCCCGGGCTTATAACTGTGCCTAGCAAATAGCAGACGCTTAATAAATATTTATGAATGAATAAATGAATTTCTCAATCAACTTTATTTAACAGTATCATATACTATTACAGTGTATCAACATGTAAATAACAATATACACAAAGGAAAAACAAATGGGAGAACAGCAAGGCCATATCAATTTCGATCAAAATGAGTGAGTTCCAGTGCCACAACACTCTCAGCCTTCTTTTGTGTCTAGATATCTGTCTTGCACATAGTTTAATATCTAACCAATTCCATTGCTGTTGGAAGTTTTCAACTGAATTTGAGGGGTTATTATACACTGGTGCCAATATCTCATTCATTTATAAGGAAGAATATTTCTTTCAAAATGAATGAGATGATGGAGATGTCATAGGTCCTGGAATATCATTTTCAACAAAAGCAAATATAAGGAAGGATTCTAGTTTTTATTTTTTGAATTATTGAAGTTGCAAAGGTCAGAGGCATTATTTATATGGAGACTACATTTTTATACAAAAGACAGATACTAGTATTGCACTATTTTGATTGCAAAAATATTGGTGATATCACTGTCAAAGAACAGATAACTTTACAGAATAGTCATTATGTATATAGGAAACAATTGGATTCTTCAGTAATTTGTACTTATTTTTTGACAGCATGCTTCCTGAAAAACAGCCATGCTTGCAAAACTAATTCAATATTTTGGTTTTAAGAATTATATCTCCAGCTCCTTTAATAACAGAAAAAAAGGAGATTCTCTACATTATATTTATAATGCACATTAAAACACTTTATTTCACATATAACAGGCAAAATTTCAAAAAATCTTTAAAGAAAACAACTACGTGTATTCAGAAAAGAAGGACACAAATTCACAGATATTTACTTTTAGAAAATCTACGCTTGGAATTAGAAGTATGATAATTCCATCATTTACATACAATGACCTCATTTCCAGATATGGGAATGGATACATCAGAATTAAGCGACTCTTTTTCAACATCTATTTTCTTGAAAAAGATGAGGATTAATTCTTCTTTTGTTTTAGTATCTCAGGAAAGTCACAGAACTTAAAAACTTTTTTTTCTGGTTGTCCAGAGTTGGTCATCCAAGAAGAATCCCACATGAAAAATTAGCTTAAATTTACTACACAGGAGAAAAAGACTTGAGCTTTAGTTAGGAATGGTCGAACAGCGTGGAGCTCATTTCTTTCTTGATCAATTCCTTAAAATAGGATTCTTCATCAGAGGCTGAAAAGAGGAGGACTGAACTGAAGTATGACTTTCCATTACTGTCTTTTTTAGGAATGTATATATATATGTATATTATATATATACATACATATATATATTTAAGTCCCATGCAAATATTACACAATTAAGTTAGAAGATATATATTTTGCATCCTTACACAAAAACTGCTGTTGGTTGGTTTGCATTCTAAAATTATAAACTTCCAACTAAGTCTTGGCAGATTAACATTAAGTTTCTAGCTGGTGATGCAACACTGATAAAATTAACTGCAACATTATGAAAGCTTTTCTCTGGCATTTTCATGCTTTGACCTCCATGTCAAAATTTTGGAAATAACTTGACATTACTAAAAGCATAAAATTAAAATTACACAAGCTAAAAACTAAATTACATAAAATACTTCTACTTTATTTAGAGTAAGGGCTTCAAAAGTAGTTAAAAATGTGTTCTGCCTAATGAGACAGTGAGCTGAGGATATACAACTTTAAATTAGATAGAAAAGGTTACCGATTGTTGATCTCCTTTGACTAGCATTGACTCTAAAAAGCATGTTTGAATTTAGAAGAGAAAAATATGAGGCATCATATTATTTAAAAGATAAGTTCACGAGAATCTCTTTGAAAAAGCAGCCTTAAAATTTAGAGTATTTTTCATTTTATGATGTGACTGAATGAATATCATTTTTCTTAATTCCTAGGAGAATTCCAGTACATTTTATTGTGTATTTGTCACAGGTCAATGAGAAAAATAATCGGTATAAAAACCCCTTTTTGCATTAAAATTAAATATAAAATAAATTTATTTCTAAAGCATAGTTGTGTAAAGCATACTCATTAAAATCTTCACATTCATACCTCCACTATTATAAACAGACAATGCAAATCATTATTAAATGGATAAAGTACCTGAAAATTGTAATTTTAAACACTATTAACGATTATTACATTGGTGTTTTAAAAACATAATAACAACAATGATATGATGTTTACTACTGGATATTTTTATGTGATTAGTTGTTGATCTTTTTCATGTTTATTCTTTTGTCCTTTGAAATCTTAGCATTTCATACATTTCCAACTAGACAGCTTCAATTTTTAACACCTGAGCATTTTTCCAAGAACAGTAATGCAACAAAAGATAATACAAATAAAAGTACTAAATGTACTCAAAGTTCAAGACAAACTTATTCAAAGCCTCGATAGACTTTTGTGGATCAGAACACCCATGCCACCATCACTAAGATGCAGCTTTCATCCTCCCTGTTCACTGTAGCTGGGGAATTAAAATTGCCTGTGGACAAAATGGAACATCATAAAGCACAGACCAAAACTTACCATAATAGTGGTTACAACCACTGTTCTGTTCTCAATAGCTGCTGTGTCATTGCCAAGAGTGGGCATATCTTGAATTAAGACTAATTTATCCATATCATTCCAGTACCCAACCTGCCAAATACAGAAAATTATTGAAAACACATTTTAGAAGAGTTTTCTTTAGTTCTTATCAGAGCAATGAGAGGTATTAATAAGTAAGCAAACAAAACAAATTTATAAAGCACACAGTAATGTGTTTGGAAGTTTTCTTAATTGATAATGAGCCAGTTTTCCTGATGCTAATGATACTGCCTAGTTATACATTTGGCAAATTTGCAATTTACAATCATGGAGTAGCCAAGACATTGAGAATGGATGAGTTCAAAAAAGAAGGTGGATACAGATGGAATACCATTTGTGTTGATCCTCTTGTAGTGAGATTGATTGGCACCTTCTGTAACTAATTTACATGATTTTATCAATAATGTTACAGGTTTTATGGTAAAGGGAAGAGTCAGATTTACATAGGGTACACATACAAGATGTTTTCAAGAAAAAAGACTTGTGTATTTTTAAAGCAATATGGAAATAGTTTTTGGTTTCACATAACCTAGCCACTAGTCTCACCATTTTTAAATGCTAAATACATCAGATGTTAATATTAATGATTACTTAACATTTTCACTTTTGAAATTTTTTAATTTTTTCACTTTAAATCCTTATATTACTTCTCATTTAGATGTGGAACAAACTCCTTTCCATAAAATATATGAAGTAATTAGTTAAACACTTTACAAAGTAAATAAATGGGGTCCTAAAGGAAATTTAAGGTTCTTTTTATCATGCAGACCACTAAGTAATACTAATGGCTACCACTTCTTGCCTGCTTGCTCTCTGGCAGACACTGTAATGAATACTGTTTAAAAAATATATGCATCTTAAAGTTTATACACATAGCAAATGTAAAGGTAGGTGCAATTACCAGTCCATATACTTTGCTATTATGCTACATAAACTCCCAAAATGGGTGTTCGTTTAATGCTTGCCAAACTTCTTTCTTGAATTTCTGGCTGCAGTTGATAAAACTCATATTTCCAATAAAATGTATGTAATTGCTCACTGGTCTGTAATCACTATTTGTCCCAATATGTTTTGAAAGTCTCTCTTGCTTCCTCCAAGTTCTTAACTTTCATGTTAGTATTTGTGAACATTTTAAAATAAAGTAAGCATTAGCATATCAGAAAGAGACACTATATTATTCACAAATATTCAATAACAGAATAGACATAAAAAAGAATTTTCATTAATATGGTTTGCTATATTGCTTAGTTTGATCCAAAATTATGAGTATAAATCAATTCAGCAATTATTTTCAATTGCCCATTTGAATTTATTTATAGCTAATATTTATTTAATGAGTCAGTGAAAAATTTAATTAAAACAAAACAAGTATGACTTTGAGACCTATCCTCTCTTCAAATCCTACATGTACTTAAAAAATAACTTAAAAAACATAGTTGCTCCCTGTTAGTTTTCCTTTCCACATGACAGTTATACAACATAAAAATAGGTTTCACAGTTTAGTACTCTGTTACGATGCAGCCACCTTCCAGATCTCAGCAGCCCATTTTCTGGGAAAGCATTTTTTCTTTATTAATGAGTTCCCACAACAGAAAAACTACAGATCTGGGACACATTCTGGAGAGTCTTCGGATGTTGACAAGACCTTGACATTTTGCAGTTAAGAACAACCTGTGTGTTCATGACTATCTCCCCCCACCCAAAGATAAATGATTTAGAAGTACTGGCAAATTAAAATAATAGGCAAAATTTTACCCAACTGTATCTATTTGCCTTATATCTGCTTGAAATTCTGGTGAAAAAGAAAACCATGGTTTGTGTATGGAGTCATGGTTTGTGCATAGATCTCATGTGGGTCATGGACTTTTTGGGAAGTAGGACAGTATGGGGTGAACAGTGATATAAGGGTCACTTCTTAAAGAAAGGAATATTAAAGTTTATACCTAGAACTTCATATGAGATAGAGTTTTTCTCTCCAATTTTTCACAACATTTTACAATTTACTAGGGACACTTCCCATGCCTGATCTCATTTAATTAGACAGGGAAAGAGGCACTTTTTTCCTAGAGACAGAAATTCGGTGAAAAATAATTTTGTAATGTTAAAGCAAAAACATGGAAGCATTTAAATTGCTAACTGGCAGGAAATGTCAGAGAAGTATTTGTCTTCTTTGGATTCCTAAAGGTGAATTGTGCACAAATATAACCATAATATAATATATGAGTAAATATCTCCATATTTATGGTGGACTTTGCCTGCAATGTAGGGATTATGTAGAGATGGAGGGGCTATGAGAAGCCTCTGTTCTACTCAAAGTTGGTTCCTGGGAGAGCTGGTTTGACCAGACCTGTCCTGAAAGATATGGCTTAGTTCTCATACCAACCCTCAAGGGAAAAGTTATGGGCCCTGGGACTGATGATATTTTGTAACAGTTACGAGAATAGCTTTGAAGCTAGATGAGCATTAGTCTCCACCCCAGCTCCATCTCTTTCTAGTTTAACATCCCTGAGCAGGTTACTTAGTTTCTCTGAGCCTTACTTTTCTCTTCTATAAAATGAGAAAAATACATGTTACTTTCAGGTTGCTGTAAGGATTAAATATTAAAATGCACATCAGTTTCCCTTTACTGTGTCTGGTGTATAACCTGCTCTCAGTAAATACAATTTTTATGATTAAGAATTCCTGAAACCACGCAAGCCTGGTTTTAGAGCATTCTTGAGAGATCACTGGAATGGCAAGAAGATTCCACCATACTTAGGAGCTGAGACTTCAGAAAGAGCTTTGTGGCTTCTGCTTAATGAGACTCTCACTCACTTTCCCTGTTACGGAAGTCAGACAAACTGATGGGTTAACTCTCTGATCTATTTTCAAAGATAGCTCTCTTACTGGCAAGTGTTCAATTTAAAAGAATGGTTGCTCGCTTTTCAGACATATTGCCAAGTCTCACCAGCAGAGTGTTTCTCATGGTAGTTCATTTTTAAGTTTAATATTCCTGACAGAGTGCCCAAGAAAAACAAAGATGGATGAGTCTACACCATTTCACATTTCATATTTCTTTTAAGAGTCTTAGACAAATGTCAGCTGAGTGTGAAGATGTACCGTTCCTCACTTTTCCAACTTATTCTTTAACTTTCTCCTCTAAAAACCTTAATTTTTGTTACCATCATGTTTCAATAGGCCATGAAAAGATTCAGTGCCGTAAGTAGCCCACTTGATGTTACCACTAGTTACCACCAGCTTCCTTTTTCCATTATTCTTTCTTTTATAAAGAGATCATTTTACTTTTTGTACTTACTGTTTTGTGAAATATGGAATTGTCTTTTGCATTTTAGAAAGGTTCTACTTAAATGGCTAATTTTGCAGAGTCTGGTTTGTGGCAGGCTGGTCACCAGTTAGCCAATTATTTTAAGGACTTATGGAATATTCTGTCTGCTCCACAGATAGCAGAGGGACTTTGCTTAAAATGGGCTTCTTTGTTTCTTGTTGCTGGTTGCGTGCTGACAGAGTGGGTGAAATTGGTGTTTACATGGAACCTCCTAACTTTCTTCTTGGGAGCATGTCAGTCCCTTTCTTCGGGTAGTACCCTTAAAAGAGCCCATCATACAGCTTGGCTTTCAAGCTGTCATTCCATCTCTTGCCCTTACTTGATCTGGATCAGATAGGCTCCTGCTTACCCTATATTAGCTGGCAGCCTGCACTAAAGGAGATGCCACTAAAAGGCTGAAAAGCTAGAGATGGTTTGCATGGCAGCTCCAAATCTCTCCTCACACATATGCAGAAGCACATGCTATGACAGACTGGAGCAAAACACAGCTTGGAAAGTCTTTGCCATCTTCCATGTATGACTTTAATTATCCTGCATCCAGCCTATCCTCAGGTTCTTGCCTCTACCATTTCTACCTATCCAAACTAACTTCATGACTAACTTTAAATCTCCACCATGCAGCCTTTGATTTGTTTTCCTCCAGCTGGAAGTGATCTCTTCCTCTTTAGACTTTCCACATGCTTTCTCTTTAACTGTCCTATGGAACTTACTATATTCTATGCTACTAGAAAATAAACTCCTTTACAGCAGAGTCTACTCAGGCAGGGTACTAGGTAGAAGGGTTCTGGAGTCAGACATATCTGAATTAAAAATCTTTGTTTTCTCACTTGTAGGCCTTAGACAAGTAACCATAGCCTATTGCACTGTAACTTTCTCACTAGAAAAAAGGAGATAATTGTACTCTGTTACAGGCTTATTGTGAGGATTAAATTACACCAAGTCCAGTGGTTGGGACATAGCAGGCATTTCATAAATTGTAACTATCATTATTATACTAACAAAGGAAAGTATATTTGGGAAAGTTTTTTTAAACAGCCAAGTGTTGAAACAAATAGTTTTTAGATAATGTAAGTTGAGCATGTCTTTCCTTGAGCATCCTAGCTAATGCTAGAGAAAAGAATGTTAAAAAATTATATGTGTTAAGTATAAAATGTTTATAGTCAATTGCTGTGGTGGAATTATATTGTTCCATTATATAAAGTACTTTTTGGACATTGGGAAAACTATGCTTAGTCACATCATAAGAAGACTTGCAGAGTTACTTTCTGAAATCCAAAAGTCTTTCATCATCAGCTTCCTAAACAACCTCCCTGGCTCCTCAGTTGATGTTCTTAGGTGTTTCTCTCCCTCTTCAACCTAACAATAATCTTAACAATATTATCTTCCATCTCCTCTTTTCTTTGCTCATTTGAATGTTTACTTGCTTATTTCAGGAACATTTAGCTTGTTCTAAATATGCCCTTTAGAAGTAGTCTTCTTTGTTCTCTCTCTAATAGTTTCATAAATGACTACATGGAAGTGAGTAAGTCTCTTACCTACATTGTGTGCTTTCCTGAAGAGTACATTATGGGTTCTGTGGGATTTTTTTGCTAAGCCTTTAAAAATATTGCTTCTATTTTGGATAAAGGATGTAAACAACATGTAAATTAGTTCATTTCAGCTTTGGTACACCACTAAATATCAGTCATAGGACACAAGAATTTATTTCAGCATGAATTATCAAGAAAGTATTATTTGTAAGTGTAGTTGACCCTTAATCAACACAGGTTTGAACTGCTCAGGTCCACTTTTACACGGATTCGTTTCATAGTAAATACTACAGTACTATACAATCTGTGGTTGGTTGAATCCTCGGATGTGGAACTGCAGCTATGGAGGAACCACATATATGGAGGGCCCACTAAAATTTAGACCTGGATTTTTGACTGTGTGGAGGGTCAGAGCCCCTAGCTCCCACTTTGTTCAAGGGTCAACCATATTCACAATTTTTAAAAAATGTAGACTATCCAGCTACCTTTCACCTATAAGGCTTTAAAAATGTCAAATGAAAACTAAGAAAACAGTTGAAGTGTGGCTCACCTTTCTAGGTCCTGTGCTCTTTAGCTCAAACACATCCATTGTGTAATTGACCCTACGTCCATAGTGGTCAAACTGAACATTTCCTGTCAGCCCTTGAATTTGAACCTATGAATGAAAAAGAAAATCCACACATGTAATCACTTGCCATTTTAATTACAGAAATCTTGACTTCATCTGCTAGGCTTATGACTACACATGGGTATGGAACTATAAATTATAAGCAACTCACTAAAAAACCATGGGATATTTGAGCTACTGGGATAGAATCTGAAAGAGGAATATCAAAGTAATATATAAGCAATTCTGTTATGTGTTTGGGAGATGAACATGTTTTATTTATTTATTTTTTATTATGAAGTTCCCATTGTAACTAACAGAATACTCCCTCAAAATTGTTTATAGGAATGGAAATATGGTTTGTTTTATAGTTACTTTTCTGTTTTATCTGCATATACATATAACAGATTAAATAGCCCTGATAACCACATCGGATCATATTTCTCCTCATTAATATTAAAATTAAGATATAAGAAATCCAGAAAAATAAACATATTTTTGAAAATATTCAAGTGTACTTTATTCCAAATTTCCTTTAATTCATTTATACTTAACTTACATTCTGAATCCATGACATTTCAGAACGTTTAAGATGTAATACTAAAAATACAGACATATCACATTAATCACTTGAAAAATGGTGTTAGTATTAACTATAAAAGACTAAAGTAAACAAACAATCCAAGGTTACAGGCAATTTAAAGATCTACTGAGAAGAGACCTTCAAGATGGTGGAGGAGTAAGACGTGGAGATCAACTTTCTCCCCACAAATACATTAGAAATACATCTACATGTGGAATAACTCCTACAGAACACCTACTGAATGCTGGCAGAAGACCTCAGACTTCCCAAAGGCAAGAAACTCCCCCATGTAACTGGGTAGGACAAAAGAAAAAGGAAAAAACAGAGACAAAAGAATAGGGACAGGACCTGCACCTCTGAGAGGGAGCCGTGAAGGAGGAAAACTTTCCACACACAAGGAAGCCCCTTCACTGTCGGAGATGGTGGGTGGTTGGGTGGAGACTTCGGAGCCATGGAGGAGAGCACAGCAACAGGAGTGCAGAGGGCAAAGCAGAGAGATTCCCACACAGAGGATCAGTGCCGACCAGCACTCTCCAACCTGAGAGGCCTGTCTGCTCACCTACCAGGGCGGGTGGGGTCTGGGAGCTGAGGATCTGGCTTTGGAGGCCAGATCCCAGGGAGAGGACTGGAGTTGGTTGCGTGAACACAGCCTGAAGGGGGCTAGTGCACCACAGCTAGCTGGAGGGAGTCTGGGAAAATGTCTGGAACTGCCTAAGAGGCAAGAGAACATTGTTTCAGGGTGCACAAGGAGAGGGGATTCAGAACACTGCCTAAACAAGCTCCAGAGATGGGCGCGAGCCACAGCTATCAGAGCAGACACCAGAGATGGGCATGAAATGCTAAGGTTTCTGCAGCAACCAACAAGAAGCCTGTGTGCAAGCACAGGTCACTATCCACATCTTCCCTCCTGGAGCCTGTTCAGCTCAACAATTCCGGGGTCCCATGATCCAGGGACAACTTCCCCAGGAGAACACATGGCACACCTCAGACTGTCATGCTGGCCTCTGCCACTGCAGGCTGGCCCCGCATTCCGTACCCCTCCCTCCACCCAGCCTGAGTGAGCCAGAGCCCCCAGTCAGCTGCTTCTTTAACCCCATCCTGTCTGAGCAAAGAACAGACTCCCTCTGGTGACCTACACGCAGAGGCAGGGCCAAATCCAAAGCTGAACCCCAGGAGTTGTGCAAACAAAGAAGAGAAAAGGAAATTTCACCCAACAGCCTCAGGAGCAGTGGATTATATCTCCATAATCAATTTGATGTACCCTGCATCTCTGGAATACCTGAATAGACAACAAGTATTCCCAAAATTGAGGTGGTGGACTTTGGGAGCAACTGCAGACTTGGGGTTTGCTTTCTGCATCTAATTTGTTTCTGGTCTTCTGTTTATCTTAGTTTAGTATTTAGAGTTTATTATCATTGGTAGATTTGTTTATTGATTTGGTTGATCTCTTCCTCTTATTTTTTAATGGTTGCTCTCTTCCTCTTTTATATATATATATATATATATATATATATATATATTTCCTTTTTCTCTTTTTGTGAGTGTGTATGAGTATGGTTCTGTGTGTGATTTTGTCTGTAGAGCTTTGATTTTACCATTTGTCCTAGGGTTCTGTCTGTCCCTTTTTTTTTTTTGTACAGTTTTTAGCATTTGTTATAATTAGTGGATTTGTTTTTTGGTTTGGTTGCTCTCTCTTTCTTTATTATTACTTTTGAATTTTTAATAATTTTTTAAATTTTATTTTAATAACATTATTTTATATTTTTCCTTCTTTCTTTCTTTTTTTCTCCCTTTTCTTCTGAGCCATATAGCTGACAGGATATTTGTGCTCTGGCTGGGTGTCAGGCCTGTGGCTCTGAGATGGGAGAGCCGAATTCAGGACATTGGTCCACCAGAGACCTCCCAGCTCCATGTAATATCAAACAGCAAAAGTTCTCCCAGAGATCTCCATCTCAATGCTAAGACACAGCTCCACTCAACGACCAGCAAGCTACAGTGCTGGACACCCTATGCCAAACAAGTAGCAAGACAGGAACACCACACCACCTATTAGCAGAGAGGCTGCCTAAAATCATAATAAGCTCACAGACACCCTACAACAAACAACCGGAAGCAGACTTGCCCACCTGAAAGACAAGATCCAACCTCATCTACCAGAACACAGGCAGCAGTCCACTCTACCAGGAAGCCTACACAGCCCACTGAACCAACCTCACCCACTGGGAAAGGACACCAAAAACTATGGGAACTATGAACCTGCAGCCTGTGAAAAGGAGAACACAAACACAGTAAGTTAAGCAAAATGAGAAGACAGAAAACAGCACAGCAGATGAAGGAGCAAGGCAAAAACCAACCAGATCTAACTAATGAAGAGGAAATAGGCAGTCTACCTGAAAAGGAATTCAGAATAATGATAGTAAAGATGATCCAAAATCTTGGAAATAGAAGAGAGAAAACACAAGAAACGTTTAACAAGGACCTAGAAGAACTAAAAAGCAAACAAACAATGATGAACAAAACAATAAATGAAATTAAAAATTCTCTAGAAGCAAACAATAGCAGAATAACTGAGGCTGAAGAACAGATAAGTGACCTGGAAGATAAAATAGTGGAAATAACTATTGCAGAGCAGAATAAAGAAAAAAGAATGAAAAGAAATGAGGACAACAATTGTCTCAGAGACCTTTGGGACAACATTTAATGCACCAACCTTCGAATTATAGGGGTCCCAGAAGAAGAATTGAAAAAGAAAGGGACTGAGAAAATAGTTGAAGAGATTATAGTTGAAAACATCCCTAATATGGGAAAGGAAATAGTCAATCAAGTCCAGGAAGCAGAGAGAGTCCCATACAGGATAAATCCAAGGAGAAAAAGCCAAGACACATATTAATCAAACTATAAAAAATTAAATACAAAGAAAAAATATTACAAGCAGCAAGTGAAAAATGACAAATAACATACAAAGGAATCCCCATAAAGGTAACAGCTGATCTTCAGCAGAAACTCTTCAAGCCAGAGAGAGTGGCAAGACATATTTAAAGTGATGAAAGGGAAAAACCTACAACCAAGATCACTCTATCTAGCAAAGATCTCATTCAGGTTTGATGGAGAAATTAAAATCTTTACAGACCAGTAAAAGCTAGGAAAATTTAGCACCACCAAATCAGCTCTGCAACAAATGCTAAAGGAACTTCTCTAGGCAGGAAACACAAAAGAAGGAAAAGACCTACAATAACAAACTCAAAACAATTGAGAAAATGGTAATAGGAACATATATATGGATAACTACCTTAAATGTAAATGGATTAAAAGCTCCAACCAAAAGACATAGGCTGGCTGAATGGATACAAAAAACAAGACCCATATATATGCTGTCTACAAGAGACCCACTTCAGACCTAGGGACACATACAGACTGAAAGTGAGGGGATGGAAAAAGATATTCCATGCAAATGGAAATCAAAAGAAAGCTGGAGTAGCAATACTCATATCAGATAAAATAGACTTTAAAATAAAGAATGTTACAAGAGACAAGGAAGGACACTACAAAATGAGCAAGAGATTAATCCAAGAAGATATAACAATTATAAATATATATGCACCCACCATAGGAGTACCTCAATACATAAGGCAAATGCTAACAGCTACAAAACAGAAAATCGACAGTAACACAATAATAGTAGGGGACTTTAACACCTCATTTACACCAATGGACAGATCACCCACACAGAAAATTAATAAGGAAATACAAGCTTTAAGTGACAAAATAGACCAGTTAGATTTAATTGATATTTGTAGGTCACTCCATTTGAAAACAGCAAATTACATTTTCTCTTCAAGTGGTCATGGAACATTCTCCAGGGTAGATCATATCTTAAGTCACAAATCAAGCCTTGGTAAATTTAAGAAAATTGAAATCATACCAAGTATCTTTCCCGAAACAACACTATGAGACTAGATATCAATTACAGGAAAAAATCTGTAAAAAACAAAAATACATGGAGGTTAAACAATACACTACTAAACAACCAAGTGATAACTGAAGAAAACAAAGAGGGAATCAAAAAATACCTAGAAACAAATGACAGTGAAAACACAACGACCCAAAACCTATGGGATGCAGCAAAAGCAGTTTTAAGAGGGAAGTTTACACCAATATAATCCTACCTCAAGAAACAAGAAACATTTCAAATAAACAACCTAAACTTACACCTAAAGCAATTAGAGAAAAAAGAACAAAGCAAACCACAAAGTTAGCAGAGGGAAAGAAATCATAAAGAACAGATCAGAAATAAATGGAAAAGAAATGAAGGAAACAATAGCAAAGATCAATAAAACTAAAAGCTGGTTGTTTGAAAAGATAAACAAAATTGATAAACCATTAGCCAGACTCATCAAGAAAAAAAGGGAGAAGACACAAATTCATAGAATTAGAATTGAAAAAGGAGAAGTAACAACTGACACTACAGGAAAACAAAGGATCATGAGATATTACTACAAGCAACTATATGCCAATAAAATGGACAACTTGGAAGAAATGAACAAATCTTAGAAAAGCACAACCTTCCGAGATTGAACTGGGAAGAAATAGAAAATATAAACAGACCTATCACAAGCACTGAAATTGAGACTGTGATTAAAAATCTTTCAACAAACAGAAGCCCAGGACCAGATGGCTTCGCAGGTGAATTCTATCAAACATTTAGAGAAGAGTTAACACCTATCCTTCTCAAACTCTTCCAAAATATAGCAGAGGGAGGAATACTCCCAAACTCATTCTATGAGGCCACCATCACCCTGATACCAAAACCAGACAAGGATATCACAAAGAAAGAAAATTACAGGCCAATATCACTGATGAACATAGACGCAAAAATCCTCAACAAAATACTAGCAAATAGAATCCAACAGCACATGAAAAGGATCATACACCATGATCAAGTGGGGTTTGTCTAGGAATGCAAGGATTCTTCAATATATACAAATAAATCAATGTGATATACCATATTGACAAATTGAAGTAGAAAAACCGTATTATCATCTCAATAGATGCAGAAAAAGCTTTTGACAAAATTCAACACCCATTTATGATAAAAACTCTCCAGGAGGTAGGCATAGAGGGAACTTACCTCAACATAATAGAGGCCATATGTGACAAACCCACAGCCAACATCGTTCTCAATGGTGAAAAACTGAAACCATTTCCTCTAAGATCAGGAACAAGACAAGGTTGTCCACTCTCACCCCTATTATTCAACATAGTTTTGGAAGTTTTAGCCACAGCAATCAGAGAAGATAAAGAAATAAAAGGAATCCAAATCGGAAAAGAAGAAATAAAGCTGTCACAGTTTGCAGATAACATGATACTATACATAGAGAATCCTAAAGATGCTACCAGAAAACTACTAGTAATAATAATTAATTAATAATAATTAATGCACAGAAATCTCTTGTATTCCTATACACTAATGATGAAAAGTCTGAAAGAGAGATTAAGGAAATACTGTCATTTACCACTGCAACAAAAAGAATAAAATAACTAGGAATAAACCTACCTAGGGAGACAAAAGACCTGTATGCAGAAAACTATGTGACACTGATGAAAGAAATTAAAATGATGCAAACAGATTGAGAGATAGACCTTGTTATTGGACTGGAAGAATCAACATTGTGAAAGTGGCTATACTACCCAAAGTAATCTACAGATTCAATGTAATCCCTATCAAAGTACCAATGACATTTGTCACAGAACTAGAACATAAAATTTCACAATTTGTATGGAAATACAAAAGACCCTGAATAGCCAAAGCAATCTTGAGAAAGAAGAACAGAGCTGGAAGAATCATGTTCCTGGTCTTCAGACTATACTACAAAGCTATAGTAATCAAGACAGTATGGTAATGGCACAGAAACAGAAATATAGATCAATGGAACAGGATAGAAGCCCAGAGGTAAACCCACGCACATATGGTCACCTTATCTTCGATAAAGGAGGCAAGAATATATAATGGAGAAAAGACAGTCTCTTCAATAAGTGGTTCTGGGAAAACTGGACAGCTACATGTAAAAGAATGAAATTAGAACACTTCTTAACATCATACACAAAAATAAACTCAAAATGGATTAAAGACCTAAATGTAAGGCCAGACAGTATAAAACTCTTAGAGGAAAACATAGGCAGAACACTCTATGACATAAATCACAGAAAGATCCGCTTTGACCCACCTCCTAGAGAAAGGGAAATAAAAATAAACAAATGGGGCCTAATGAAACTTAAAAACTTTTGCACAGCAAAGGAAACCACAAACAAGATGAAAAGACAACTCTCAGAATGGGAGAAAATATTTGCAAACGAAGCAACTGACAAAGGATTAATCTCCAAAATTTACAAGCAGCTCATGCAGCTCAATATGAAAAAAACAAAGAACTCAATCCAAAAATGGGCAGAAGACATAAATAGACATTTCTCCAAAGAAGATATACAGATTGCCAACAAACATATGAAAGGATGCTCAACATCACTTATCATTAGAGAAATGCAAATCAAAACTACAATGAGGTATCATGTCACACCGATCAGAATGGCCATCATCAAAAAACCTACAAACAATAAATGGTGAAGAAGGTGTGGTGAAAAGGGAACCCTCCTGCACTGTTGGTGGGACAGTAAATTGACACAGCCACTATGGAGAACAGTATGGAATTTCCTCAAAAAACTAAAAATAGAACTACCATACTACCCAGCAATCCCACTACTGGGCATATACCCTGAGAAAACCATAATTCAAAAAGAGTGATGTACCACAATGTTTATTGCAGCACTATTTACAATAGCCAGGACATGGAAGCAACCTAAGTGTCCATCGACAGATGAATGGATAAAGAAGATGTGGCACATATATACAATGGAATATTACTCAACCATAAAAAGAAATGAATTTGAGTTATTTGTGGTGAGGTAGATGGACCTAGATTCTGTCATACAGAGTGAAGTAAGTCAGAAAGAGAATAACAAGTACCATATGCTAACGCATATATATGGAATCTAAAAAACAAATGGTTCTGAAGAACCTAGGGGTAGGACAGGAATAAAGATGTAGACGTAGAGAATGGACTTGAGGACACAGGGAGGGGGAAGGGTAAGCTGGGACAAAGTGAGAGAGTGGCATGGACATATATACACTATCAAATGTAAAATACATAGCTAGTGGGAAACAGCTGCATAGCACAGGGAGATCAGCTTGGTGCTTTGTGACCACATGAAGCAGTGGGATAGGGAGGATGGGAGGGAGATGCAAGAGGGAGGAGATATGGGGATATATGTATATGTATAGCTGATTCACTTTGTTATAAAGCAGAAACTATCACACTATTGGAAAGCAATTATACCCCAATAAAGATGTTAAAAAAAGTAAATAAAGATCTACTGAGGTAGTCAGTAGATTAGTAGATTAATAGTGTTTGCCAATGTTTGAGGTTCTTCCTCATTCTTGGCCCAATGTAGGCTTGTACTTCTTGCACCCTTTTTGGTTAGCTAGGTCTATGTGACTCTTTCTGACAAATGAGTTGTAAACAGATGTGATGAGTGCCAGAGCATTTAATTGCCAATTAGAAAACTGCCCACAACTCTTTGCCCTTTGTAGCATTCAAGATGGTAGCTGCTATGTCAGCTTGGATCCCTGAGTGATTATAATAAACAAAGTGCCCCTACTAATCTGGTGATTGTGAGTGAGAAATACTCTTTTGATGTTTTAAGCCACTGAGACTTGGGGTTGTTTATTACTGTGGCATAACCAACTTATCCTGGCTAAGCATCTACATATCATATAAACATCAGTATTCTATCCAGTATCCTATTTAGAAAAGTCTCAGAAATGAAAATGGTTCAATATAATAAAATGACAATTGTAATATATATTTATTCACAGATAGATTATTCTGTTTTCTTGAATATGCCATTAAAAAATGACTGTGAAATAAATTGAATGTAAATAAAATTGTGTGTTACCTGTTTTAGCGTCCTCTCCATGTCAATCCCCTGGCCCCATGGAGCAGCAGGATTTGCCAGACAATCTCCAGCATTTCCTCTCCTGGAAATATCAATTTTCTGTCTCCTAAGACTTCGGAATGTTTCAGCCATCACAAGGACTCCATCGTAAGTCAGAGCAGATGTATACTAACAAAATGAAAGTAATTATAATGGTAAATGTTAAATTCTTATCAATCACCGGAATTGGGGACTAGTCTGGGGACTCTGTTTGTTTATGACATAAAGTACCATGCTGCCAGAAGGGCAGTTAAATTACTGATAATTAATTGCCTCTAGCTTCAGAAATTTCTATTATTACTTTATTACAAAGACTGTATATCAATTCTTAACACTGTGGTTTTAAAAGGAGAAAACACACTCTGAAAAATAGAAATTCTAATGCACAATTTTCCATCAGTTGGGAGAAGCAAGGCCTCTAGGTGTGGTCTTTTTGTTGTGTCCAAGTGAAACAGCTAAAGTATAAAAAAAAAAAGACTAAATGCCGTAATCTCTTGCTGTGTTTGAACCCCTGGAGGGCTGGAATGTCTCACTCTTTCCTCCTCCAAATGCCCATCAGGAGTCCCTGAGATTTAATATATGTTTATTGACTTGGAGTATATAACTCTGTCCAGTTTCTCAGAAGAATGAGTGGGAATGTTTACTGTTACTCAGATATAGAATGCCAGAAATAACATCTATTTATTTAACAAGTGTGTATACACATGGTTAAATAAGCACAAGTATTGTTATGTCCATGCCTGTTGAGTGTGCTCAGGAAGGTTAAGTCATTTCTCTAAGTTTTTATCATAACTTAGGATACAGTGGAGAAATGAAGTATAGATCATCTGCTTTCTGATGATTGTCCCATGCTTCTCTTTGAGAAAAGACAAAACTCTCAGGAAAAGATTATTAAGGTTAGGAGAGGAAATGAGGAAAATCTGAGAAGAAAATGTGATTTGTTTAAGCTGAAAATAAAAAGAACAGGGAACATTTGTAAAGTTTGATTAGAAAATTCCTAAACATATGAAACATATGGAACAATTCTCTTGTGTGGCAGAGCATCAACTGCTAGTCATAAGAAAAAAATATATTATCTCTTTCAGGAATTCCATATGGTCAATTCTATATGATTAACACATTCTAAGCCTATACGAGAGGTACTTTTGTGCTATGGAATGTGGAAAATGATCCTGAATTGCTGCTTATAAATTAATAAAAATCGTTTGAAATTTAAATCATAGAAAGTAAACTTAGGCAATATACCTGCTAAGCATAGCAGTCAGCGATCCTGGGAAGAGAAGGACTAAAACATGGATAAGATAAAGAATATAAATTCTAACAAAGAACCTTTCAATGTCAGAGAATCTAATTAAAGCTTCATCAGAAAGATTTATGTGTGACTTATAAATTATAAGCCTTGCTATATATTCTTCAAGGACATGACAAAATAGGTTTAATGATAAGCATACACCTTCATATTTGGAATGGGATGGTCGAAGGAAATTAAGGTACTTAACCAAGGTACTCAGCCAAAAATGGACATACCTCCTCCACTGCCTGGAGCAACATACCTTTGAGTAGAGAAAGCCATCAAATCATCTTTCTGGATGGCAAGAAAATAAAAACAAGTAATAAAGTAGAACTTATCAAAGATATAAAGGGCAAGAGAAAATATGCAATGCTAGCATTTTAGGATCAAGGAGAAGAAAAGAAAACTATTGTTGCTTTTCTAATAGGAAGAAAGAAGCTGAGAGATATGACTCCAAAAAAGCAAAAGCACTTGCTGTGTTTTAAAAAGTCCATTCATTTTTATGAAACAAGTGAACTAGAAAAGAGAACAGATATCGTATAGAGTGGAGCAGAGAAAAGCAGACATTCAGCCAGAGTGGCAAAAGCTTTTGACGGGTCATAGAGCTGATAGATGGAAAGAAGCAGTAGTTTAAACTGGTTTTACCATTTTAAAGGATTTCATTCTTTTCCATGTGTCTTATTGTGCTGAAGTCCAAGAAACCATATTTATGGGCACGCATTTCTAGATGGTATCTAGAAATTCTTATTAAACATACTCTTCATTTTGGAGGAGAGTAAAACTAAGTCTTGACCTAGAGCTATTCACTGCTTTAACCAGTGATTAGAATGGTGGGATGAATTCTGTTTATCAACATTTGTATATAAAAATATAGAGTTTGGCAGAATCACAGCACAGTGGCAAGAATTTAGGTTTTGAGAACTAGGTGAATTCTAATTCTGCTACTCATAGTTTTATGGGAATATGTTGTACATTTTTCAGCTATGAAGCAGAACAAAATCAAATAAAATAATGACTATCTTCTGTGGTACTTGTGAGGATTGAATTTCATAGCATATCTGAGAGCTAGATACTGGCTAGGAATGGTGAAGACTACAAAGATGGCCCAAAAGATGGCTGTCTAGTGCTCCTCAGTACAAGAAAGCTGTGATGTGTCTTATGGAAAAAAATACATGTTAGATAAGCTTTGTTCAGGCTTGAGTTATACTGCTATTGGCCATGAATTCAATGTTAATTTATTGACAATGTTTTAAATAAGATATCTTTAAACAGAAACACAGATAAAACAAAGTGTTATGTGTTGATTGTTTGACAAAAATGTAGTGACCTAACCTTGTAATTTCCCCTAGGAGTAAGTGTTCAGTATTCACTCATTCAGTGTTCATGGCAACTTTATAGAATGGGACTACCATGAACAATAAGAACTGGCTATATCTATTTATTAAATGGCCACTGGGTGCCTACTATTACGCTAAGAAAACTCTGAAAGATGAGAAAATTATATGTATTTACATATAAAACAAAGTGCCCAAAGCTTTGACATAGATAAGTCTGGTTGGAGATGATCAAATAGTAAACATTGTGATAGGCTAAAGGCAAGATAGGGAAGGACAAACGACACCAGTGTGTCCAGACAGGAGGACCACAGTGGACACATATTATTACATATTATCACTGAAATGAAAAAAGTCACAAGGTGCTGCAAAACACTGCCAAGAAGTTTGAAGCCCATTCTACATACTAAAACTGTAAGGGTAAAAAGAACTTGAAGAGATGGTTTACAGAAAAAATGCTGAGATAAAATATGGCTGAGAAAAAAATGTGAGGAAGGAAGAAATACAAATAGAGAAGAGAAGGGCAAGGGAGTCTCTACATACATTGATGACAGAATGAGGGGAATATCTGTAAAGCAAACTGTCCCAATGAGTTTAGAAGGAAGCTTTACACTTTTCTCCGTGTGTATTAATACTTGATATACTTGAGCTTTTGGGATGATTTTTCTCTGAACCAGCTTGAAGGCAAAAAGACTAAAAGACTTCTCAAGTTTCTTTTAATCCTGAAGGTGGTTTACATCTTGAAAATTTTTTAGTTTTTTAATATGCTTTCATATGTATTATCTAAGCATGAGAAGTGGTGTAATATAGTGGACAATGCACTTGTCTAAGACTCAGGGAACCCATGACTTGGTCCTGGGCATTCCACAAACCTGGTCCTTGACTCAGGGACAGCCAATTAACATACCATTTAATATCTTGTATTTATTAATCTGTAAAATCAGAGGGTTGGACTACAGTGTTTGAGCATAGTGGATACTCAATAAATGCTTTCTTTTGAAATTCCATGCTTCTATAGAGTAGTGAAAATGTTATGACTAGCCAAATTCCTATATTACAGAGAAGAAATTGACATGGATAGTAGAGAAAGTTTTATAATTAGGAAATGGAAGAACCGACTTGCTCTACCCCTAGATCATAGTTTTCTAGGCTAGAATTTCCAAATTATATTTGAAAACTTTTTACTAGAATACACAGTGAGAGATTAGTAAAAGTTGTTGAAATGATGAAACCTTTTTATGTAGGAATTCAAAACCATGTAGGAGTTGGAGTTTAAGAAACATTATGCCATTATTTACATGATATCTAAGGAAGTCATCTATCTCTTCAGGAGAGAAAAAAATGTGCTTATGTTCAGAAATTTACCAGCTTCCTTTGTAGATACCAATAACATACTTCTGTAATGTCTGTCACATAAAATTTAAAAATCTGACATTTTACTGTTAACTTGAAAGAGAAATTTTGCAGAAGCTTATACATTTTACATTTCTACCAATTTCCCAATTTCCCTACTCATTGTAAATCACTTTGCAAATATATTTTTATCTGGGTGGAATAGCTACCAGTGGTTGTTCACATTTGAAATATTTAGTTAACAAAATTTTTTTAAAAAGCATACAATTTCTTCATGGAAATTCATACACAAAGTAATCATAAAATAATATAAAAACATAATATAATATATATAATATAATATATAATATAATATAGTAAACTACTTGAACTAATGTCTAACAACTCCTCTCTTAAATATAGAAATTTAGAAGTTATTAAGGGCTGTGTGACAAATAGTGAAAAAATATTTCTGCCCTATGCCACATTGTGTCTGGCAAAATATTACTAGGAAAACTGCATAATGAGCTTTCTACCTTAAATTTTAAAAAATACTAAAAATTCTAAAAATAGATAAGATAAAAACAAACAAATACCTTTGGAGGTGTCTCGGATCCTGGATATTCTCTCTGATCTAGTTTCTTCCAGCGATCCATTAATTTGGTTACCATAGGTGTATTAAAATCTACTAACTGGAATCCTGTAACATTGGCTCCACCATGTATAAACCTCTCAAGAGAAATATCCTTGAATCCCTATAAAAATCAATATGACAGTTTGTTTATTATTTATTTATTTATTATATACATTTATTATTATATACATTATTATTATATATACATTTATTATTATACATTTTGGCTCTTCAATGGTAACATAAATTGGTAATCAATATGATTTCTAATAAAGTGATGGCTAGAAACAGATGGAAGATCCAATTTAGCTGTTAAATTCTGTCATTCAAAATTTAATACATGACACCACATCAACAAAAGAAAAGACAAAGGTCACATGATCATCTCAATAGATACAGAGAAAGCATTTGACAAAATTCACCATCCACTCATGATAAAAATTCTCACCAAAGTGGGTATAGAGGATACATATATCAACATAATAAAAGCTATTTATGACAAACCCACAGCCAACATAATACTCAATGGTGAAAAGCTGAAAGCCTTCTTGCTAAAATCTGGAGCAAGACAAGGATGCCCACTCTCACCACTTCTATTTAACATAGTATTGGAAGTCCTAGCCACAGCAATCAGAGAAGAAAAAGAAATAAAGTGTATCCAAATTGGTAGGGAAGAGGTAAAATTGTCATTATATGCAGATGACATGATACTATATACAGAAAAATCCTAAAAACTCCACATAAAAACTACTAGATATGATAAAGGATTCAGCAAGGTAGAAGGATGCAAGATTAACATACAGAAATCTGTTGCCTTTCTTTACACTAACAATAGATATCTGAAAGCAAAAGTGTAAAAAATAAACTTTCAAAATCACATCAAAAAAATTTAAAATACCTAGACATAAACTTGACCTCAGAGGTGAAAGACTTATATCCTAAGAACTATAAAACAATGATAAAGGAAATTGAAGATGATTCAAAGAAATGGAAGGATATCCCATGCTCTTGGATTGGAAGAATTAACATTGTTAAAATGACCATACTATCTAAAGTACATACAGATTTAATGTGATGCTTATCAAATTAGCCATGCCATTTTTCATAGAACTAGAATGAATAATCCTAAAATTTATATGGAACCACAAAGGACCCATAATTGAAAAGCAATCTTGAAGAAAAAGAACAATGGTGGAGGCATAACCGTCACAGATTTCAGACAGTACTACAAAGCTACAGTAACCAAAACAGCATGGTCTTGGCACAAAAACAGACATATGGATCAATGGAACATAATAGAGAGCCCAGAAAAAAACCCACACACCTACAGTCAGTTAATCTTTGACAAAGGAGGCAAGAATATACAATGGAGAAAAGACAGTCTCTTCAGCAAGTAGTTTTGAAAAAGCTGGACAGCTGCATATAAATCAATGAAGTTAGTATATCCCCACACACCATACACAAAAATAAATTCAGAATGGCTTAAAGACTTAAATATAAGAAATGATCCCATAAAACTCCTAGAAGAGAACATAAGCAAAACAATCTCTGACATAAATTGAACAATGTTTCATAGGTCTCCCAAGGCAAAGTAAATAAAACCAAAAATAAACAAATTGGACCTAATCAAACTTAAAAGCTTTTGCGCAGTAAAGGAAATCATAAATAAGATGAAAAGACAACCTACAGAATGGGAGAAAATATTTGCAAATGATGCAACCAACAAGGACTTAATTTCCAAAATATACAAACAGCTCATACAGCTTAATAGCAAAAAAACCACAAACAACCCAATCAAAAAATGGGCAGAAGACCTAAACAAACATAATAGACATGTTTCCAAAGAAGATATACAGATGGCCAAAAGGCACATGAAAAAATGCTCAACATTTTTAATTATTAGAGAAATGCAAATCAAAATCACAATGAGGTATCACCTCACACAAATCAGAATGGCCATCTTCAAAAAGTACAAATAATAAATGCTGGAAAGGGTGTGGAGAAAAAGGAACCCTCTTACACTGTTGGTGGGAATGTAAATTGGTGTAGCCACTATGGAGAACAGTATGGAGGTTCCTTAAAAACTAAAAATAGAGTTACCGTATGATCCAGCAATTCTACTCTGGGACATATATCTAGAGAAAACTCTAATTTGAAGACATTTGCACCCCAGTGTTCATAATAGCTCTATTTACAGTAGCCAAGACTGGAAGCAACCTAAGTGTCCATCGACAGATGAATGGATAAAGAAGATGTGGTAAATATACACTATGGAATATTACTTAACCATAAAAAGAATGAATGCATGCAGCAACATGGATAGACCCAGAGATTATCATACTAAGTGAAGTAAGTCAGATGGAGAAGGACAAATATCATATTATATCAGTTATATGTGGAATCTGAAAAAATGCTACAAATGAATTTATCTACAAAACAGACTCAACAGACATAGAAAACAAACTTATGGTTACCAAAGGGGAAGGGGTGTGAGGGATAGATTAAGAGTTTGGGATTAACAGAAACACACTATTACATATAAAATAGATAAACAACAAGAGCCTACCATATAGCACAGGGAACTCTATTCAATATTTTGTAATAATCTATAATGGAAAAAATCTGAAAAAAAAATATACACACATATGTGTGTGTGTATATAACTGAATCACTTTGCTCTATACATGAAACTAACATATTACAAATCAACTATATTTCAATAAAAAATCTAATACCTGAGAAAACGATATAAGTATTTCTAGTTCAGTTCAACTCAATTTAACAAGTATTTCTGAAATGGCTCTGAGTGCCTTTTATGAAGCATGGAGGAGGATATAGGAGATGAATGAAAGCATCAAAAAGTCTTCTGTTGATAATATAATTGCCCTCTGATATAGATAAGCAGATATGTGTCTCATGTGAAAATGCATCTTATATCAAGGTATAATGGTACCCTGAGTCTGTAATGGGTAAAACTTTTTAGGGAGGTTCAGTTTAATTACAAAGTGGTTTTAAAGCAGACAGAGATGGCGACTTGAACTAGAGAGGGTGAAAGCTTTGATTACATCAGTCACTACAACCCTCGTAGTCCTGGGAAATGGCAGTGGACAAGAAGAGAGCAAATAGGCCATTCATGTGTGATAGGGAAAAATATGGGGCCCACCAGGTGGAGTGAGGAAGGTGGCAGGAAAGGGTGTCATCTCACTTGGCCCAGAAGTAGTTATCTGAGTTTAAAAAATTCTGGAAAGTTATTTATTTTCTAACTGTATCTTTCTATCATCTATCTATCTATCTCACTATCATCTATCTTCCATATAGTTTATTTTAGAACAGGCCCTCTCTTTTCCATTAAGAATTTAAGGTACATTACAAAAATACACACCCAATTTTGTAAACAAATAATTACAGGAAGAAGGCAAAAAGTGTATTACAGAAGTGAATTCATAAAACCAAATATATTAGCTCTGAGAAAAGTAAACCACACACACACACACACACACACACACACACACACACACGAGTTTGAAGGATCTGTGCTTTCTTTCTTTTCTGTTCCCTCTTAGTATTTAGGAAACTTTCTTTTGAAAATGTGAATTTGATTCAGTCATGTTGAGAAAACTAAGGGAAAGTGTTTTGTCTATCTATCTATCTATCTATCTACCTACCTACCTACCTATCTATTTATTTATTTATTTATTGGTCAAAGTAAAATATGCAGCAGTGACCCTACAGTATAGTAAGATTCAGGGAGAAGAGGAAGACCTATCCTCCTGCATATGTCTCAGCCATGATTTTGGAAACTTCTCTGTGTTTTATTTTAATAACAAAGGAGACTGTCTTACTAGCCAATATATGCACGTTACTTTCTGGCTATCTAAAAAGAAACAGACCAGTCTATTGGCAACTAAGGAAGGTTGCTATAGAAAGACCCAGGAGTGTGTATTCATAGTTAATATTGCTGCTGGGCTTATTAGGTACCAGGCACTGTGCTAAGCACATTTCACAGATTATCAATCTAGTTTAGTTCTCATAACAAACTTATGAGATAGATATTATTAGCCTTATCTTACAAAAAAGGAAACTGAGAATCAGTGGAGATCTATTTAAGATCTCCCAGCAAATACATATTAGAACCAAAAGACTCTTAAGTTTGTGTTTTTAACCCCATGGTCTTGTGTATTCTTATACAAATATGAGTTTTCAATTTTGGTATTTATCATATCCATAGGAGAGGCAGGGAGAAAGTGTAGAAAACAACCCAGGCTTTGAATCCCACTTCTGTAACTTTCTAACCTTAGGTTTCCCACATGCAAAATAAGAATGATAATGCTAAAGCAGCTAGCATCTGGTTTAAATTCAGTAAATAATAGATATTAATTAATTCATTCAACAAATATTTATTGCATGCTTATTATATCCTAGCTAATTTGACAGTTCATCAGTAATATTCTCATTTCACTGGGAAAGAAACTAGACACCAGAAATTAAATCCATGTTTTTGAAATTGGAAAAACACTGTTTGTCAATTTCTAGCTAGTAAAATGTCAGTTGAACATTTGTTTGTTTCTATGAGAAGATAAGGCAGAGAGAGGCAGGAAAATAATTTCAATTTTCTAAAAGACACAGTGATTCAACTATTGCATTAGCTGCTAATTGATGACATTTTATTTTATTTTAGCAGTGGCTGAAATAAAAGGCCTGCCAAGTTTTCTTTGATAGAGTTATCCCACAGCTGCAATACACACAGGCAAAAAACTGCAGCCTTCAGAAAAGTCATCTGATGTAAAGTCTAACTGATAAATAACAGTTCACATCTCTCTGATTCCATTCTGCTGCTATGCTGAAGGTAAAGGTGAAAATATTACCACATCTGATTACAAGCTCCTTTTAGTTATGATCTGAAAGAATGGTGGGTGGCTCAGTTAATTTTAGCTATGTCTGAGTACAGGCAATATTTTTTCCTTCATATATTTTAAAATAATTTTATACAGCAAATTGATAGGATCTAGATTGTGAAGCAGTTTTCTTGGAAACGGTTACTTTGGTGACTGTTTAGATTTCAGTTTTTACCCAGAGAATATTGTGGAACTGAAAGTTCTGAGAAACACTGTAATAAAATTGTAACTCTACAGTCCTGGGGCAGTGAGGGGAGGTGGTCAGTGGCTAAGTAACTAAGTAAATAATGTCCCACAGGCAGAGGGGAAACCAGGGTAGAGGCCTTCGGCTTGTTGAAATGGGCTATTCAACAATGCTTGCATTTCACAATGGTCAGTGACATCCTAATAAAATATTAATTTCCAACTTGGTTTTCCTTTTAATTTTCACTTAGAGTTCATACATCCTCTGGGAATAGGGGGAAAGTGAAATTAATAAATTATAGAACTTCAGATATCTTGATGATTACTGATGTAAATCTATATACATCCATCACATCATAGGTATTTTATAAATACTTATTTTATGTTTTTTCTAATTAAGATAACATTTCTGCTGTTTTGAATTTCAGGTTCACAGGTTGACTAAATCATACTGAGACAGCTCGGGTGCAGTTAAAAAGAAGGAACCTTAAATAGAATGGGAAAGATTCTGTCTTAACACCTTTTAAAAATTAGGTTAGGGGGGCTTCCCTGGTGGCGCAGTGGTTGAGAGTCCGCCTGCCGATGCAGGGGACGCGGGTTCGTGCCCCGGTCCGGGAGGATCCCACGTGCCGCGGAGCGGCTGGGCCCGTGGGCCATGGCCGCTGAGCCTGCGCGTCTGGAGCCTGTGCTCCGCAACGCGAGAGGCCGCAGCAGTGAGGGGCCCGCGTGCCGCAGAAAGGAAAAAGGGAAAAGGAGAAAAAAAAAAAAAAAAAAAGTCTATTAAAAAAAAAAAAATTAGGTTAGGGCTTCCCTGGTGGCGCAGTGGTTGAGAGTCCGCCTGCCGATTCAGGGGACACGGGTTCGTGTCGCAGTCCGGGAAGATCCCTCACGCCGCGGAGCGGCTGCGCCCATGAGCCATGGCTGCTGAGCCTGAGCGTCCGGAGCCTGTTGCTCCGCAATGGGAGAGACCACAACAGTGAGAGGCCCACATACCGCAAAAAAACAAAAATTAGGTTAAAAATTGACTTAAAGGATGCGGTTTTGATGATCATGTAGATAGATGGTGGAGTCAGACATGCTCAATGCAGAAAAGTTGAAAAATATAGGAAGCACCAAGCAAAAAGTAAAATAATGTCTCCAAATTAATGGAATCTTTAACTGGGGTCATTGCACTTGAGTAAAAACTTGCTAGACTCCAAATTTCAAAAATTGAGTTTTAGTCTCCATTCTTACTAACCAGACACCTAAATGTGGACATCACTTTCCTCTCTGTATATTAATTTCCTTACATTCTAAATGAAGCATGAATGGTGTGTGCATGTGTGTGTCTGTGTGTGGTGGTGTGGAATAGGTAAGGAATAGATTCTGTTAATTTTTAATGATATATTCTGAACATTCTATAATTTTATACTACTTTATGACAGAGCCAGGTGTTTTCCTAGATGTGATAGTAAATTTTAAATGATAGATTTTAAGAATGTGCCTTGAAGGAAATTGCCTTGGAACAAACATCAACAGTTCCTTATTGCTACTGTTGGCCATATTTAAATCATCTGACTGCTGGAGGAGAGATGAAGAATGCTCTGAATATAAATACAGAGAATGTTTGTAAGGTCAAATTTCCCCTTAAGGGTGGTATAGGAAATGCTTAAATTAATGGTCACTTTGTGGCTATATAACTTATTTACTAATCTTGAGTTTATTTATTTATTTGAATTTATTTATTCTTTGCAACTAGACAGCACAGAGCTTCAATCTTGATTTTGAGACTTAGATGTGTGTGATCTTGGGTAAATTATACTGAACCCCATTTTCTGATCTATGTTTATCTATTTTGAGGATTAATTTGAAAAATTATAGTAACAAAATAAATGCAGTGACATAAGCTGGGTGCTGGAGGATAAAAAGCCATTCAACACATAAAGAGTAAGGATAATGGCCCTTTTTACAAGGTCAAAAAAGACATTGTTCCTGCCCTTAATGATTTTGTGAGGTGCTAATGTTTCATTTGCCGCTAGGCTACAGGAAGTTGGACAATACCTGGCACAGAGGAAGTATAAAAAATGATTTCATAAAGGAAAACAATGAATGCATTCTGTACTATTAGTGTACAGGGTGATTTGTGAACCCAGAAGAGTGGCTATCTGATTAGGTATATAAGGACAGCTTTCTAAAAGAAGTAACTGTTAATTAAGACTGGGTGGGGTAAGTGCTTCCTGGTGTAGAAAACAGCATAAGCTAAAGCTGCAAACATAAAAGCAACATTAGGTCTGGGAATTAATTTGGTTTTAGGAAGGGACACATATAGGGTGGAGTAGGAGAGAGGCTCTTGGGTTAAGCAGGGATAAATCTTAAAGAGCTTTGTACATTAAGGTAAGTAGTGTAATACTTTATCCTAAAGGATTTTAGTAGTGTGGTACTTAGATTTAGAATGCTTACTCTGATAGGAGATGGTAACAGTGGGTGCAATTGCAGTATGTCATTTTGAGAGAAATGCAAGAAGTCAGTGGCAGGATGAGATGGAAGCAGGTAGAGTTGGAAAGACCAAGGGGTCTTTCCCTTTTATGAAGAGCATGAATTCTTTTACTGAATTTACAGCCTGGAGCCAATGAAAATAATTTAAGCAGGGGAATGAAATAATCATACATGTCTTTGAAAAATAACAGGGAGCAAAGTGAACAAACTGGAAAAGAGAAAGTGCAAGGGCAAAGTAGGCAAGTAATTTTCTTATTTAAATCTGAAAAACAGACTACATTGAACCACCAGATAGACAGTTTTCCTGTATCTAATTTTCTTTGAAATTTCTAGAACAGAGCTTAATTGATTGAGATACAATATGCTTTCACCAGTACCTCTAGATGTGTAAATAAAACATACATATACCCACATATTTTGGGCACCCTAGCCCTGGGGTCCAACACTGGGAAGATGAATCCCCTTAGCTGATTTGGAAACCAGTGGCACTAACAGTAGGCCTGTAAGAAACATAGACTGCTCATGAAGAACACAAACACACTTGCTTACCTGTGGGAACAAGGAAGAAGAAGCAAATTGAAACAGCCTGGAACTCTGGCCAGTTACCCATGACTGCCCCAGCATGTGCCCTGGTCTACAGTGAACACCTCCTCCAGCCTCTCTTGCTCCAGCTGCTCACAACTAGGGCAAAGACTACCATAGCTGAGGAGAGTGCACAATTGGTGGGGATGGAGTTGGCATGGCATCTGAAAGGGGTAAATGTGGCCATTACTGGTGTTTGTGAAGGTGGCAGATCAGGAGCAATATGGAACTCTGACTGGTGTGCCAAGGCTGTCCCAACACATGTGCCAGCCCCCACCTGGTACCTATTCTGGTCCCTCTTCTCCAGCACTGCTCCCCTCTGGGGCAAAAGTGCCATTATTTGGAGTGAGGAGGGCACACACTTAGAGGAAATGGAACCAGTTCTGACCCGAACCTTGGGGCATCTGCTCCAGCAACTTGGGACCCAACACCACCCATGATAGGGCAGTGATAGCCACTAAGCATCGGAGAAGCCCCAGATCACACTTGGCTCTGGATGAAGTCTCTCCATCATCAGCACCATCTCCTGTCAAAGTGATAGCTGCCAGTACATTCTGGCATGGGGAAAACATGAAACATGATCACTTCAGATCCAGACCTCCCACAAAAGCCACCGGGCACATATAGACTGCATTGAGATGTTCCCACACAAGGACACCCCTTGAAAATCAGGATGGGTTGCTGTGTCACCCAATTTTATAGAGAAAGAGAAAATTAAGCAAGATGAGAAGGAAGAGGAATTTGTTCCAAATGGAACAATAAGAAAAAACCCTGAAAAAACAACTAATAGAACAGAGATAATTTACCAGATGAAGAGTTCAAAGCATTAGTGATAAAAATGGTAATGGAACATGGGAAAAGAATAGATGAACACAATGAGAATTTAAACAAAGAACTAAAAAATATAAAAAAGAACCATTCAGAGCTGAAGAATACAATAACTGAAATGAAAAATAGAAGGAACCAGAAGGAGAAGAGAGAGAGAAAATGATTACAAATATATTTTATAATATTGTGGCTGAAAACTTCCCGAATCTGAAGAAGGAAACAGATATCCAGGTACAGGAAGCACAGAGCGTCATAAACAAGATGAACCATACAAGGACATATTATAATTAAAATGGCAAAATCTAAAGAGAGAACTTTAAAGGCATCAAGAGAAAAACAAAGAGTCACATAAAAGGGAACCTCCAAAAGGCTATCAGCTGATTTTTCTGCAGAAACTTTGCAGTCAGGAAGGCAGAATCATGATATATTTAAAGTGCTAAATAGGGAAAAACCTACAGCCTACGATACTCGAACTGGCAAGATTATCATTCAGAATTAAAAGAGGGCTAAAGAAGTTATCAGACAAGCAAGAACTAAAAGAGTTCATCAATACCAAATCAACCTTACAGGAAGTGTTAAAGGGGCATATCTAAGTGGAAAAGAAAAGGCTACAACAAGAAGAACTTATAGGAAAAAAAATCCCACTAGTAAAGAAAAATATATAGTAAACGCTGTGGATTAACCACTTAAATAAGCTAGTATAATGGTTAAAAGACAAAAAAAAGGAAAATCAACTATAACTACAACAAATAGTGAAGAAATAGATATGAAGATGTAAAATATGACATCTAAAACACAAAATGTGGGGGAGGGGAGTAAAAAAGTAGATGGTTTATAACATGTTTGAACATAAGTGACTATCAGTTCAAAACAAATAGATATAGTTAGAGGTCAGCATTTATGAACTTGATGGTAACCAAAAATCAAAAATCTACAACAGATACACAAAAGCTAGAGAGAACCAAACACTAGCATACCACAAAAGAAAATCATCAAACCACAAGGGAAGAAACTAAAAGAAAAGAACAGAGAACTACAAAACAAGCAGAAAACAAGTAACAAAATGGCAATAAGTACATACCTATCAATACTCACTTTGAATGTCAATGGACAAAATACTACAATCAAAAGACTTAGGATGGCTGATAAAAGAACAAGACCAATCTATATGCTGCCTATAAGAGACACACTTCAGATCTAAAGACACACAGACTGAAAGTGAGGGGATGGAAAATATATTCGTGAAATGACAAATAAAGCTGGAGTAGCAATATTCATGTCAGACAAATCAGAGTTTCCAAAAAAGTCTATACCAAAAGACAAAGAAGGATATGATATAATGATACAGGGATTGATACAAGAAGAGGATATAGCAATCATTAACATACACACACCTAAAATAGGAGCACCTAAATATATAAAGCAACTACTAATAGGCATAAAGGAAGAAATCAACAATAGTACAAAAACAGTAGGGAACTTTAACACCCAACTTACATCAATAGACAGGTCATCCAGACAGAAAATCACTAGTGCAACAGAGATTGTAAAATAAATGATAGACAAGTTGGACTTAATAGATATCAACAGGACATTCCATACCAAAGCAGAAGAATACACATTCTTCTCAAGTGTACACAGAATGTTCTACAGAATAGATGACATGCTAGGCCACAAAACAAGCCTCAACAAATTTAAAAGAATAGAAATTATATCAAGCATTTTTTCTGACCATAGCAGTATGAAACTAGTTATCAATTACAGGAAGAAAAATGGAAAAGACACAAACAAATGTTGAATAAATAATATGTTACTAAAAACAAATGTGTCAATGAAGAATTCAAAGAGGAAACCAGAAAATACCTTGAGACAAATGAAAATAAAAATACAAATTTCCAAAAACAATGGGATGCAGTGAAAGCAGTTCTAAGAGGAAAGTTTCTTTTAATTGTTAATGTTTTTTAATTTTTATTTTTTAAAAATTTTTATTTTTTTAAATTTTAGTTTAAAATTATTTTTATTTTTTAAAAATTTTACTGGGGTATAGTTGATTTACAATCTTGTGTTAGTTTCAGGTGTACAGTAAAGTAAATCTGTTATAACATACACATATCCACTCTGTTGTAGAATCTTTTCCCATATAGGCTATTACACAGTATTGGGTAGAGTTCCCTGTGCTGTACAGTAGGTCCTTATTAGTCATCTATTTTATATATAGTAGTGTGTATATGTCAATCCCAATCTTCCAATTTATCCTGCCCCCCTTTACCCCCTGGTAAAAATCAGTTTATTTTCTATATCTGTAACTCTATTTCTGTTTTGTAGGTAAGTTCATTTAGAGGCTTTTTTTAAGATTCCACATATAAACGATATCATATGATATTTGTCTTTCTCTGCCTGACTTACTTCACTCAAAATGATAATCTCTAGGTCCATCCACATGCTGCAAATGGCATTATTTTGTTCTTTTTATATAGCTGAGTAATATTCCACTGTATATATGTACCACATCATCTTAATCCATTCCTCTGTTGGTGGACATTTAGGTTGCTTCTATGTCTTGGCTATTGTAAATAGCACTGCAATGAACACTGGGGTGCATTTAACTTTTTGAATTATGGTTTTCTTCAGATATAGGCCAAGGAGTGAGATTGCTGGATCATATGGTAGCTCTATTTTTAGTTTTTTAAGGAACCTCCATAGTGGCTGTACCAGTTTACATTTCCACCAATGGCGTAGGAGGGTTCCCTTTTCTCCACACCCTCTCCAAATTTATTGTTTGTAGACTTTTTGACGATGGCCATTCTGACTGATGTGAGGTGATACCTCACTGTGATTTTGATTTGTCCTTCTTTAATAATTAATGATATTGAGCATCTTTTCATGTGCTTTTTAACCATCTGTATGTCTTCTTTGGGGGAAAATGTCTATTTAGATCTTCCAATCATTTTTTTTTTTTTTTTTTTTTTTTTGTGGTACGCGGGCCTCTCACTGCCGTGGCCTCTCCCGTTGCAGAGCACAGGCCCCGGATGCGCAGGCCCAGCGGCCATGGCTCACGGGCCCAGCCGCTCCGCGGCACGTGGGATCCTCCCGGACCGGGGCATGAACCCGCGTCCGCCGCATCGGGAGGCGGACTCTCAACCACTGCGCCACCAGGGAAGCCCCCAATCATTTTTTGATTGGGTTGTTGGTCTTTTTGATATTGAGCTATATGAGCTGTTTGTATATTTTGGAGATTAATCCCTTGTTGGGTGCTTCATTTACAAATATTTTCTCCAATTCTGAGGGTTGTCTTTTCATTTTGTTTATGGTTTCTTTGCTGTGCAAAACGTTTAAGTTTTATTAGGTCCCATTTGTTTATTTTGTTTTTGTTTTCATTACTATAGGAGGTGGATCAAAAAAAAAAACTTCCTGCGATTTATGTCAAAGAGTGTTCTGCCTATGTTTTCCTCTAAGAGTTCTATAGTATCTTACATAACATATATGCCTTTAATCCATTTTGCGTTGTTTTTTTTTTTGTATGGTGTTAGGGTGTGTTCTAATTTCATTCTTTTATGGCTGTCCAGTTTTCCCAGCACCACTTATTGAAGAGGCTGTCTTTTCTTCACTGTATATTCTTGCCTCTTTTGTCATAGATTAGGTGACCATAAGTGTGTGCTTTTATCTCTGGACTTTTTATCCTGTTCCATTGATCTATATTTCTTTTTTTGTGCCAGTACCATACTGTCTTGATCACTTTGGTTTGTAGTACAGTCTGAAGTCAGGGAGCCAGATTCCTTCAGCTCTGTTTTTCTTTCTCAAGATTGCTTTGGCTATTCCAGGTCTTTCGTGTTTCCATACAGATTGTAAATTTTTTTGTTCTAGTTCTGTGAAAAATGCCATTGGTAATTTGATAGGGATTGCATTGAATCTGTAGATTGCTTTGGGTAGTATAGTCATTTTGAAAATATTGATTCTTCCATTCAAGAACAGGGTATATCTCTCAATCTGTTTGTGCCATCTCTTATTTCTTTCATCAGTATCTTATAGTTTTCTGAGTACAGGTCTTTTGCCTCCTTAGGTAGGTTTATTCCTAGGTATTTTCTTTTTTATGTGATGGTAAATGGGGTTGTTTCCTTACTTTCTATTTCTGAACTTTTGTTGCTAGTGTATAGGGATACAAGAGATATCTGTGCATTAATTTTGTATCCTGCAACTTTACCAAATTCATTGATGAGCCCTAGCAGATTCCTGGTTGCATCTTTAAGTTTTTCTATTAATAGTATCATGTTTTCTGCAAACAATAACAGTTTTACTATTTCTTTTCCAATTTGAATGCCTTTTATTTCTTTTTCTTCTCTGATTGCTATGGCTAGGACTTCCAAAAATATACTGAATAAAAGTGGTGAGAGTGGAAATCCTTGTCTTGTTCCTGATCTTAGAGGAAATGCTTTCAGTGTTTCACCATTGAGAATGATGTTTGCTGTGGGTTTGTCATATATGGTCATCTCTGCCCACTTTTTGGAGAATGTTTATCATAAATGGGTTTTGAATTTTGTTGAAAGCTTTTTCTGTATCTGTTGAGTTGATCATACGGTTTTTATTCTTCAATTTGTTGATGTGGTGTTTCACATGGATTGATATGTGAATATTGAAAAATCCTTGTATCCCTGATTTAAATCCCACTTGATCATGGTGTATGATCTTTTTGATGTGTTGATGGATTCTGTTTGCTAGCATTTTGTTGAGGATTTTTGTATCTATGTTCATCAGTGATATTCGCCTGTAGTATTCTTTCTTTGTGACCTCTTTGTCTCATTTTGGTATCAGGGTGATGGTATCAGAATGAGTTTTGGAGTGTTCCTCCCGCTACAATATTTTGGAAGAGTTTGAAGATAGGTGATATCTCCTCTCTAAATATTTGATAGTATTCATCCTGGGCTTTTGCTTGTTGGAAGATTTTTTTTTTTTTTTTTTGCGGTACATGGGCCTCTCACTGTTGTGCCCTCTCCCATTGCGGAGCACAGGCTCTGGACGCGCAGGCTCAGTGGCCATGGCTCACGGGCCCAGCCACTCCATGGCATGTGGGATCTTCCTGGACCGGGGCACGAACCCGTGTCCCCTGCATTGGCAGGCGGACTCTCAACCAATGCGCCACCAGGGAAGACTTGTTGGAAGATTTTTAATCACAGTCTCAATTTCAGTGCTTGTGATTGACCTGGTTATATTTTCTATTTCTTCCTGGTTCAGTCTTGGAAGGTAGTGCTTTTCTAAGAATTTGTCCATTTCTTCCAGGTTGTCCACTTTATTGGCATTTAGTTGCTTGTAGTAATCTCTCACGATCCTTTGTATTTCTGCTGTGTCAGTTGTTACTTCTTTTTTTTTCATTTCTGATTCTATTGATTTGAGTCTTCTCCTTTTTCCTTGATTAGTCTGGTTAATGGTTTATCAATTTTGTTTATCTTCTCAAACAACCACCTTTTAGTTTTATTGATCTTTGCTATTGTTTCCTTCATTTCTTTTTCATTTATTTCTGATCTGATCTTTATGATTTCTTTCCTTCTGTGAACTTTGGGCTGCTTTTTTTTTTGTTGTTCTTCTTCTCCAATTGATTTATGTGTAAGGTTAGGTTGTTTATTTGAGATGTTTCTTGTTTCCTGAGGTAGGATTGTATTGCTATAAACTTCCTTCTTAGAACTGCTTTTGCTGCATCCTATAGGTTTTGTGTCATCATGTTTTCATTTTCATTTGTTTCTAGGTATTTTTGATTTCCTCTTTGATTTCTTCAGTGATCTCTTGGTTACTTAGTAGTGTATTGTTTAGTCTCCTTGTGTTTGTATTTTTTACAGATTTTTTCCTGTAATTGATATCTAGTCTCATAACATTGTATCAGGAAAGATACTTTGTATGATTTCAATTTTCTTAAATTTCCCAAGGCTTGATTTGTGACCCAAGATATGATCTATCCTGGAGAATGTTCCAACAGCACTTGAGAAAAATGTGTATTCTGTTTTATGTGGATGAAATGTCTTATAAATATCAATTAAGTCCATCTTGTTTAATGTGTCATGTAAAGCGTGTGTTTCCTTATTTATTTTCAGTTTGGATGATTGGTCCAGTTGTGGAAGTGGGGTGTTAACGTCCTCTACTCTGATTGTGTTACTGTCGATTTCCCCTTTTATGGCTCTTAGCATTTGCCTTATGTATTGAGGTGCTCCTATATTGGGTGCATAAATATTTACAATTGTTTTATCTTCTTCTTGGATTGATTCCTTGATCATTATGTAATGTCCTTCATTGTCTCTTGTAATAATCTTTATTTTATTTTATTTTATTATTTTTTTATTTTTATTTTTTGCGGTATGCGGGCCACTCACTGTTGTGGCCTCTCCCGTTGCAGAGCACAGGCTCCGGATGCGCAGGCTCAGCGGCCATGGCTCACAGGTCTAGCAGCTCCGCGGCATGTGGGATCTTCCCGGACCAGGGCACGAACCTGTGTCCCCTGCATTGGCAGGCAGACTCTCAACAACTGCGCCACCAGGGAAGCCCAATAGTCTTTATTTTAAAGTCTATTTTGTCTGATATGAGAATTGCTACTCCAGCTTTCTTTTAATTTCCATTTGCATGGAATATCTTTTTCCATCCCCTCACTTTCAGGCTGTATGGGTCCCTAGGTATGAAGTGGGTCTGTTGTAGACAGCATATATATGGGTCTTGTTTTTGTATCCATTCAGCCAGTCTATGTCTTTTCATTGGACCATTTAATCCTTTTACATTTAAGGTAGTTATTGATATGTATGTTCCTATTCCCATTTTCTTAATTGTTTTGGGTCTGTTATTGTAGGTCTTTTCCTTCTTTTGTGTTTCCTGCCTAGTGAAGTTCCTTTAGCATTTGTTGTAAAGCTGGTTTTGTGGTGCTGAATTCTCATCGCTTTTGCTTGTATGTAAAGTTTTAAACTTCTCCATCGAATCTGAATGAGATCCTTGCTGGGTAGAGTGATCTTGGTTGTAGGTTTTTCCCTTTCATCACTTTAAGTATGTCCTGTCACTTCCTTCTGGCTTGCAGAGTTTGTGCTGAAAGATCAGCTATTAACTTTATGGGGATTCCCTTGTATGTTATTTGTTTTATTTCCTTTTTTTTTTTTTTTTTTTTGCATTACGTGGGCCTCTGACTGTTGTGGCTTCTCCCGTTGCAGGGCACAGGCTCCGGACATGCAGGCTCAGCGACCATGGCTCACAGGCCCAGCCGCTCCATGGCATGCGGGATCCTCCCAGAAGGGGGAACAAACATGCATCCCCTGCATTGGCAGGTGGACTCTCAACTACTGCGCCACCAGGGAAGCCCCCTTGCTGCTTTTAACATTTTTTCTCTGTATTTAATTTTTGATAGTTTGATTAATATGGGTCTTGATGTGTTTCTCCTTGGATTTATCCTGTATGGGGCTCTCTGTGCTTTTTGGACTTAACTGTTTCCTTTCCCATATTAGGGAAGTTTTCATGTATAATCTCTTCAAATATTCTCTCAGTCCCTTTCTTTTTCTCTTCTTTGAGACCCCTATAATTTTAATGTTGGTGCTTTCAATGTTGTCCCAGAGGTCTCTGAAACTGTCCTCAATTCTTTTTCCTTTATTCTGCTCTGTGGTAGTTATTTCCACTATTTTATCTTCCCAGTCACTTATCTGTTCTTCTGTCTCAGTTATTCTGCTATTGATTCCTTCTAGAGAATTTTTAATTTCATTTATTGTGTCATTCATCATTGTTTGTTTGCTCTTTAATTCTTCTTGTTCCTTGTTAAACATTTCTTGTATGTTCTCCATTCTATTTCCAAGATTTTGTATCATCTTTACTATCATTACTCTGAATTCTTTTTCAGGTAGACTGCCTATTTCCTCTTCATTTGTATGGTCTGGTGGGATTTTCCTTACTCCTTCATCTGTTGTGTGTTTCTCTGTCTTCTCATTTTGGTTAACTTACTGTCTTTGGGGTCTCCTTTCCACAGGCTGCAGGTTTGTAATTCCCATTGTTTTTTGTGTCTGCCTCCAGTGGCTAAGGTTGTTTCAGTGGTTTCCTGCTAGAGGGGAACTGGTGCCTGTGTTCTGGTGGATGAGACTGGATCTTGTCTTTCTGGTGGGCAGGACCACGTCTGGTGGTGTGTTTTGGTGTGTCTGTGACATTATTATGATTTTTGGCAGCCTCTTTGCTAATGGGTGGGGTTGTGTTCCTCTCTTGCTAGTTGTGTGGCATGGGGTCTCCAGCACTGTAGCTTGCTGTTCCTTGAGTGGAGCTGGCTCTAGCCTTGAGATGGAGATCTCTGGGAGAGCTTTCTCCATTTTCTATTACTTGGAGCTGGGAGGTCTCCGGTGGATGAATGTCCTAAATGCAGCTCTCCCACATCAGTGGCACAGACCTGACACCCAGCTGGAGCACCAAGACCCTGCCAACCATGCAGCTCAGAAGAAAAGGGAGGAAAAAAGAAAGAAGGAAAAAAATAAAACAAAATAAATTTATTAAAATAATTTTTTTAATTAAAAAAGTTAAAAAAGCATAAAAAAGAAGAAAGAAGAGAGCAACTAAACAAATAAACAGATCCACCAATGATAACAAACCCTAAAAATTATACTAAAAAACAAAAAAGGAAACCGACAGACAGAACCTTAGGACAAATGGTAAAAGCAAAGCTATACAGACAAAATCACACAGAGAAGCATACAAATTCACATTCACAAAAAGAGGAAAAGGAAAAAAAAATCTATATATAAAAAAAAAGGAAGAGAGCAACCAAATCAATAAACAAATCTACCAATGATAATAAACTCTAAATACTAAACTATGATAAACATAAAACCAGAAACAAATTAGATGCAGAATGCAAACCCCAAATCTACAGCTGCTCCCAAAGTCCACCACCTCAATTTTGGGATGATTCATTGTCTATTCAGGTATCCAGTGATGCAGTGTACATCAAGTTGATTGTGGAGATTTAATCTGCTGTCCCTTAGGCTGCTGGGAGAAATTTCCCTTTCTCGTCTTTGTTTGCACAGCTCCTGGGGTTCAGCTTTGGATTTGGCCCCACCTCTCCATGGAGGTCACCTAAGGGTGACTCTTCTTCACTTAGACAGGATGGGATTAAGGTAGCAGCTGATTAGGGGGCTCTGGCTTAATCAGGCCAGGGGGAGGGAGGGGTATGGAATGCGAGGTGAACTTGAGGTGGCAGAGGCCGGTGTGATGTTGCAACAGCCTGAGGTGCGCTATGTGTTCTCCTGAGGAAGTTGTCCCTGGATCATGGGACCCTGGCAGTGGTGGGCTGCAGAGGCTCCCAGGAGGGGAGCTGTGGATAATGACCTGTACTTGCACACAGGCTTCCTGGTGGCTGCGGCAACAGAGTTAACATTTCATGCCTGTGTCTGGTGTCTGCACTGATAGCCATGGCTCGTGCACATCTCTGGAGCTCGTTTAGGTGGTCATCTGAATCCCTTCTCCTAGTGCACCCCAAAACAATGGTTTCTTGCCTCTTAGGCAGTTCCAGACATTTTCACAGGCTCCCTTCCAGCTAGCTGTGGTGCACTAGCTCCTCTCAGGCTGTGTTCATGCAGCCAACCCCAGTACTCTCCCCGGGATCTGACCTCCAACACCCAAGCCTCAGCTCCCAGCCCCCACCCGCCCTGGTGGGTGAGCAGACAAGCCTCTCAGGCTGGTGAGTGCTGGTCAGCACTGATCCTCTGTGTGGGAATCTCTCCACTTTGCCCTGTGCACCCCTGTTGCTGCATTCTCCTCCATGGCTCTGAAGCTTTGCCCCTGCCCACCCCCTGTCTCTGCCAGTGAAGGGGCTTCCTAGTGTGTGGAAACTTTTCCTCCTTCACAGCTTTCTCCCAGAAGTGCAGTTCCCATACTTATTCTTTTGGCTCTGTTTATTTCTTTCTCCTTTTGCCCTACCCAGGTACATGGCAAGTTTCTTGCCTTTTGGGAAGTCAGAGGTCTTCTGCCAGCATTCAGTAGGTGTTCTATAGGAGTTGTTCCAGATGTAGATCTATTTCTTATATATTTATGCAGAGGGAGATGATCTCCACATCTTACTCCTCTGCCATCTTGAATGTCTCCCCGTTTATTAATTTTCTGTCTGAATGATCTATCCATGGGTGTAAGTGGGGTGTTGAAGTCCCTTACGATTATTGTGTTACTGTTGATTTTCCCTTTTATGACTGTTAGCATTTGCCTTTATATTGAGGTGGTCCTATGTTGGGTACATATATATTTACAATTGTTATGTCTTCTTCTTGGATTGCTCCCTTGACGTGATGTCTTTCCTTGTCTCTTGTAACAGTCTTTATTTTAAAGTCTATTTTGTCTGATATGACTATTGTTATTCCAGTTTTCTTTTGATTTGCATGAAATGTCTTTTTCCATCTTCTCACTTTCAGTCTGTGTTTGTCCCTAGGTCTGAAGTGGGTCTCTTGTAGACAGCATATATACAGGTTTGTTTTTGTATCCATTCAGCCAGTGTGCATCTTTTGGTTGGAGCATTTAATCCATTTACATTTAAGGTAATTATCATTATGTATGTTCTTATTGCCATTTTCTTAATTGTTTTGGGTTTGTTTTTGCTGGTCATTTCCTTCTCTTGTGTTTTCTGCCTAGAGAAATTCCTTTAGCATTTGTTGTAAAGCTGGTTTTGCAGTGCTGAATTCATTAGTTTCGTTTGTCTGTAAAGTTTTTTATTTCTCCATCGAATCTGAATGAGAGCCTTACTAGTTAGAGTATTCTTGGTTGTAGGTTTTTCTCTTTTATCACTTTAAATATATCATGCCACTCCTTCTGGCCTGCAGAGTTTCTGCTGGATAATCAGCTGTCAACCTTATGGGGATTCCCTTGTATGTTATTTGTTGCTTTTCCATTGCTGCTTTTGATTTTTTCCTTTGTATTTAATTTTTGTTAGTTTGATTAATATGTATCTCAGTGTGTTTCTCCTTTGGCTTATCATAGATGGGATTCTCTGCACTTCCTCGACTTGGGTGACTATTTCCTTTCCCATGTTAGGGAAGTTTTTGAATATAATCTCTTCAAATGTTTTTTTTCAGACACTTTCTCTTCTTCTTCTGGGATGTTTATAATTTGAATGTTTGTGCATTTGATGTTGTGCCAGAGGTCTCTAATACTGTCTTCATTTTTTTTCATTCTTTTTCTTTACTATCTTCTGTGTCAGTGATTTCCACTATTCTCCACTATTCTGTCTTCCAGCTTCCTTATTCTTTCTGCTGCCTCAGTTATTCTGCCATTGCTTCCTTCTAATGTATTTTTCATTTCAGTTATTGTATTGTTCATCACTGTTTGTTTGTTCTTTAGTTCTTCTATGTCCTTCTTAAACATTTTTGTATCTTCTGGATCCATGCCTCCATTCTTTTTCTGAGATCTTGGGTCATCTTTCCTATTATTACTCTGAATTCTTTTTCATGTTTATTGCCTGTCTCCTCTTCATTTAGTTGCTCTTGTAAGTTTTTGGATTGCTCCTTCGTCTGCAACATATTTCTTTGTTGTCTCTTTTTGTTTAACTTACTGTGTTTGTGGTTTCCTTTGCAGGGTTGTAGTTCCTCTTGTTTCTGTCCCCTGGTGGGTGAGTTTGGTCCAGAGCCTTGTGTAGGCTTCCTTTTGGGAGGGACTGGTGCCTGCGCTCTGGGGGGTGGAGATGGGTCTTGTCCCTCTGGTTGGCAGGGCTGTGTCAAGGGGTGTGTTTTGGCGTGTCTGTGAGCTTAGTATAACTTTAGGCAGTCTGTCTGCTGATTGGTGGGTTTCTGTCCTGTCTTGCTGGTTGTTTGGTCTGAGGGATCCAGCACTGTAACTTGCAGGCTATTGCATGGAGGTGGGTCTTGGTGCCAAGGTGAGGAATGCTGGGAGAGCTCACACATATTAATATTCTCTGGGGCCAGGAATTCTCTGGGCATCCAGCAGCCAGGACTTGGCACCCCCACCACAGGGCTCAGGTTCGACCCCTGGTTGGGGAACCAAGACCCCACAAGCCATCCAACATGGCAAAGAAAAGAAAAGAAAGCAAGCAAACAGAAAATAAGACAAACAATAAAAACCAAACCAAACAAACAAACAAAAAAGAAACAAAAAAGTAAAGAAAACAAAAACCAGACACACAAAAAGACAACAAAGGAAAATAGAAAAAAATAGAAACAATAAAGAAACAAAAAACCAAAGCAACATCAAACAAAAATCAAAACAAAAAATAAAATAAAAATAGAAAAATAAAAAATTTACTAAAAATTCTTTAAAAATAAAAAATAATAAAAAGAAATAAAACAACAAAACAAAACAAATTCCCTAGTGTCTCCACTATCAGTGTCATTTGCCCCACTGTGAGCCACAGCCAACCTCTACTGCCCCATGAGGCCCTCTTGGTAAATCTCTGGATCTGCTGTGGGTACTGTGGGGGCAGCTCAGACTCTGACTTGCTCCAGCTCCCACGTGTACATGCCCCCAAAGTCCACAGCTGCTAAAACAAGACTGGTCTCAGTTGTGGGAGCACTTGTTTTCCATTCAGATATTCCACAGATGCAGGGTTTACCAAGCTGATCACAGGTATTTAATCTGCAGCTTGTGCAGCTGCATGGAGAGATTTCAGTTCCTCTTCCTTAGTCACATAGGCCCTGGGGCTCAGCTTTGGTTTTGGCCCCTCCTTTGCATGTGGACCACCCTCAGGTGTCTGCTCCCCACCCAGGCAACAGGGGGTGAAGGAAACAGCTGACTGAGGTACTCTTGGTTGCTTAGGAGGAAGGGGCAAGAGGCAGTGACTGATGGGGGCAAGCATGCTTGCTTAGGGGGGTGAGGGATAAGGTGGCAATTACTAGGGATTGTGTGCTCACTCTGCTGGGATCCCCCTCTAGTGCCTGTGGACACAGGGGTTGGCAGGAGGTGGTGACAGAGTGGGGCACACATGCTAACTCAGGCATGAGGGAGGCAAGGTAGCAATGACTGAGGCATTAATGTTCACTCTGGTGGAAGACCCTCTCAGTGCCTATGGAGGGAGGAGCTGGCATGTGAGCAGAGAGGCCGTGATGGCAGCCCCACCCCTTGCACACCACTCAACAATGGTGCCTTGCTTCAATGGCAGTCCATGCTTCCTCCAGGAGCATTCCCAGTTGTGGAGCTCCTCACTCCTGTCCCCTCAGGCTGTCTCCACGCAGCAGAGCTCCTCACTCTTGTCCCTTTGGGCTGACTCCATGCAGCCAACAGCAGTCCTCTCCACAGGTCCACTCTCCTAATCTGACACTTCAGCACTCAGATCCTGCCTCAGGCTGGGGATTGCAGGGCTGTGGCACAGACTGTCCGTGCAAGTCTTGCTCTGTCCTGCCTCTCACAGACTGGCTGCTGCACTTTCATCCAATAACTTCTGAAGACCTCCTCACCATTTCAGCTGATCTTGCTGCTGGTAAGGGGGCCTCCCTGGGTGCAGTAACCTCTCCTCTCCTTCAGCTCTCCCCCAGGGATGAGGGCCCTATCTGTTTCCTCTTTTCTTTATCTCCCCTTTCTCTCCTTCAGCCTACCCAGTTATGTGAGGAATTTTTCTTGCCCTTTTAGGTATCTGAGGTCCTCTGCTAGTGTTCAGCAGGTGTCCTGTGAGAATTGTTCCACTTGTAGATGTATTCTTGATGTACTTGTTGGGAGAGGTGAAACCCAGGTCCTCCTAACATGCCATCTTGACCTCTCTCCATAAATCCTTGTTTAATGACTCTAAGAGGGAAGCTTATAACAATACAGGCTTACTTCAAGAAAACTCTCAAATTAACAACCTAACCTACTATCTAAAGTAATTAGAAAAAGAACAAAGAGAGCCCAAAGTCAGCTGAGGGTGCTAATAATAAAGATTAGAGAGAAAACAAATAAAATAAAGACCCAAGAAACAATAAAAAAGATTAATAAAATGAAAAGATATTTTTTGGAAAAAAAAATCAAAATTGATAAGCATTTAGACAGGCTTATCAAGAAAAAATAAAAGACAGGACCTAAATAAACAAAAAAGAAATGAGGAGAAATTACAACTAATATCATAGAGATAAAAGAATCATAAAAGAATACTATGAACATTTATATGTCAACATTGGACAACCTAGAAGATATGGATAAATTTCTAAATACATATAATCCAAGAGTGAATCAGGAGGAAACAGACAATATGAACCGACCAATCACTAGTAGTGAAATTGAATAGTAATCAAAAAACTCCCAGGAAACAAAAAAGTCCAGGACAAAACTGCATCACAGGGGAATTCTACCAAACATGAAAAGGAGAGCTAATACCTTTCCTTCTCAAATTATTCCAAAAAATTGAAGAGTAGGAAATACATCCAAACTCATTCTACAAGGCCAACATTACACTGATACCCAAATCAAAGTTACTACAAAAAAAGAAAATTACAGCCAATATCTTTGATGAATATAGATACAAAATTCCTCAACAAAATATTAGCAAACTGAATTCAACAATATATAAAAAGGATCATATAACATGATCAAGTGGAATTTATTTCAGAGATGCAAGGATGGCTCAATATTCACAGGTCAATAGATACGATTTACCATATTAACACAAGGAAGGATAAAAATCACATGATCATCCCAATAGACTCAGAACATTTTTTTTGAGAAATTCGGTATCCATTAATGATTAATTTGCTATGGAGGTAATTTATCTGAAAATAATGAAGGCCATATATGATCATACAAGAGCTAATATCATATTCAGTGGTGAAAAAGTAAAAGCTTTTCCTCTAATATCTGGAATAGGACAAAGATACTTACTCTCAACTCCTATTTAAAAGTGTTGGACGTCCTAGCCACAGCAATCAATAAAAGGCATCCACATTGGAAGGGAAGAAGTAAAATTGTCACTATATGTAGATGCTATGAAACTATATATACAAAACCCTAAAGTTCCCACTAAAAAACTATTAGAACTAATAAATGAATTCATGGAAGTTATAGAATACAAGATTAATATACAGAAATCTGTTCCATTTCTTTACACTAATAATTAAATTTCAGAAAACAAACAAGCAAATAATCCCATTTAAAATTGCAACAAAAATAATAGAATACATAGGAATAAACTTAACCAGGAAGTGAAAGACCTATACTCAGAAAACTGTAAGATGCTAATGAAGGAAATGGAAGGTGATATAAAGAAATGAAAAGATATTTCAAATTCATGACTTGGAAAAATTACCATTGTTAAAATGAACACACTACCCAATGCAATCAACAAATTTAATGCAATCCCTATCAAAATATAATGACATTTTTCACAGAACTACAATAAATAATCCTTAAATTAATATGGAACCACGAAAGACTCTGAATAACCAAAGCCACCTTGAGAAAAAAGAAGAAACCTGAAAGTATCACACTACCTGACTTCAGACTAAAATACAAAGATGAAGTAATCAAAACAGTATGGTACTGGCACAGAAATAGACACATAGATCAATGGATAAGAATAGGGCCCAGAAATAATTCCACAAACTTATGGTCAATTAATGTACAACAAAGGAAGCAAGAGTATAAAATGGGAAAAAGACAGTCACTTCAATAATGGTGCTGGGGAAAACTGCACAGTTACATGTATAAAATAATGAAACTAGAACATTTTCTCACATTGTATATGAAAATAAACTCAAAATGGATTAAAGACATAAAGACTGAAAACCAAAAAATTGAAGAGTAGGAAGTACATCCAAATTCATTCTACAAGGCCACCATTACACTGATACCCAAACCAGACAAAGTTACAAAAATTACAGCCAATATCTTTGATGAATATCGATGAAAAATTCCTCAACAAAATATTAGCAAACGAATTCAACTCCTGAAAGAAAATACAGGCAGACCACTCTATGACATAAATCACAACAATATTTTGGGGGGCCCATCTCCTAAGACAAAGTAAGCAAAAGCAAAAATAAACAAATACAGACTAATTGAACTTAAAAGCTTCTGACAGCAAAGGAAACCATCAATAAAACAAAAAGACAACCTTCTGAATGAGAGAAAATACTTACAAATGCTATGACCAGAAATGGCTAATATTCAAAATATACAGATAGCTGATACAACTCAACACTAAAAAAACAAACAAACCACTTAAAAAATGGGTAGAAGGGCTTCCCTGGCGGTGCAGTGGTTGAGAGTCCATCTGACGATGCAGGGGACACGGGTTCGTGTCCTGGTCTGGGAAGATCCCACATGCCGCGGAGCGGCTGGGCCTGTGAGCCATGGCCGCTGAGCCTGCACGTCCGGAGCCTGTGCTCCACAACGGGAGAGGCCACAACAGTGAGAGGCCCGCATACCCAAAAAAAAAAAAAAAAAAAAAAAAAAAAATGGGTAGAAGACCTGAATAGACATTGTTTTAAAACAAGATGTAAACATGGTCAACAGGCACATGTAAACATGCTCAACATCATTAATCATCAGAGAAATGAAAATCAAAACCACAATGAGATATTACCTCACGCCTCTCAGAAAGACTGTTGTAAAAAAGACCACAAATGACAAATGTTGGCAAGGATATGGAGATAAGGGAAACCTAATACACTGTTGGTAGGAATGTAAATTGGTATAGCCACTATGGAAAACAGTATGGAATTTCCTCAAAAATCTAAAATAGAAATACAATATTATCCAGCAATTCCGCTCCTGGGTATATATACAAAAATAAATAAATAAATAAAAGCACTACAAAAACATACATGTGCCTGCCGCCTGTGCCCACCCCATCCTCAACAGCCTCCCGCTGCTGAGTCTCTGCTGTGTCTCGACCCCAGACAGTGGCAAGAGAGACCCCATCACCTCCTTTCTGCTGTGTTTCCCAGCCTGGTCTCTGAATCTCCAAATGACCCTAGTTACAGGAGGTCTGGCCAATAGAGCGGACAAAGTTCTGCAACCTTGAGACACATGGAGTTTGATTTGGAACTGCAAGCAGTACCCTTCGATGTGCCTAGGAGGAGAAAGTACCCCTGCATCCAGACATAGCACCTGGACTAAGAACAACTGAAGACTTAAATAGTGCAGTGTGGCTGACAGGGTCCAGGTGCTCCAACTAGGTGACAGGCCTGAGCCTCTGAGGTGGGAGAGCTGAGTTCAGGACATTGGACCACGAGAAACCTCCTGGCCGCATGTAATATCAACTGGTGAAAGCTCCCCCAGAGATCTCCGTCTCAACACTAAGACCTAGCTCAACTCAACAACCAGCAAGCTCCAATGCTGGACATCCCATGACAAACAATTAGCAAGACAGGAACACAATGCCACCCATTAGAAGAGATGCTGCCTAAAATTATAATTAGTTAACAGACACCCCAAAACACATCACTGGATGCGGTTCTGCCCAACAGGAAGACAAGATCCCACCTCATCCATCAGAACACAGGCACCAGTCTCCTCCACCAGGAAGCCTACACAACCCACTGAACCAACCTTACCAACTGGAAGCAGACACAAAAAACAACAGGAAAAACGAACCTGCAGCCTGTGAAAAGGAGACCCCAACACAATAAGTTAAGCAAAATGATAAGACAGAGAAATATGCAGCAGATGAAGGAACAAGATAAAAACCCAACAGACCAAACAAACGAAGAGGAAATAGGCAGTCTACATGAAAAAGAATTCAGAATAATGATAGTAAAGACAATCCAAAATCTTGGAAATAGAAAGGAGAAAATACAAGAAAGTTTAACAAGGACCTAGAAGAATTAAAGAGCAAACAAACAATGATGAACAGCACAATAAATGAAATTAAAAATTCTCTAGAAGGAATCAATAGTAGAATAACTGAGATAGAAGAACAGATAAGTGACTTGGAAGATAAAATAGTGGAAATAACTACCACAGAGCAGAATAAAGGAAAAAGAATTGAGGACGGTTTCAGGGACCTCTGGGACAACATTAAAAGCACCAACATTCGAATTATAGGGGTTCCCAGAAGAACAGAAAAAGAAAGGTACTGAGAAAATATTTGAAGTGAATATAGTTGAAAACTTCCCTAATATGGGAAAGGAAATAGTCAATCAAGTCCAGGAAGCACAGAGAGTCCCATACAGGATATATCCAAGGAGAAACATGCCAAGACACATATTAATCAAACTATCAAAAATTAAATACAAAGAAAAAATATTAAAAGCAGCAAGGGAATCCCCATAAGGTTAACAGCTGATCTTTCATCAGAAACTCTGCAAGCCAGAAGGGAGTGGCAGGACATATTTAAAGTGATGAAAGGGAAAAACCTACAACTAAGATCACTCTACCCAGCAAGGATCTCATTCAGATTTAACAGAGAAATTAAAACCTTTACAGACAAGCAAAAGCAAGTTGAATTCAGCACCACCAAACCAGCTTTACAACAAATGCTAAAGAAACTTCTCTAGGCAGGAAACACAAGAGAGGAAAAGACCTCCAATAACAAACCCAAAGCAATTAAGAATATGGTAATAGGAACATACATATTGATAACTACCTTTAGTGTAAATGGATTAAATGTTCCACCTGAAAGACATAGACTGGCTGAATGGATACAGAAAAATACCCATATATATGCTGTCTACAAGAGACCCACTTAATATCTAGGGACACGTACATACTGAAAGTGATGGGATGGAAACAGATATTCCATGCAAATGGAAATCAAAAGAAAGCTGGAGTAGCAATTCTCATATCAGACAAAATTGACTATTACAAGAGACAATGAATGGCATTCCATAATGATCAAGGGATCAATGTAAGAAGAAGATATAACAATCGTAAATATTTGTGCACCTAACATAGGAGCACCTCAATACATAAGGCAAATATTAACAGTGATAAAAGGGGGAATCGACAGTAACACAATCATAGTAGGGGACATTAACACCCCACTTTCACCAATGGAAGATTATCCACAATGAAAATAAATAAGGAAACACAAGCTTTCAACGACACATTAAACAAGGTGGACTTAATTGATATTTATAGGACATTCCATCCTAAAACAACAGCATACAGTTTCTTCTCAAGTGCCCATGGAACATTATCTAGGATAGATCATATTTTGGGTCACAAATCAAGCCTTGGTAAATTTAAGAAAATTGAAATCATAGCAAGTATCTTTTCCAACCACATGCTATGAGATAAGATATCAATTACAGGAAAAAACTGTAAAATATGAAAACACATGGAAGATAAACAATATGCTACTTAATAACCAGGAGATCACTAAAGAAATCAAAGAGGAAATCAAAAACTACCTAGAAACAAAGGACAATGAAAACACGACAGCCCAAAATGTATGGGATGTAGCAAAAGCAGTTCTAAGGGAGAACTTTAGAGCAATAAAATGCTACCTCAGGAAACAAGAAAAATCTCAAATAAACATCCTAATTTTACACCTAAAGCAATTAGAGAAAGAGGACCCAAAACCCCCAAAGTTAGCAGAATGAAAGAAATCATAAAGATCAGATAGGAAATAAATGAAAAAGAAATGAAGGAAATGATAGCAAAGATCAATAAAACTAAAAACTGGTTCTTTGAGAAGATAAACAAAACTGATAAACCATTAGGCAGACACATCAATAAAAAAAGGGAGAAGACTCAAATCAACAGAAATAGAAATGAAATAGAAGTAACAACTGACACTGCAGAAATACAAAGGATCATGAGAGATTACTACAAGCACCTATATGCCAATAAGTTGGACAACCAGGAAGAAATCGAAAATAAAACAGACCAATCACAAGCACTGAAATTGAAACTGTGACTAAATATCTTCCAACAAACAAAAGCCCAGGACCAGATGGCTTCATAGGTGAATTCTATTAAACATTTAGGGAAAGCTAATACCTATCCCTCTCAAACTCCTCCAAAATATTGCAGAGGAAGGATCTCTCCCAAATGCATTCTATGAGGCCAACATCACCCTGATACCAAAACCAGACAAAGATGTCACAAAAAACGAAAACTACAAGCCAATATTACTAATGAACATAGATGCAATAATCCTCCACAAAATACTAGCAAACAGAATCCGACAGCACATGAAAATGATCATACACCATGATCAAGTGTGGTTTATCCCAGGAATGCAAGCATTCTTCAATATACATAAATCAATCAATGCGATAAACCATATTAACAAATTAAAGATAAAATCCACATGATAATCCCAATAATGCAGAAAAAGCTTTCAACAAAATTCAACACCCATTTATGATAAAAGCCATTCAGAAAGTAGGCATAGAGAGAAATTACCTCAACATAATAAAGGCCATATATGACAAACCCACAGCCCACATCATTCTCAAAGGTGAAAAACTGAAAACATTTCCACTAAGATCAGGAAAAAGACAAGGTCGCCCAGTCGCACCACTATTATTCAACATAGTTGTGGAAGTTTTAGCCACAGAAATTAGATAATACAGAAATAAAAGGAATCCTAATTGGAAAAGAAGAAATAAAACTCTCACTGTTTGCAGATGACATGATACTATGTATAGAGTATCCTAAAAATGTTACCAGAAAACTACTAGAGCTAATCAATAATTTCATAAAGTAGCAGGATACAAAATTAATGCACAGAAATCTCTTATATTCCTATACACTAATGATGAAAAAAATGATAGAGAGGTTAAGGAAATACTCCCATTTACCACTGCAACATTAAGAATAAAATACTGAGGAATAAACCTACCTAAGGAGAAAAATGACCTGTATGCAGAAAACTGTTAAGACACGGATGAAAAAAATTAAAGATGATCCAAACAGATGGAGACATATACCATGTTCTTGGATGGGAAAAATCAAAATTGTGGAAATGAATATACTACCCAATCTACAGATTCAATGCAATCCCTATCAAACTACCAATGGCATTTTTCACAGAACTAGAACAAAAAATTTCACAATTTGTATGGAAACACAATAGACCCCAAATAGCCAAAACAATCTTGAAAAAGAAAAACGGAGCTGGAGGAATCAGGCTCCCTGACTTCAGACTATACTACAAAGCTACAGTAATCAAAGCAGTATGGTACTAGCACAAAAACAGAAATATAGATCAATGGAACAGGATAGAAAGCCCAGAGATAGGCCCATGTACATATAGTCACCTTATCTTTGATAAAGGAGGCAAGAATATACATTGGAGAAAAGACAGCCTCTTCAATAAGTGGTGCTGGGAAAACTGGACAGGTACATGTAAAAGTATGAAATTATAACACTCCCTAACACCATACACAAAAATAAACTCAAAACGGATTAAAGACCTAAAGGTAAGGCTAGACACTATAAAACTCTGAGAGGAAAACATAGACAGAACACTTTCTGCCATGAATCACAGCAAGATCCTTTTTGACCCACCTCCTAGAGAAAAGGAAATAGAAACAAAAATAAACAAATGGGACCTAATGAAACTTAAAAGCTTTGCACAGCAATGGAAATCATAAAGAAGATGAAAAGAGAACCTTCAGAATGGGAGAAAATATTTGCAAATGAAGCAACTGACTAAGTAGTAATCTCCAAAATACACAGCAGTTCATGCAGCTCAATATCAAGAAAACAAAAAACCCAATCCAAAACTAGGGGGAAGACCTAAATAGATATTTCCAAAGAAGATATACAGATTTCCAACAAACATATGAAAGGATGCTCAACATCACTAGTCATTAGAGAAGTGCAAATCAAAGCCACAATGAGGTTTCATGTCACACCAGTCAGAATGGCCATCATCAAAAAATCTACAAATGATAAATGCTCGAGTGGACGTGGAGAAAAAGGAACCATATTTTACTGTTGGTGGGAATGTAAATTGATACAGCCACTATAGAGAACAGTATGGATTTTCCTTAAAAAACTAAAAATAGAACTACAGTATGACCCAGCATTCCCACTACTGGGCATATACCCTGAGAAAACCATAATTCAAAATGAGACATGCACCACAATGTTCATTGCAGCATTATTTACAGTAGTCAGGACATGGAAGTAACCGAAGTGTCCATCAACAGATAAATGGATAAAGAGATGTGGCATATATATACAATGGAGTATAACTCAGCCATAAAAAGAAATGAAATTGAGTTATTTGTAGTGAGGTGGATGGACCTAGTGTGTCATACAGAGTGAAGTAAGTCAGAAAGAGAAAAACAAATACCATATGTTAAAACATATATATGGAATAATAATAAAAAAATGCTCTGAAGAACCTAGGGGCAGGACAGGAATAAAGACACAGATGTAGAGAATGGACTTGAGGGCACAGGGAGGGGGAAGGGTAAGCTGGGACAAAGTGAAAGGGTAACATTGATATATATACACTACCAAATGTAAAATTGCTAGTGGGAAGCAGCTGCATAGCACAGGGAGATCAGCTCACTGCTTTGTGACCACCTAGAGGGGTGGGATAGGAAGAGTGGGAGGGAGGTACAAGAGAGAGGGTATATGGTGATATATGTACACGTATAGCTGATTAACTTTGTTATGCAGCAGAAATTACCACAACATTGTAAAGCAATTATACTCCAATAAAGATGTTTATATGGAACCACAAAAGACCCAGAATTGACAAAGCAATCCTGAGGAAAATGATTAAAGCTGGAAGTAAAACCCTTCCACACTTTAGACTATAGTGCAAAGTTCCAGTAAACAATACAGTGTGGTATTGGCACAAAAACAGACATATAAAGCAATGGAACAGAATATAGAGCCTAGAAATAAACCTATGCATCTACTATAAATTAATCTATGACAAAGAAGTGAAGAATATACTATGGAGAAAAGACAGTCTCTTCATCAAGTGCTGTTGGGAAAACTGAATAGCTATATGTAATTCAATGAAATTAGAACACTCTCTCATACCATATACAAAAATAATCTCAAAACAGTTTAAAGACCTAAATGTAAGACAGGACACTACAAGCTCCTAGAAGAGAACACAGGCAAAACAGTCTTTGACATAAATCGTAGTAATATTTTCCTTGATCTGTCTCCCAAAGGCAAAATGTATAAAAGCAAAGATAAACAAATTGGACCTAATCAAACTTAAAAGCTTTTGTGAAGCAAAGGAAACCATAAGCAAAATGAAAAGACAACCTATGGAATGGGAGAAAATATTTTCAAATGATGCAACTGACAAGAGGTTAATATGCAGAATATACCCACAGTTCATATAGCTTAATATCTGAAAAATAAACAACCCAATCAAAAAATGGACAGAGACCTAAATAGATATTTCTTCCAAAGAAGACATACAGATGACCAATAGGCACATGAAAAGATGCTCAACATCACTAATTATTAGAAAGAGGCAAATCAAAATCTCATTGAGGTATCATCTCACAACAGGCTATCATCAAAAAATCTACAAATAGGGCTTCCCTGGTGGCTCAGTGGTTGAGAGTCGGCCTGCAAATGCCCCAGTCTGGGAGGATCCCACATGCCACGGAGTGGCTGGGCCAGCAAGCCATGGCTGCTGAGGCTGCGCATCCAGAGACTGTGCTCCACAATGGGAGAGGCCATAACAGTGAGAGGCCCAAGTACAGCAAAAAAAAAAAAAAAAAAAAAAAAAAAAAAAAATCTACAAATAATAATTGCTAGAAAGAGTTTGCACACTGTTTGTAGGAATGTAAATTGGTGCAGCCACTATGGAAAACAGAATAAATATTCCTTGAAAAACTAAAAATAGAACTACCATAAGATATAGAAATCCCTCTCCTGGGCACATATCCAAGAAGATACATGCAGCCCAATGTTCATAGTAGCACTATTTCCAACAGTCAAGACATGGAAACAACCCATGTGTTCATCAACAGACAACTGGCTTAAAATATATGGGATATATATATATATATATATACACACAATGGAATATTACGAAACCATAAAAAGAATGATATAACGCCATTTGCAGCAACATGGATGGACCTAGAGAATATTATGCTTAGTGAAGTAAGTCAGACAGCAAAAAGACATATACTATATGATATCACTTATATGAGGAATCTAAAAAAGAATACAAATGAATCTATATAGAAAACAGAAATGGACTCACAGACATAGAAAAGAAACTTATGTTTACCAAAGTGTAGAGGGAAGGAGAAGAAACAAATTAGGAGTATGGGATTAATGGATACAAATCTACTATATATAAAATAGATAAGGAATAAGAATTTACTGTATACCACAGGGAATTACATTCAATAATTCATAATAACCTATAATGGAATATAATCTGCAAAAAACCCCACACCTAAATCACTATGCTGTACACCTAAAATTAACACAATATTGTAAATGAACTATACTTCAATTATAAAAATAATATGCTTGTAAATTCATGATATAATTTTAAACATCCCATATTGATGTTTGCCTTGTCTCATTCTTCTCTTTTTGTTAAATATGAATTGGACTTCATACTTTCTATTTTGATTTTCAACTTTATGACTACAGAATATTTGAAACTTTCTAGAATATTTGTAGCCTTCACTAACCAGTAAGAATTTTTATTTTAGGAATCAGTTCTTACTATTCTCATTAAATCAATATTTTTTCAACTGTATTGAGGGATACATGACAAATAAAGTTGTGATATATTCAAACTGTACAATTGATGATTTGATATGTGTACACACTGTGAAAGATACCCACCATTGATTTAATTAACACACCCAACACTTCACATTTCTTTTTTTGATGAGAACAAAATTTCTACTCTCTTAGCAAATTTCAATAATATAGTATTAATAACTATAATGACCGTGTTATACCATGTTTTTATATATATATATATATAATATATATTTATCCATTTAGATAATAGCCACCCTAACGAATTTGAGGTTTGAGGTGGTATCTCATTGGGGTTTTGATTTGCATTTCTGTGATGAGTAATTATGTTGAGCATCTTTTCATATCTGTTGATAATTTGTCTTGTTTGGAAAAATGTCTTAGGTCATTTGTCCATTTTTAAATTACTTGAGTTTTGCTATTAAGTTGTAGGAATTCCTAGTATATTTTCAATATTAACCCTTTATTTGATATGTGGTTTGCAAATATTTTCTCCCATTCAGTAGATTGTCTATTTATTTTGTTGATGGTTTCCTTTGCTGTGTAGAAGCTTTTTCATTTGATGTAGTCTCACTTATTTGGTTTTTTTTTTTTTTTTTTTTTTTTTTTTTTTTGCTTGTGCTTTAGGTATCAGATCCAAAAACTCATTGCCAGGACCAAAGTCAAGGGGATTATCCCCTAGCTTTTCTTCTAGGAGTTTTACAGTTTCAGATCTTATTTTCAATAATCCATTTTATATAGTAAAAAGGTCCATTTTCATTCTTTTGAATGTGCATATTCAGTTTTCCCAACATTATTTATTGAAGAGACTAACCTTTCCTTATTGTATATTCTTCACTCCTTTGTTGAAAGTTAAGTGACCATATATGCTGGGGTTTATTCCTGAGCTCTATATTCTGTTCCATTTATCTATGTGTCTGTTTTTATTCCAATACAATATTGATTTGATTACTATAGCTTTGTAATAGAGTTTGAAATCAGGAAATGTAATGCCTCCAGCTGTTCTTAATTTTTCTTTCTGAGAGTTTGCTGTTATTGTATAGAAACACAACTGAGTTCTATATTAATTCTGTATCCTGCAAATTTACTGAAGTCATTTATTCTAAAAATTTTTTTTGGAATCTTTTTTGGTGATTTTTTCTATCAATACTATAATGTCATCTATATACAGACAATTTTACTTCTTCCTTTCTAAATTGAATCCTTTTATTTATTTATTTTTTGGCTCATTGCTCTGGCTAGGACTTCAGTACTATATTGAAAAATTGTGGTGAGAGATTGAATCAAGATGACAGACTAGAAGGACGTGTGCTCACTCCCTCTTGCAAGAGCACCAGAATCACAACTAACTGCTGAGCAGTCATTGACAGGAGGACACTGGAACTCACCATAAAAGATACCCCACATCCAAAGACAAAGGGGAGGCCACAGTGAGATGGTAGAAGGGGCACAATCACAATAAAATCAAATCCTGTAACTGCCGGGTGGGTGACTCACAAACTGGAGAACATTTAAACCACAGAAGTTACCCACTGGAGTGAAGGTGCTGAGCCCCATGTCAGGCTTCCCAGCTTGGGGGTCTGGCAATGGGAGGAGGAATTCCTAGACAGTCAGATTTTGAAAGCTGGCAGGATTTGATTGCAGGACTTTGACAAGGCTGGGAGAAACAGAGATGCCACTCTTGGAGGACAAACACAGGGTGTTGTGCACATTGGGACCAGGGGAAGGAGAAGTGACCCCATAGGAGACTGAACCGGACCTGCCTGCTAGTTTTGGGAGGTCTCCTGCAGAGGCAAGGGGTGGCTGTGTCTTACTGTGAGGACAGAGACACTGGTAGCAGAAGTTCTGGAAGTACTCCTTGGCATGAGCCCTCCCGGCATCCACCATTAGCCCAACCAAAGAGCCTGGGTAGGCTCCATTGTTGGGTCACCTCAGGCCAAACAACCAACAGGGAGGGAACCCAGACCCACCCATCAGCAGACAAGCAGATTAAGGTTTTACTGAGCTCTGCCCACCAGAGAAACAGCCAGCTCTACCCACCACCAGTCCCTCCCATCAGGAAACTTGCACAAGCCTCTTAGATAGCCTCATCCACCAGAGGGCAGACAGCAGAAACAAGAACTACAATCCTGCAGCCTGTGGAACAAAAACTACATTCACAGAAAGATAGACAAGAAGAAAAGGCAGAGGGCTATGTACCAGATGAAGGAACAAAATAAAACCCCAGAAAAACAACTAAATGAAGTTGAGATAGGCAACCTACCAGAAAAAGAATTCAGAATAATGATAGTGAAGATGATCCAGGACCTCAGAAAAAGAATAGAGGCAAAGGTTGAGAAGATGCAAGAAATGTCTAACAAACACCTAGAGAATTAAAGAACAAACAAACAGAGATGAACAATACAATAACTGAAATGAAAAATACACTAGAAGGAATCAGTAGGAGAATAACTGAGGCAGAAGAATGGATAAGTGACCTGGAAGATAGAATGGTGGAATTCACTGCTGTGGAACAGAATAAAGAAAAAAGAATGAAAAGAAATGAAGACAGCCTAAGAGACCTCTGGGACAACACTAAATGCAAAAACATTTGCATTATAGGGGTCCCAGAAGGAGAAGAGAGAGAGAAAGGACCCGAGAAAATATTTGAATAGATTATAGTTGAAAAATCCCCTAACTTGGGAAAGGAAATAGCAACCCAAGTCCAGGAAGCACAGAGTCCCACACAGGATAAACCCAAGAAGAAACGAACCAAGACACATAGTAATCAAATTGAAAAAAATTAAAGACAAAGAAATATTATTAAAAGCAGCAAGGGAAAAATGACAAATACCATAAAGAAGAACTCCCATAGAGCTAACAACTGATTTATCAGCAGAAACTCTACAAACCAGGAGGGAGTAGCATGACATATTTAAAGTGAGGAAAAGGAAGGACCTACAACCAAGATTACTCTACCCAGCAAGGATCTCATTCAGATTTGATGGAGAAATCAAAAGCTTTACAGACAAACAAAAGCTAACAGAATTCAGCACCACCAAACCAGTTCTAAAACGAATGCTAAAGGCACTTCTCTAAGTGCAAAGCAGAAGAGAAGAACCTACAAAAACAACTGAAAATAAATAAGAAAATGGTAATAGGAATGTACATATCAATAATTATCTTAAACGTGAATGGATTAAAAGCTCCAACCAAAAGACACAGGCTCACTGAATGGATACAAAAACAAGACCCATATATATGCTGTCTACAAGCAACCCACTTCAGACCTAGAGACACATACAGACTGAAAGTGTGGGGATGGAAAAAGATATTCCATGCAAATGGAAATCAAAAGAAAGCTGGAGTAGTAATACTCATATCAGATAAATAGACTTGAAAATAAAGAATGTTACAAGAAACAAGGAAGGACACTACATAATGATCAAGGGATCAATCCAACAAGAAGATATAATAGTAATAAACATATCTCCACCCCCCATAGGAGCACCTCGATACATAAGGCAAATGTTGACAGCTATAAAAGAGGAAATTGACAGTGACACAATAATAGTGGGGAACTTTAACACCTCACTTACACCAATGGGCAGATCATCCAAACAGAAAATTAATAAGGAAACACAAGCTTTAAATGACACAATAGGCCAGAGATTTAATTAATATTTATAGGACATTCCATCCCAAAACAGCAGATTACACTTTCTTCTCAAATGCGCATGGAATATTCTTCAGGATAGATCACATCTTGGGTCACAAATCAAGCCTCAGTAAATTTAAGAAAATGGAAATCATATCAAGCAATTTTCTGACCACAATGCTGTGAAGTTAGAAATCACTTCCAGGGAAAAACAAGTAAAAAACACAAACACATGGAGGCTAAAGAATACATTAATAAATAACCAAGAGATCACTGAGGAAATCAAAGAAGAAACCAAAACATACCTAGAGACAAATGACAAGGAAAACAAGACAATCCACAACATATTGAGTGCAGCAAAAGCAGTTCTCAGAGGGAAGTTTATAGCAATACAATCCTACTTCAAGAAACAACAAACTACTCAAATAAACAATCTAACCTTACACTGAAAAGAACTAGAGAAAGAAGAACAAACAAAATCCAAAGTTAGTAGAAGGAAAGAAATCATAAAATCAGAGCAGAAATAAATGAAATAGAAACAAAGAAAACAATAGCAAAGATCAATAAAACTAAAAGCTGAAAAAAAAAACCAACTAAAAGCTGGTATTTTGAGAAGAAAAACAAAATTGATAAATCATTAGCCAGACTCATCAAGAAAAAGAGGAAGAGGACTCAAAACAATAAGATTAGAAAGGAAAAGGAGAAGTTACAACAGACACTGCAGAAATACAAAGCATCCTCAGAGACTACTACAAGCAACTGAATGCCAATAAAATGGACAACCTGGAAGAAATGGACACATTCTTAGAAAGGAATAAGCTTCCAAGACTGAACCAGGGAGGAACAGAGCAATCGCAAGTAACGAAATTGAAACTGTGATTAAATATCTTCCAACAAACAAAAGTCCAGGACCAAATGGCTTCACAGGTAAATTCTATCAAACATTTAGAGACGAGCTAACACTCATCCTTCTCAAAGTCTCCCAAAAAATTTCAGGGGAAGGAACACTCCCAAACTCATTCTATGAGGTCACCATCACCATGATACCAAAACCAGACAAAGATACTATAAAAAAAGAAAATTATAGACCAATATCACTGATGAATATAGATGCAAACATCCTCAACAAATGCTAGCAAACAGAATCCAACAACAAATTAAAAGGATCATACACCATGATCAAGTGAGATTTAACCAAAGAGTGCAAGGATTCTTCAATATATGCAAATCAATCAATGTGATGCAGCATATTAACAAATTGAAGAAGAAAAAATATATGATCATCTCAATAGATGCAGAGAAAGCTTTTCACAAAATTTAACACCCATTTATGATAACAACTCTCCAGAAAGTGGGATTAGGGGGAACCTACCTCAATCTAATAAAGGTCATACAGAACAAACCCACAGCAAACATCATTCTCAATGGTGAAAAACTGAAAGCATTTCCTCTACGATCAGGAAAAAGACAAGGATGTCCACTCTCACTACTATTATTCAACATAGTTCTGGAAGTCCTAGTCATGGCAATCAGAGAAGAAAAAGATTAAAAGGAATACAAATTGGAAAAGAAGAATTAGAACTGTCACTTTTTTCAGATTACATGATACTATACATAAAGAATCCTAAAGATGGCACCAGAAAGTTACTAGAGCTAATCAATGAATTTGGTAATGTTGCAGGATACAAAATTAATGCACAGAAATCTCTGGCATTCCTATACACTAATGATGAAATATCTGAAAGGAAAATTAAGGAAACCCTCCCATTTACCACGGCAACAAAAAGAATAAAATACCTAGGAATAAACCTACTGAGGGAGACAAAAGACCAGTATGCAGAAAACTATAAGACATGGATGAAAGAAATTAAAGATGATACAAACAGATGGAGAGATATATCATGTTCTTGGATTGGAATAATCAACACTGTGCAAATGACTATACTACCCAAAGCAATCTACAGATTCAGTGCAATCCTTATCAAATTACCAATGGCATTTTTTACAGAACTAGAACAAAAAAATCTTAACATTTGTATGGAGACACAAAAGACCCTGAATAGCGAAAGTGGTCTTGATGAAAAAAAACGGAGCTGGAGGAATCAGACTCCCTGACTTCAGACTATATTACAAAGCTACAGTAATTAAGACAGTATGGTACTGGCACAAAAAACAGAAATATAGATGAATGGAACAGGATAGAAAGCCCAGAGGTAAACCCACAAACCTATGGTCAACTAATCTATGACAAAAGAGGTAAGGATATAGAGAAAAGACAGTGTCTTCAATAAGTGGTGCTGGGAAAACTGGACAGCTACATATAAAAGAATGAAGTTAGAATAGTCCCTACAGGGACTTCTGGGAAGATGGCGGAAGAGTAAGATGTGGAGATCACCATCCTACCCACAGATACACCAGAAATACATCTACACGTGGAACAACTCCTACAGGACATGTACTGAACGCTGGCAGAAGGCCTCAGACCTCCCAAAAGGGAAGAAATTCCCCATACAGCTGGGTAGGGAAAAATTAAAAAAACAATAAACAGAGACAAAAGAATAGGGACGGGACCTGCACAGTGGGAGGGAGCTGTGAAGGAGGAAAGCTTTCCACATACTAGGAAGCCCCTTCATGGGTGGAGACTGCAGGTGGCAGAGGGGGAAGCTTCAGAGCTGCAGAGGAGAGCACAGCAACAGGGGTGTGGAGGGCAAAGTGGAGAGATTCCCGCACAGAGGATCGGTGTCGACCGGCACTCACCAGCCCAAGAGGCTTGTCTGCTCACCCACTGGGGCAGGCGGGGCTGGGAACTGAGGCTCAGGCTTCCCTCAGAGCACAGGGAGAGGACTGGGGTTGGCAGCATGAACACAGCCTGCAGGGGTTTAGTGCACCACGGCTAGCCGGGAGGGAGTCCGGGGAAACGTCTGGACCTGCCGAAGAGGCAAGAGACATTTTCTTCTTTCTTGGTTTCCTGGTGTGTGAGGAGAGGGGATTAAGAGCGCTGCTTAAAGGAGCTCCAGAGATGGGCGTGAGCCGCGGCTAACATCATGGACCCCAGAGACGGGCATGAGATGCTAAGGCTGCTGCTGCCGCCACCAAGAAGGCTGTGTGAGAGCACAGGTCACTATCCACACCTGCCTTCAGGGGAGCCTGTGCAGCTCGCCACTGCCAGGGTCCCGGGATCCAGGAACACCTTCCCTGGGAGAACGCATGGCGCACCTCAGGCTGGTGCAAAGTCCTGCTGGCCTCTGTTGCAGCAGGATCGCCCTGCATCCACAACCCCTCCCTTCCCCCAACTTGAGTGAGCCAGAGCTCTCGAGTCAGCTGCTCCTTTAACCCTGTCCTGTCTAAGCAAAGAACAGACACCCTCTGGTGACCTACATACACAGGCAGGGCCAAATCCAAAGCTGAGCCTGGGGAGCTGTGTGAACAAAGAAGAGAAAGGGAGATCTCTCCCAGCAGTCTCAGGAGCGGTGGATTAAATCTCCACAATCAACTTGATGTACCCTGCATCTGTGGAATACATGAATAGACAATGAATCATCCCAAAATGAAGAGGTGGACTTTGAGAGCAAGATTTATTATTTTACCCCTTTTCCTCTATTTGTGAGTGTGTATGTGTATGCTTCTGTGTGAGATTTTGTCTGTAAAACTTTGCTTTCACCATTTGCCCTAGGGTTCTATCCTACCGTTTTTTTTTAAAATTTTTTCTTAATAATTATTTTTTATTTTAATAACGTTATTTTATTTTATCTTACTTTATTTTCTTTTCTTTTACGTTCTTTCTTTTTTTCTTTCTTTCTACTTTTTCTCCCTTTTATGCTGAGCCGTGTGGATGAAAGGCTCATGTTGTTGCAACCAGGAGTCTGTGCTGTGCCTCTGAGGTGGGAGAGCCAAATTCAGGACACTGGTCCACAAGACAACTCCCAGCTCCACGTAATATCAAATGGTGAAAATCTCCCAGAGATCTCCATCTCAACACTGACACCCAGCTTCACTCAATGACCAGCAAGCTACAGTGCTGGACACTCTATGCCAAACAACTAGCAAGACAGGAACACAACCCCACCCATTAGCAGAGAGGCTGCCTAAAAACATAATAAATCCACAGACACCCCGAAACACACCACCAGATGTGGACCTGCCCACCAGAAAGACAAGATCCAGCCTCATCCACCAGAACACAGGCACTAGTCCCCTCCACCGGAAACCTACACAACACACTGAACAAACTTTAGCCACTGAGGAAAGACATCAAAAACAACAGAAACTACGAACCTGCAGCCTGTAAAAAGGAGACCCCAAACACAGTAAGATAAGCAAATGAGAAGACAGAAAAACACATAGCAGATGAAGGAGAAAGATAAAAACCCACCAGACATAACAAAAGAAGAGGAAATAGGCAGTCTACTTGAAAAAGAATTCAGAATAATGATAGTAAAGATGATCCAAAATCTTGGAAATAGAATAGAGAAAATGTAAGAAACATTTAACAAGGACCTAAAGAACTAAAATGAAACAAGCAATGATGAACAAGACAATAAATGAAATTTAAAATGCTCTAGAAGGGATCAATAGCAGAATAACTGAGGCAGAAAAACGGATAAGTGACCTGGAAGATAAAATAGTAGAAATAACTACTGCAGAGCAGAATAAAGAAAAAAGAATGAAAATAATTGAGGACAGTCTCAGAGAACTGTGGGACAATATTAAATGCACCAATATTCGAATTATAGGGGTTCCAGAAGAAGAAGAGAAAAAGAAAGGGACTGAGAAAATATTTGAAGATTATAGTTGAAAACTTCCCTAATATGGGAAAGGAAATAGTTAATCAACTCCAGGAAGCACAGAGAGTCCCATACAGGATAAATCCAAGGAAAAACACGCCAAGACACATATTAATCAAACTGTCAAAAATTAAATACAAAGAAAATATATTAAAAGCAGCAAGGGAAAAACAACAAATAACTCACAAGGGAATCCCCATAAGGTTAACAGCTGATCTTTCAGCAGAAACTCTGCAAGCCAGAAGGGACTGGCAGGACATATTTAAAGTGATGAAGGAAAAAATCTACAACCAAGATTACTCTACCCAGCAAGGATCTCATTCAGATTTGATGGAGAAATTAAAATCTTTACAGACAAGCAAAAGCTGAGAGAGTTCAGCACCACAAAAACAGCTTTACAACAAATGTTAAAGGGTCTTCTCTAGTCAAGAAACACAAGACAAGGAAAAGATCTACAATGACAAACCAAAACAATTAAGAAAATGGGAATAGGAACATACATATCGATAACTGCCTTAAATGTAAATGGATTGACTGCTCCCACCAAAAGACACAGAGTGGCTGAATGGATCAAAAACAAGACCAATATATATGCTGTCTACAAGAGACCCACTCAGACCTAGAAATACAACAGACTGAAAGTAAGGGGGTGGAAAAAGATATTCCATGCACATGGAAACCAAAGGAAAGCTGGAGGAGCAAATCTCATATCAGACAAAATAGACTTTAAAATAAAGCCTATGAGAAGAGACAAAGAAGGACACCAAATAATGATCAAGGGATCGATCCAAGAAGAAGATATAACAATTGTAAATATTTAAACACCCAAAATAGGAGCACCTCAATACATAAGGCAAAAACTAACAGCCATAAAAGGGGAAATTGACAGTAACACATACATAGTAGGGGACTTTAACACCCCACTTTCACCCATGGACAGATCATCCAAAATGAAAATAAATAAGGAAACACAAGCTTTAACTGATACATTCAACAAGATGGACTTAATTGATATTTATAGGACACTCCATCCAAAAACAACAGAATACACATTTTTCTCAAGTGCTCATGGAATATTCTCCAGGATAGATCATATCTTGGGTCACAAATCAAGCCTTGGCAAATTTAAGAAAATTGAAATTGTATCAAGTATCTTTTCTGACCACAATGCCATGAGACTAGATATCAATTACAGGAAAAGATCTGTAAAAAATACAAACACATGGAGGCTAAACAATACACTACTTGATAATGAAGTGACCACTGAAGAAATCAAAGAGGAAATAAAAAAAATACCTAGAAACAAATGACAATGGAGACAAAACGACCCAAAACCTATGGGATGCAGCAAAAGCAGTTTTAAGGGGGAAGTTTATAGCAATACAAGCCCATCTTAAGAAGCAGGAAACATCTCAAATAAACAACCTAACCTTGCACCTCAAGCAATTAGAGAAAGAAGAACAAAAAAACCCCAAAGCTACCAGAAGGAAAGAAATCATAAAAATCAGATCAGAAATAAATGAAAAAGAAATGAAGGAAACAATAGCAAAGATCAATAAAACTAAAAGCTGGTTCGCTGAGAAGATAAACAAAATAGATAAACCACTAGCCAGACTCATCAAGAAAAAAAGGGAGAAGACTCAAATCAATAGTATTAGAAATGAAAAAGGAGAGGTAACAACTGACACTGCAGAAATAAAAGAGATCATGAGAGATTACTACAAGCAACTCTATGCCAATAAAACGGACAATCTGGAAGAAATGGACAAATTCTTAGAAATGCACAACCTGCCAAGACTGAATCAGGAAGAAATAGAAAATATGAACAGACCAATCACAAGCATTGAAATTGAAACTGTGATTAAAAATCTTCCAACAAGAAAAGCCCAGGACCAGATGGCTTCACAGGCGAATTCTATCAAACATTTAGAGAAGAGCTAACACCTATCCTTCTCAAACTCTTCCAAAATATAGCAGAGGGAGGAACACTCCCAAACTCCTTCTACGAGGCCACCATCACCTTGATACCAAAACCAGACAAGGATGTCACAAAGAAAGAAAACTACAGGCCAATATCACTGATGATCATAGATGCAAAAATCCTCAACAAAAATACTAGCAAACAGAATCCAACAGCACATTAAAAGGACCATACACCATGATCAAGTGGGGTTTATTCCAGGAATGCAAGGATTCTTCAATATATGCAAATCTATCAATGTGATAAACCATATTAACAAATTGAAGGAGAAAAAACATATGATCATCTCAACAGATGCAGAGAAAGCTTTTGACAAAATTCAACACCTATTTATGATAAAAACCCTGCAGAAAGTAGGCATAGAGGGAACTTTCCTCAACCTAATAAAGGCCATATATGACAAACCCACAGCAAACATCATCCTCAATGGTGAAAAACTGAAAGCATTTCCACACGATCAGGAACAAGACAAGGTTGCCC